>NC_136414.1:184303812-184913812 GCF_051521515.1 Lactuca serriola
AGTACGCGGGGCGTACTGCGTTACGCGGGGCGTACTGCCCAAAACGTCATTGCTTACGTATCCGAAGTGCTCGAGTGCGAGTGTCGACATCCCTCGGAGTACGCTGGGCGTACTCGAGTACGCGGGGCGTACCTCGGATCAGATCGGTGACTCCTTCGGATAATGCTTCCGAATTTCCAATTAAATTTAAATACAAAATATTAAATAAACTTCGGAAATTCATATCTTCTTCATACGAACTCCGTTTTCGACGTTCTTTATATCCACGTGAAGGTGAGACTACGCTCTACAACTTTCGTTTAGACTCCGTCGGCTAATTTTGACTTTATTTTTTATTACTTATTTTTAATAGGCCGCGACAGAAACTTTCGTTATAAATTCATAACTTCTTCGTTTGACGTCCGTTCTCGCCTAACTTTTTATCGCTTTGATACCAACAATGAGATCTTTGATTCTCATTTAGATTGCTTCGGCTAAAAACCGCTCGATCTCAAATCGAGTATTTCGGGCTGCACACCGCTAAGCCGGAACTTCGATAAATCATAACTTCCTCATACGAAGTCAGATTTGGGCGTTCTATATATATTCGGAAACCTCGTTTCAACTACTACAACATAGATCAAAGATATTAAGTTTATTTTACACTTAAATTTTGACGCTTATTTTTATTCTTAATTAATCAGACCACATAATTAAGCAATTAATCACAAAACACATAATACTCAAATAATACAATCTTATTATTTCAAAACGGGTTACAAAGGTTAACCTAGACTATTATATTGCTAAATATGGCAAGCCCGGAAACACAGGCGTTACAATTCTCTCCACCTTAGAATGATTCCGTCCCCGGAATCACACATCAACAAACAAATGCGGATAGCGACCCATCATGTCACTCTCCGTCTCCCAGGTGAGATTCGGCCCATTCGTGTGTTTCCATCGGACAAGCACTAACCCAACCATCTTGCGTCGCAATTTCTTAGTCTTTCGGTCAACAATTGCCTCTGGTTCTTCAATCAACCTTTTGTTCTCATCAATTCTCAATTCAGAAATTGGAATTATGTCGGGAACTTCTCCCGTGAACTTCCTCAAATAACACACATGAAAAGTGTTATGAATTCCATTCAGTTCTTCTGGTAGTTCGAGCTTGTAAGCTTGGTTCCCAATCCTCTGAAGAACTTTAAACGGTCCAATAAACCTTGGACTTAACTTTCCCCTTTTACCAAATCTTATAAGTCCCTTCCACGGCGAGACTTTAAGCAAAACCAAATCTCCAACTTCAAAAGTCATCGGTCTTCGCTTTTTGTCAGCATAGCTCTTTTGACGATCCTGAGCCGCTAACATTCTTTCCCTAATTATTTTCAACTTTTCAGCAGTTTGATGAACCAACTCCGGTCCCATAAACTGCTTTTCCCCAGCCTCAAGCCAACAAGACGGCGTACGACACTTCTGTCCATACAAAGCTTGGTAAGGTGCCATCTTAATGCTCGAGTGGAAACTATTATTATAGGAAAATTCTACCAACGGTAAATGTTCATCCCAATTACCTAGGAATTCCAGAGTACATGCTCTCAGCATATCTTCAAGTGTTTGTATCGTTCGTTCGCTCTGACCATCAGTCTGCGGATGGTAAGCTGTACTTAAACACAACTTGGTACCCAATTCCTCTTGTAGACTTTTCCAAAACCTCGATGTGAAACGGCTATCACGATCCGACACAATCGTTAACGGAACACCGTGAAGCCTCACAATTTCCTTCACGTAAGAATTCGCAAGCTTATCCATAGACCATTTCTCCCTGGCCGCTATGAAATGCGCACTCTTAGTGAATCGATCAACGACCACCCAAATCATGTCGTGACCATTCTTTGTTCTGGGCAGTTTAGTGACAAAATCCATAGCAATGTCTTCCCACTTACCCATAGGCACAGGCAAAGGTTCTAAACTCCCATACGGTTTCTGATGTTGTGTCTTGACTCTCGCACAAGTCACACACTCGGCCACATACTTTGCAACATCAAGCTTCATCGTCGGCCACCAGTAGTAGGGTTTCAGGTCCCTATACATTTTAGTGCTACCCGGATGAATCGAGTACATGGTCTTGTGAGCTTCTTCCATCAGAAGATCTCTGACTCCTCCTGTCTTAGGTATCCAAATCCGATCTTGGAACACCTTCAGTCCATGACTGTTTACACCGAACACCAACGTTTTGCCCAAACGTTCCTCCTTTCTGTCATTCTTCTCAGAAGCTTCCCTCTGAGCTTTCTTTATACTTTCCAAAATAGTTGACACAACTTCAATTCTCAACGCTCTTGGCCTCTTCCTTTCGGGATTGACTTTCCGACTGAGAGCATCAGCAACAACATTAGCTTTACCGGGGTGGTAAAGTATCTCGCAGTCATAGTCTTTAAGTAATTCTAGCCAGCGTCGTTGCCTCATATTCAATTCTTTCTGATTAAAGAGGTATTGGAGACTCTTATGATCAGTGAAAAGTTTGCACTTCGTGCCATAGAGGTAATGCCTCCATATTTTCAGAGCGAAAACTACCGCTGCCAACTCCAAATCATGAGTCGGGTAGTTCTTTTCATGCTCTTTCAGCTGTCGAGACGCATATGCTATCACCTTTTCTCTTTGGGTCAAAACACAACCCAAACCAACACCAGAAGCATCACTATAAACAGCGAAGTCTTCAACTCCATCGGGTAGAGAAAGTATCGGTGCCTCGCATAGCTTCTTCTTTAGCTTCTCAAATGCTTCCTGATGCTTCTCACCCCAAGCATAAGTAGCTCCTTTGTGGGTCAAAGCTGACAATGGACTAGCGATCGAAGAAAAGCCTTGGATAAACCTTCGGTAATATCCGGCTAATCCTAAAAAGCTTCGAATCTCCGTGGGACTTTTCGGTTGTTCCCACTTCGTCACAGCTTCGCTCTTCGCTGGATCAACCATTATCCCTTCTTGGTTGACCACGTGACCCAAGAATTGGACTTCACGAATCCAAAAATCACATTTGGGGAACTTAGCATACAGCTTCTCCTTCTTCAAGACTTCTAACACTTCTCGCAAGTGTCTGCCATGCTTCTCCTAGCTTTTCGAGTAAATCAGAATGTCGTCTATAAACACTATCACGGATTTATCAAGGAACGGGTTACAAACCCTATTCATCAAATCCATGAACGCTGCTGGAGCATTGGTTAGTCCAAACGACATAACCAAGAACTCGTAGTGTCCATATCTAGTTCTGAATGCAGTCTTCTCGATATCTTGCTCTCTTACTTTTAGCTGATGATATCCTGACCTAAGATCGATCTTCGAGAAATAGCTCGAACCTTGCAATTGGTCAAACAGGTCATCAATCCTCGGCAACGGATATCTATTCTTTATTGTTGCCTTGTTCAGCTCTCTGTAATCGATGCACATTCTCATACTTCCATCTTTCTTCTTTACAAATAACACCGGAGCTCCCCAGGGCGATGAACTAGGTCTAATGAAACCGTTGTCCAATAACTCCTGAAGTTGCATCATTAGTTCCTTCATCTCCATCGGTGCTAATCGATAAGGTGCTTTCGCAATTGGCGTTGTTCCTGGCAACAAGTCAATACGGAATTCCACTTGTCTATCAGGCGGTAATCCAGGAAGATCTTCGGGAAATACTTCCGGATAATCACACACAACTGGAATATTCTGCATCACCTTCTTTTCCTTCTTAGCATCAATCACGAATGCTAAATACGATGTACACCCCTTGGTCAAACATTTTCTGGCTTTCATCAATGAAATGATTCCAGAATTCACTCTGCGTTTATCTCCATACACCATAAACGAATCTTTCCCAGGCGGGTTTACTTTGACTATTTTCTTCTTGCATAAAATTTCGGCGTCGTTGGCGCTAAGCCAATCCATTCCCAATACGATGTCGAAACCATTAAGTTCGATAGGCAATAATTCCTCGTGGAACTTATTCCCATTCAGATCAATTAAGATGTTTTTCATGCGATAGCTAACAGGTACAAACTTGCCACTAGCAACTTCGACTAATAAAGCATTATCTAGTCTAACAACAGGCAAAGCTAGCTTTCTACCAAATTCATGCGATATAAAGGAGTAATTGGCTCCAAAATCAAATAAAATTTGGGCAGGCAATTCGTTAACGAGAAAGGTACCTGAAGCGACATCAGCTTCATCTTTAGCAGCTTCCAGTGTCATCTGGAATGCTCTCGCCTTTGGCTTTGGCGGAATGTTGGGTCTAGCTGCCTCCTTCTTCTTCGGGCAGTCCCTTGACATATGACCCTCCTCACCACAACCATAGCAAACTTTCTTTGTGAGGGTACACTCATTGGCATAGTGCCCTGGCTTTCCACACTTGTAGCATGTGTTCGCCACCTCACATCTTCCATGATGCTTCTTCTTACATTTGTCGCACCATTTCGCTTCACCTCCACCTCCCCTCGAACCAGACTTCGAGAACTTGTTTTTCTTGTTGGACCCTGAAGTTCCATCGAACTTCCTCTTTTCTCCAACATCTATTCTTTCCAGACCCTTTTCCTTCTGCTGGGCCTCCACATTCTTAGCTGCACGAACAGCCGTTTTCAGAGTGGTTGCCATTTTGACTGTCGGACCAAAGTCAGCAGGCAGTCCGTTAGCAAACCTCTCAATCTTGGAGAGTTCCGTCGGCACTAGGTACGGAAACAACTTCATCTTCTCAGTAAATGCAGTAGCATAGTCATCTATGCTCATCTTCCCTTTCTTTAAGTTTTGAAACTCATTGTTCAGATCAATCAGATCTATCTCTGAACAATACTGCACCCTCAGCTGTTCCAAGAACTCCTCCCATGACATTTTCAGGGCTTCTCCTCGTGGCATAGTATCTGCCAACAACTTCCACCAACTCAAGACTCCAGTCTTCAGTTGTCTAACCGCAAATACGGTCTTCTGTTTGTTGCTACAGTCGCAACTTTCAAATACCATCTCCATTTCGGAGATCCAATCCATTATCTCAACAGGCTTTGGGCTTCCAGAAAGACTTGGCGGTTTGGCGCCCAAGAAATTCTTGTACATACGCCCATCCTTGTTGTTTCTCCTTTCCGGATCGTTCCTTCGTTCCTCTTGAGTCCCAACTTGACTCACCATGCGACTATTGTTCCCTTCCTCCGATTGCTCGGGAATCAATTCAGGTTCCTCAATAGGTATGATAGGTTCATCCCTATTATTATGCAACATTTGTCGCATCTCCTCCCTTTGTTCGGCTAGCATAGCCCGAATCATGGCTTGCACCGCAGCCATTGTTATTGGTTCTGGTGCTGCTGCTACAACAGGTATTTGCTCAATCACTGGCGGTTGATTCCTGTTTTCATCTGCGTTTCCAACGCCACTCCTTGTTCTCACCATTTTTGATCTACACCGAATAATTTCACCTTATTACTCCAAACGATTACATGCTAGTTCTAATAACGTAGGCATACGCTTAGAATCCTACACACATAAGGTTTCCAGATCCGGTCGGCAACAGACCGTAGATCCAAACAAATAATATCATATATTGCAACATATAACATTTAGCACATAAAGCATTTTAGGCAACTTTCCTAAAATAAACTAGTGCTCGTGTCTAAAATCCAACAGACACACATCTCAAAATTCCACTTAGCATTCTAAGTTTAAGTCTAGAAATCCTACAAATTCCTAGTTCGCTTAAACTAATGCTCTGATACCAACTGTGACATCCCCAAAATCTCGGCCAGAAAAGACCGATTTTCATTTATGCTTTTAAATATTTTCAGAGTAAATCCTTTTGATTGGAAAGAGTTGCGGAATTTGTTCCCAAAACAAAACATGATAAAATAATATTTATCAAAGCATTTCATCAAGAGATGCATTTCATTATATAATCAAAACTCGGGATGTCATGTTCCGATACAGACCATAAAGCATAAACGATAAACATTACAAGTCATTCAACAAATATATACATATACAGACTTGTAAACAAAACAACAAGATGATCCATCCATCTTACGCCCTTGTGCCACTTCCTGTAATACAAATAAAACTGAGTGGGTCAGACTTGGGAGCCTGGTGAGCATATAGGGTTTTCAACCCACAATAAATAAGTTATATTTAATTTCACCAACCAATCACTATCCCGATTACCCATTCCCGTTATCCTCACTTTACGTCCCTAAAACAACTATCTCAAGGGACCTAATCTAGGATTTTCATCGGGACGGACATCACTGCGAAGGGGTTTCCTCAACAATAGATATCCTAAAGGCAACCATGAGGGGGATAGAGTACACCGGTGAACACATCGTTCACAACACCTACAGGTTATGAACCTGCTAGCGTTCCACTGGACTGTCTAGAAAGAGTCCATGGTCGTTATCCATACTCCGCTGAATAACTAGATCAACAACAACAACAACATCGAGGCCTCTCATCTGTTTATTACACACCAACTATCTACCCATGTTCTACCCAACATATTAGTAGATAAAATATATATTTTCATACGTAGTTTAAAGAAAACCTGTATAGCATGCTTTAATCAACACATATATCGCATAACAGATGAGGCACACACACACATAACACATATCTCATAACGAAATAAGCAGATCTATAAGATAGAAGAGAGTGAATACTCATTCACACATAACACAACCAAATATATACACATAGCACGTATTTTTATATAAAATACTTCGTATTATTGTATTAGAAGAAATAACTACACACTCACTTGATCAGAAGACGATCCGACAGCACTACGGCTTATAGAAGTAGTAATCCACAGCAGATCTGGAAGATCTCCTCGAAAATCGAACTTCTCGCGGGCAGAGCTTCGACTCGGGAACCGCGCTTCTCGGGATCTTCGGGATCTCGGGACTTGCCTCGGGGCTAGAGTATGATACCGGGGCTTCGGGGTAGCTTCGGGGGTAAAAATGCAGAGCTTCGACACGAAAATGAGAGGGAATTGGCAAAAATACCCGGAACCCTCGCATCCTATTTATAAGAGGCTGGAGCCTCGGAGTACGCGGGGCGTACTGCGTTACGCGGGGCGTACTGCCCAAAACGTCATTGCTTACGTATCCGAAGTGCTCGAGTGCGAGTGTCGACATCCCTCGAAGTATGCTGGGCGTACTCGAGTACGCGGGGCGTACCTCGGATCAGATCGGTGACTCCTTCGGATAATGCTTCCGAATTTCCAATTAAATTTAAATACAAAATATTAAATAAACTTCGGAAATTCATATCTTCTTCATACGAACTCCGTTTTCGACGTTCTTTATATCCACGCGAAGGTGAGACTACGCTCTACAACTTTCGTTTAGACTCCGTCGGCTAATTTTGACTTTATTTTTTATTACTTATTTTTAATAGGCCGCGACAGAAACTTTCGTTATAAATTCATAACTTCTTCGTTTGACGTCCGTTCTCGCCTAACTTTTTATCGCTTTGATACCAACAATGAGATCTTTGATTCTCATTTAGATTGCTTCGGCTAAAAACCGCTCGATCTCAAATCGAGTATTTCGGGCTGCACACCGCTAAGCCGGAACTTCGATAAATCATAACTTCCTCATACGAAGTCAGATTTGGGCGTTCTATATATATTCGGAAACCTCGTTTCAACTACTACAACATAGATCAAAGATATTAAGTTTATTTTACACTTAAATTTTGACGCTTATTTTTATTCTTAATTAATCAGACCACATAATTAAGCAATTAATCACAAAACACATAATACTCAAATAATACAATCTTATTATTTCAAAACGGGTTACAAAGGTTAACCTAGACTATTATATTGCTAAATATGGCAAGCCCGGAAACACAGGCGTTACATCGACTGAAAGCGACTATCAAAGATGTGATGAAGCCAAAAAATCTCTTTGATGTTTCTCTACCAGATCTTCAATGGAGATGATATACAGAGACCGATTGCGACAACGAGACATATACAGAGAATGATTGCGACATCAAAAGACGTGGAGGCCATGGAGTCGTCGACGACACAATCTAATGTACCGATAGCAGTAAATGGTGTTCGTAATCTGGTTGGATAACCAGATTAATTCCCGTTGTTTTCTTGGTCCCAAATTAAAGGTAACCTTAGAATTTTTAGGCTTTTGATTTTGGATTCACTGTCCCCCTTAAAGTTCAGTTTGTTTTTTTTTTTTTTTTTTTTTTTTTTTTTTTTTTATAGTTTCCTGCAATCAGATTATGAACACCATTTGCTGCTATCAAACCAGATTACGAACACCAGATTTGTTTATTGCGTCAAAAGACAAGACATATGAATTTGTACATTGATCTATTCATCAATGAATAAGTAAAATTGGCTTAAGATGTTAAGCTCTTTTCTGTAACTTACACCTTATTCATTTATGAACAGTGAATATCATAGTCTGGCTTATTATATTACATTATTTTTTCACTCATGTCTTATTCATTTATAAATATTGGGTTTTTATGTTGATACAGATACAATAGCTTGATCAGACCAAAATATACACATAGAAAGAATGCTATGGAAAAGGGAAGTCGGGTGACACAAAAGATTAAGGCGGTCTGAGAAAAATCATCGCCAGACTATCCGCCTCTATGGCTCATCGGAAATCCACAACGAATCAATCTCTTTAACTGAGGAAGCCAAAGTCGATACCATATTAGAAATTCTTTGTCTCTTAACAGTGTTTTCTATTCATTTATGACTAAATGTGTATTCATTAATGATTAAATGTATATTTAAATGTATTCATAACATTAAATGTACATTTAGTAATGATTAAAGCAATTCATATTTAGATGTTTTCATTTATGGTGATATTTCTTTAATTGTGTTTTATTTATTTATGAATATAAATTAACTCATCTATTCATTCAAGATTATTACCGGCTTCATATATGACTACAAATATATATTTATTCATGCATGATTACTAATATTCAGATAAAATGATTAATGCGTCAATATTTTTGATGTGGTTGGTAAAAAAAAACATAAAGCAAAAAAAATAACGCTTTTTTTAAAAATTATGCTAAAAACGTTTTTAAATCATTTTATTGATTTTGTTAATTAAAAATAGATTATATAAGTTCCTAATATTTGGGTAAAATATCTATTAATCATATTAAATCCCATGATTTTAGGATTTAATTAATTGCTCATAAATTATCCATAATTAATTATACTGTAAAATTCTTTTTATGCCCTTATACGATGATTGGTTCACAACTATTTTCGCGTTTTAACCTTTTAGGTGTTCTCATTTGATCATTTCCCTATATATATATATATATATATATATATATATATATATATATATATATATATATATATATATATATATATATATATATATATATATATATATATATATATGGTTAGGTTATTTTGTTCTCACTATCTATTGTGTGCATTTATGATTGATTCTGGACCAATCATTTTAGTTATTTTAAGAAAGTAATTAATATATATTACATGTTGAAGATATAATGAATATTAATTACATCTTCAGCATTTAATATGCATTAATTACTTTCTTAAAATAACTAAAATGATTGGTCCAGAATTAATCATACATGCATACAATAGATACTGAAAACATTTGAACCTAACTCTCTCTCTCTCTCTCTCTCTCTATATATATATATATATATATATATATATATATATATATATATATATATATATATATATATATATGAAAAATCTCTAGAAAAGTTCAAATATTTTGGGTTAGTTTACGAAATTGTCCCAAATTAATTTCTTTTTTACAAAATAGTCCTAAAAACCGGTAAAGGTCGCATTTTGACTATTTTCCTAGTTCAGCCGGTAACAAATTAATTTAAGACTATTTCGTAAACTAACCCAAAATATTTGGACTTTCCTGCCAAAACCGAAATATTTATTGGGATTATTTCGTAAGCTGTCGCAAAAATATTTGAAAAACGTTTTATAAATTTTTACACCTTAAGAAATGTTTTCAAAGTTCTTTTTTCATTTAAACGTATTATTAAATACATGTATAAAGTATTTAAATCAAAAAAGAACTTTAAAAATGTTTTTGATACATGTCAATATAAGTTTTTTTTTAATACATTTTTAAACGTTGTTATATATGTAAATATAAGTTTTTGATAATATGAAAATTATGTGGGCTTTTGTGAAGATGGTGATGAAGATTGATGCTAAAATACTCATGACGTTAAGTTTTTTGAAGATTAATCTTCGTCTTTCCAACCTATAACTCGAACCCGTTTTTTTTATGTCGGGTTCGTATCGGGTTATAGGGTGAGTCAAGAAATGTCACCAACCCGAACCCGCTTATTTTCGTATCGAGTTAGATGGTGGGTCGAGAATTGTTACCCCTAGTTAGAACATATGAGAGGTACAAGAGATACTTTTGAACAATTCATAACCCCTCTATTTATAGACTAGAAATGTACAACGAAACAAATCAATCCATACTTAAGTATGGTGGGCAAACAAAGATCAATCATCAAAACACTTAGCATTAGGAGTCTCTTCGCATCAATCGTCGTCAACATTTTCACATAAGCTCACATAATCTTTGCCTCATCAAAAACTTATGTTTACATGTATAAAAACGTTTTTAAAGTTCTTTTTTTTATTTAAATATTTTTATACATGTATTAAATAATATGTATAAATATGTTTAAATGAAAAAACAAACTTTGAAAACGTTTCTTAAAGTGTAAAAATATAAAAACATTTTTCATATTTTTTTTGTTAGCTTACGAAATAGTCTAAATATTTATGTTTTAACATAAAAGTCTCAATATTTTGGGTCAATTTACGAAATACTCTTAAATTAATTTGTCATCAGCTGAACCGGGAAAAAAAGGTCGGAATGCAACATTTTACCGGTTTTTAACACTTTTTTTTGTAAAAAAAATTAATTTGGGACTATTTTGTAAATTGATCCAAAATATAATGAGTTATATATATATATATATATATATATATATATATATATATATATATATATATATATATATATATATATATATATATATATATATACTAGACGAATGCCCGCACGTTGCGCAGAAACACTTATATAGTTGAAGTCTTTACAAATATATGTTTTTTTAAATATAGCAATAACATTGTTAAATTTGATATAATAATTTGTATACTAAATTGATATAATATATTGATTATTTTGAATTATATGATAATATATCTACATCTACTATAACTACATAATCTTAATCGTTTGAATGACTTCCATGCGCGAGTTACACATGAATCAAATTAAATATAATATATGGTTTAATGTTATTTATAGTTGTTGTTATTGTTAATTACTTATTTAAAATTTATTTGCCTAATGTTTTAATTTCTATCATTATAATTATTAAAAACATCAAACATTGTTTTTATATTTTAAAGGTAATAATATAATCATTTATATAGAGTTATTTTTAACTATTGTTATTATAAGTTATTTTAAGCTACTTATTTGAAAACTTTTAACGATTATAAAAATATTTTTAGGAAATATTTTAGTTAAATTGAGATTACAATTTAGTTTTTACATTTATCACTACAATTTATCATTTTTAGTTATTTACAAAATATTCTTAAGTTTTTTAAGTGAAACTGAAATTTATATTTAAGTTGACATTGTAATGTTATATTTAACTTAACAATTTAACTATTTTGTCCAAACTGTTCAAAAGTTGTAGCTTTAAACTGATAATGGTTACATATAACAACATATTAAATCTAATAAATTAAGTATAATATGTTAAAAGTTAAAGACAAAACTTTATAAGTAGAAGTAAAAATATTATTTTAAAATTGAAATTTAGTATATATTTATGATTACACTTTATGTTTTATATTTATTTAACCTTATTAACCAACTTATAATCATTATTTGAAAGACACTACAATTAATCACTTTTAACTATTTACAAAATATTTTTTGGGCTGTTTAAGTTAAACTAAAATTTATATTTAAGTTAACCTGATAATGTTATATTCAAATTAATAATTTAAATATTTTGTACGAATTGTTTCAAAATTGTATCTTTAAAATGATAATGTTTTACATCCAACAATATATTAAAACTAATAAATTAAGTATAATATATTAAAAGTTAAAAAACATAACTTTATAAGTAGAAGTAAATATATTATTTTAATATTGAAATTTAGGTATATATGATTACACTTTAAATTTGATATTTATTTAACCTTATTAACCAACTTATAATTATTATTAGAAAGAAATTGAAAAGTTATGAGAGTTTCAAATGAATTTGGTGAAAGAAAAAAAAAATGCATGGGAGTTTCAAATGAATGCGGTGAAAGAAAAATGTTTTCTTTATAATATAGTATGATATGATATGATATGATATGATATGATGATACGAGAGTCATGACATCATCAACAAAATAGTCTTAAGCAGATGGTAGTGGGAAGCTTCACGAGCTCTCTTGAAATGAGGTTTTCTACTTCTGAAGCTTCGTCTTTTGCTAAAATAATGATTTTTGATGCATCATTTTCCTAAAAAATATTGTTTCATTTAATGCCTATGTATCTGATAGAATAAGAAGGCGATGACGATATAGTGAAGTCGAAAAATTAATGATAGAAGTATTAATTGTGATAAAAGTATAAGGTATGGTTGATATTTAGCAGAGCTCGGTGTATTTCTACCGTGAAGCAAGGCGGCCACGTGGTGAATTTTGGTTTTGGGGTGATGTTCTCTAATATATTCATATATTTTACATTTTTAGTATTTTTTTAGTTTTTTTTCATATTTGTTTTCGTATTATATTTTAATTTTTTCGTGTATTTAATTTATTCATTTTTTGTATTATTTGTGTTTATTTTTTCGTATTTTTTAACTATTTCTTGACCATTTTAAAAAAATATAAAATGTACTAATATATTAGAGTATATTATAATTTTGGTAATTTATAGTTTTTATAATTTTTTTATTGTTATTCAAGTAAATAAAAAAGTTATATTTATACTTGTAATTTCGGTCAAATTGTAACATTCCGTTTGCAATTAAATAAATAAAAATTAAAAAAAATAATAAGAAATTAAATAAGAAACCCTAAAACCCCGAGATGTATTTTATATTTTATTTTATTTTAGCCCTAAATATGTAATAATTGATCGGTGTTAGCCATGGGAGTTAAATGTTATAATTTCAGGAACTTTGAGTCTAAATTGTAACAATTGGACTTGAAATGTAAAGAGTTTCACGAGCAAGGGATGTTTGGTAAATATTGGATCTGATTTGAAAATAATTGAGGGTGTAAGTCCCAAATCTGCTCGTGTATCAATTAGATCCGTTTGATGGTGCGGAATCCCAATCAAACGGATGATGTCAGATCAAATAGAAGAGAAGGATAAGAAGAATAATATGAATCTTCAATGTATTGATGAATGGAATGACACTCCTTTACATGAGATTCACACACACACACACTTAAGCTCCCGTCTCTCTCTATTATGTTCATCAATCTACTCCTCACCCCTAACACACACACACACACACACACACACATATATATATATATATATATATATGCTTGGTGAACATGGGCCGTAAATGGGTTTACGGCCGTAAACCTGTTCACGGCCGTAAACACGTATACGGCCGTAAACACCAAGCTGTTTACGGTCCAAGACAGAAAAATACATTTTCCTAAAAAAGTAAAGTATAAACCATATTTTTGACCCAATAATCTCCCCCTTGGTTTATAACTTTCTTTTCTTAATTGACCCAACAAGCTCCCCCTAAAAAGTAGCTGGGTTTTCTTGTTAATCTTCAGTTGGAGATTGGCTTCAGCGTTTATCTTCGATGACTTCACAACTTCAAGATGAACTTGATGAATCTTCAATAAATGACTTCATCTTGAGCAGTTGGGCATTTCTTCAGAATTTCACATTTAACGCACACTGGGTCAGGAGGCTTCTTGAAGAGATTCTTGAAAAATGGCGCTTTCAGCTTGAGAATCTTCAGAGAGAACAAATCTTCAGGATCACTTCAGCAGGTGCAAGATAGCAGCAGACTGATTGAGGAGGCTTCAATGCAACCCGTCGCATAATCTTCAATTTCTGCTTCACCTTGCTTCTGGGGTTGAAGGATCGAATGTTGACAGAATAATCTTCATTTCTTGCTCCTTCGAATGAGAATTCTTCGATGATCACGGATGGAGCCTTGGCTCAGAAAATCTTCGATACAGTCTCCATGAGTCTCATCTATACCTGAATTCACTTTTCAAAACAAAACAAAACTAAAAGAAAACTTAGCACACAAATTAAAACATAAACAAAAATATTTTGGGATTTTTGATATTTTATGAACAAAAAGTAAGACAGAAATAACACTATTTTTAGATTTTTAGTTTTCTGATTTTTGTTTGATTTTTGAATTTTTTTTAATTCTCCCCCTAAATTTGTTCATAGAGGAAAACTATAAACAAAATATCACAAAAAGAAAAATATTTGGGATCAAAGTTGTGAGACAGCCTAAACTTGTTTATCAGTACCTTCACCTTCATGAATAGATCTGGTCAATTGTCGGTATAGTGGTCCACTTAAACACGAAGGATATCGATAAACTTTTCTAAATAAATCATTTAGCTGACGACGACCACGGGTATTGTTGTCCACTTAAATTAAGCAGCGAGATCTACAGACAACCTCTAAATGGTTCAATTTTAGTTGCACTAGAACGTGTTCACCACTTCCCGATATACCCTGGTTATCAAGAACTTCCAAAGAACTCCTTACTTTAGGTGAGTAAACAATTATTAAGGAGGTAGTCAGATATAGAAATGGGTGCATATGTTGTGTCCCAGGTCGGATATATTTCAATCGCGCAGAGGGGACAACATATGGCTAACTAGGATAGAGGGATTGAGAGGTAGAAAGTTGCATATGCTGTGTCCCAGGTCGGATCTTCCGATCACGCAGAGGGGACAACATATGGCTAACAGATAGAAATAGTTTCATAGATAAAAAGGTGTGTAGAAATAGAGTTGCATATGTTGCATTCCAGGTCGGGTCTTCCGATCATGTAGAGGAAGCAACATATGACTGACAGATAAAAAGCAAGAGAATAATTTCCTACATACCTACTTTATTAGAACCCCCCGGTCGCCCTATCAGAACCAGAATTAAGGACATAAGTCTGTACATCAAGGAAAATTTGAACCACTGTTCTAGATGCGTATTAATTTAGTGTATCCTGTAAGTTCCCATGTTTGTCTCACTGCTCAATCTACCCGAGCGTCGTATGGTCAGTCCAAACAATCCTATCTAAATCCACACTTTCAAATCCTTCATGCCTACTAGTACATTGAACACAGAGTCTAGACAATTCAGATTCAGTCCTTTACACATGTTTTAGACTGTCCGTTATCACATTCTTGATATCACTTCCCAATAATAACTACTAACGAAAAACTATTAAGAAAATGAAAAATTGTCTTTAAAACGAATCAGTGTAAGATAAACTCAGGAGTATAGAGAAGAAAATGCAAACCGTAATTCACTGATTGAATTTGCATCAAGAAGGTCTGATAACAGCACGCATAATCTCAGAACAGATCCGAAAATTCTTCATGTCATTAAGCACTAACCCCATGTTATGAGTGTTGTAAAGTTGAGAGATGTCTCCTATTTTGTGCCAGGAATAGCCACTACCAACAAACCGAAGTCTGATGATATGCCTCCATAGCTGCTCCAACACAGAGCGTGATCAGTTGGCCTTTGGAACCCAGTCCATTTTGAAACTGGGTCGACCTTTTTCATCCTTGCACGATACTCTCCCATGACATATCCTGCTTATCAGAAACAGAAGATGTGGAAACGTTAGAGTCATTAGATAATTTGGGAGATTGAGCCTTCGGAACCCATTTATAGTTGGCTTTAACCCATTTCTTTTTCGATCCGATGGGTGGCTCAGTACTTGCTTTTGATCTTGATGTCGGCCGTTGAGATGACTTTAACCTAACCGGTCTCTGTTTCACTGTAGCATCTCTTGGATTGGGCTTCTTGGCCGACATTCCCTTCTTCCCCTTGGGATTCAGATTCTTGGCCTTCTGCGCGTTAACGTGATCTTGAGGGGTTTCTTTTGGAGTATCTCCCTCTTAGTGCGTTCTGCCAGCCTTGTGCATAGTAGGGAATGTATGCGCGATTAGGGCAATTTCTGGCAATGTGTCCAGGTGTTCCACAGTGAAAACAAGTCTTTTCTTCACTGTGAAGTTGTTTCTTCCTGCCCATGGTGGCGTATCCTTGCCTCGTTTCTTGTTGATCCCACATGCACACTTGCAACAAGCACTCTGTTGCGCTGGAATTGGTGGCCTGTATTTCTCAACGGCAGGTTTGTTAGGAGTAACATAATTCGAAGCAACATTTTATGAGTTCAAGGAGTCATTGGTTTGTTCAATAGTGTTCTCCTTGTTCTCATCTTGTGCTACTTTACCTACACATGAAGTAGAAACATTAGAATCTTCAACCTGGATACCTCCTGACACAAATCCAGATGGTTTGCCATATTGAAGATGTGCCTCCCTGTCAATTTCTTCCTGTGTCATAGGGATGGATGTGTAGTTATGATTGAAAGGTGGAGGAACACTATCATACCCTAGACCCTTGTTTTGATTATCTTTGAATTTTAATTAGGTTTCAAATAAGGACTCGACTGTCTGACTTGACACAGTATAATTTTTGAAACTAACATCTGTTTTTCCACACTTAATTTTCAAAGTGTCAAGTTCTTCAGTTACAGCAGCAAGTCGTCTTTTAATATAGTTATAATTTTCACACTTGTTGCTATACTCTTCCCGAAGCTTCCTAAAGTCTTTGGTTTTTGCTTCTAATTCAGCCTTCAGGGGTTTCTGTCCTTTCCTGAGTTGATATATTTCGTATTTTAGGTCCTTGACTTCTCTTTTTAGCAAATCATTATATTCATGAAGAATTTTAATCGTATCTTCACAAGATGGAGAGCATGAAACATCATTAACCGGGATGTTTGCAGAACTCATTGTATTTCCACACTTCAAAGCATCAAGTTCTTCAATTACAGTAGCAAGACTAAGATGATTGAGATCTTTTATCTTCTTGATGACAACCACATTCATATCCCACGATTTCGGAAGTGAATTCAATAGCTTTTTGTTTATCTCCGACTTGGTCAAGAAGACCCCAGATATATTCATCTCAGTAGTGAGAGTGGTGAATCGCTGCAGCTGAGCCTCTAGGGTTTCTCAGGGAATGTAGTTGAACATGTTGAAATTTTGTCTTAACATATCCTGACGATTCTCTTTCATGTCTTCATTTTCCTTGTTGACCTCAAAAGCCATTAAAAAACACAACTAGAAGCCAAAATCAAACTTAAAAGTCAAATTTAAAAATGCCGTTTAACTATAAACCTCAAAAGTCAAATTTAAAAAGCCAAACTTAATAGTCAAACCGAAAAGCTAAATTTGAAAATTTAAAAGTTAAACTAAAAAGTCAAAGGTCAAACTTGGAAGTCAAAGACAAAATTTAAGGTCAAAAGTCAAAATAAAAAGTCAAAAATTAAAAAACTATTATTTTTATTATTATTTTATTTTATTATTATTATTATTTTTACTATTATTATTATTTATTTTATTATTATTATTATTATTATTATTATTTATTTATTTATTTATTTATTATATTTTGGATAAAAAAAGGAATTTAAAACTAAAAGAAATTTAATTTTGGGGTTAAAAGTGACAAATTTGCGAAACTGGGTTCGAAAATGAGAGTTTTTCAATTAAAAACGGAAGGAAAGTAGCATGTAGCAAGGTAGATCAAGTTGTTAGGCACGTTGTTGTATTGGGAGGAGACCCTGGTTCGATCCCCGGCACCCCCAAAATTTATTCCTGTTTTTTAGATGCGATTGCGAGGACGCTGCTGCGAGGCGAGGACTCTTGCTGGCCGCGAACTTCGGACTCGCTGAACAAGGCTCGAACACGCTGCTGGACCGCAAACTCCGAGGATCGCAAGCTCGGACCATACACGTGCGAGGACCGTAAACCGAAGGGCCGTAATCTCTGACCGCAAGCTCCGAGGACCGCAAACTCGGGCCGTAAACTCCGGAAACCCTAGCTGCTGGCCGTAAATGCCGCCACCCCCTCGCTAGTTACGACCAAAAACTGCGATTTTTGCCCTTTTTTGCTCCAAAACTCGATCAAAAACCCGTTTTTATGAAAAACGCGAAGAACAAACCCCCCTTAATTTTCAGAGATCTATCCAAAAACGCAAAAATATTTCGAAAATAAGATCAAATCAGCTCCAGATCTGACAAAATTGACTGATACAATCCAAACTCTGATACCAATTGTAAGTCCCAAATCTGCTCGTGTATCAATCAGATTCATTTGATGGTGCAGAATCCCAACCAAACGGATGATGTTAGATCAAATAGAAGAGAAGGAGAAGAAGAATAATATGAATTTTCAATGTATTAATGAATGGAATGACACTCCTTTACTTGAGATTCACACACACACACACACTTAAGCTCCTGTCTCTCTCTATTCTTTTCATCAATCTACTCCTCACCCCTAACACCTATATAAATAGGCTTGGTGAAGATAGGCTGTAAATGGGTTTACGGCTGTAAACCTATTCACGACCATAAACACAACCGTAAGCACGTATACGACCGTAAACACCAAGATGTTTACGGTCCAAGACGCAAAAATACATTTTCCTAGAAAAGTAAAATATAAACCATATTTTTGACCCAACAGAGGGACAGTGGGCCGAAAGTGTAAAATAGGACACAAGTTGAGTTGGAGACGGGGACTTAAACCCATCGTCCGCTTCCTTCCCCTCAACTCTTATACAACCGAAAAGGACTAAACCCTAACCCTAATCACGATCCAGCCGCCACCCTTATCACTCCATACCTTCGGCTACCTCCAACTTCCTTGTCGCCGCCTTGCACCACCAAATCGCCACCATTGCACCCACCGTCGTTGAAGACGAAGGCTGTCATTGTACATCGTGGCGGTAGATGATCGGAAGAAGCAAATATATAGTTGTCGTTGTTGCTGTTTCCGGTGGGGGTTGCTCAGCTTTTCTATTCTCCATCTCATACTTTTATCACGTCGTTGTCGCCGCCGCCAATCCAAGCGGTTGTCATGTGTTGTTGCCAAATGCTTTGTCCGCTACATACCACTGTGAAGGGGTGGCTGTGTTCGTGTTTCGCAAATCGGGTATGTATGATGCTGCTGTAACGTGATGGATGTGTGTGTGTGTGGGAGTTTTGTTTGGACAGAAGTCGAGAAGGACCACCATGACAGCTAACCATGGTGGCTGCTTCCTTTAATGCTTTTCTACCACCACCAGCCACCATATGTGGGTGGCTATGTGTGTGTGTGTGAACGTTTCCTTTTAGATAATATGTTTATGGATGTTCTTGGCTGGAGAAAAATCAAAGAAACCCATCACCACCTTCTGTCGCCGTTTTGCCACCACTAGCCACCATCTTTGGTGGTTGTGTGCATTTGTGTGTGATTGGACTGATTTTGGAGTGCTTTTGATATTGTTTTGGCCTAAAATCATAACCACCACCACCGTAAGGTGGTGGCTGCCGCCGTGAACCACCGTTGACCACCACCGCCCGAGGTGGTAGTGGGTGGTGCCCGACTTATTAAACACTAATTAACCTAAAAACTTAACCATTGGACCTAATTGGCATGTGTTTGGGTTGGAAACCCTAATTAGGTTTTAGAAAACCCTAATCTAGGAGTCTTTTGTTTGGGACTTGCTAGGACCCGCGTTTTGGACTGTTGGATTGGAGTTATCGATTATGCCCGACCACATTGTATGATTGACCTAGTGAAGTGGTGAGCTTAATGGATTAAGTCCTTAATGGGTTAAGTGTTCTTACTAAACCCTAATCGTGAATGTTACGGGTCGAAGTTGTCGGGTTTTGATACAAAATATAAGTTTGTTTTTCACAAAAATGGAAACAGAAGACTTCCAAAACAAAACAACCATAGGATGTTTTAGAGATAACTTTTGAAGCCTTTGAACCCACTTGGTTTTAGGATGTTGATGAAGATGTAAAGATCAAAGAACATGATCTTCTCTACAAGTTTCCACCATTAAGATTAAGGCACTTGGAATGCTTGTTCCTTCTTGTATAAAGTACTTCTTAAGCCTTTAAGTGCTTAACTCAAATAAGCACTAAGGTAGCATTTGGTACTGGGACTGGACAGAACAATGTTGGACTGGACTGGATGGTACGGAACTGGACTGATTATTTGTGAAGTGTTTGGTAGAAGTGGGACGGGACTGAACATGATGTTAAAATAACTATGTTTTCCCTGAAAGGTATATATGTTTAATTTGTAATATATATATATATATATATATATATATATATATATATATATATATATATATATATAAACTAAACTAAACATCACAATTCATAAGCACACAATATTGATCCATTAATTATTAACGTATCTTCATAAAGATTTCACGTACATGATTTATAATATTTGAGTTATAAAGTTAGAGAAAAACTAAATGGGAAATTGATGGAATCACAACACAATTGATAAAAAAAATATTTTTTCTATGTTGGTTGTTTCTAGATATTGTCCAAAAAAAGTAAATAGGTAATAGGTAAAAAGTTGAAAAAACTTAATTGCAACTAGATGAGGATCCCCGCATTGCAGGGATGGATGTGAAAGGAACTCATCAATAATGTAATTTACTAAACAAACTTAGAAATTCCTTCAGTTCAACATGAACATGTTTAAAGTGTAAGGGTGATGTGAGATTTATTGTTTGGTTGATTAACTGGTAATGGGATCCAAAAACTGAAAAAAAAAATTGTTTCCACTGAAATGCCCCTGGTCAATTTGATAACGATTTGAATACTTTAAAGAAAAAACCAACTAGCATTACATGCCAATAGGGAATACTTAAATAAAACAAAAAGAATGTCACATCATCACCATCATGGACCAAAGTTTCCCCAAAAGTCTCTCAACAGCAGCATGAACATTGCCCGAAGTAGCACATAAAACCCTAATATTCTCCTGCACATATAAGAACCCCATCTCCTGAAGTTGAGACAGTTGAGTTGCATAAAGTTGCTCTGGTGCCACTACAAATTAAAAACAATAATCATCGTCATCATCATAAATAAAAGTTTGGGGGTAAATACGTAAATTTACAAAAGAACTTGACTTACCATCAGGGACATTTGGGACTCCAATGCAACCAGCTCCAAGTCCACCAAACATACTCATCAACATGTCGAATCCCATATTGTTTTGTGATCCTGTAGATTAAAAACTTGAAAATAATACTAAAATGGCATATGATTTATAAAAATTATTAACAATGGAAGTGTCTAGTTAGTACCTGGAGAAGCACCAGTCTGAGTAGGAATCCTGAAATAGAAAACTTAATGGGTTGAGCATGTAAAACTGACGAATATTGTGAAATTTGTTTTTTGAAATGTAAGGTTAAAATGGTCATTTGGTCTCTCATCCAGACCATCTATTCAGTCTAGAAAAGAAACAGGCCTCATGTATAGTTGTATACAATACTTTATTCAGACATACAATATAATCCATTCAACTACTTTACCAATGATAGGTATATTCAAGTGATTCTTTTTTACTTAATACATAAATGCCAACTTAATTGGATCATTTTGGCACTTAAATTAAATCAGTTACAGTAAAAAAAATCATTTCCACTTACAAAGTAGATTGTTGCTGATTAAGCTGGGGTAGAAGCTGTTGTAAAGACATCATTTGTTGTATAAAATAAATCAACTTATCATCAAACTAAAATTTACAGCAGTCAAAGTTACATACCAAAATTACTCCATAATTTGTATACCTGCATCATTCGAGGTGAAGTTAACTGACGAAGCACTTCTGGATTCTGCATCATCTCCCTCAACTAAGGGTTAGAATCGAACATAGTGCGAAGTTGATGGTTTTGACTCACAATCTACAAATTCACATCACCAATACCATTAATTTTTTTTTATAAAATCTCCAATACCTCAACTATAGTGTATATCATGTTTAACATACCTGCTCCATATACTGGGGATTTGAAAGCAAGATTTGCATCGTCCGAGAAACAGCTGGATTTTGCAACAGCTGGCTCATGTCCGACATGCCACCTGTCCTGTCTGCCCCTGGTAAACCACGACCACCTAACCCAGATACATTTGGTGCCCTTGTTGGATGAAAACCACCTAATCATTTTCACCGTACAAAGATATAAGATAATAGTTTAAAAAAAAGTCTTGAATGTGAAGTTTATAGTGTCTTTTAGGGCACCCCCAGGATTAGGAAGTCGGTTAGAGCCAAAACCCTTAGAGATTACGACCGTAATCTCTCATGGGTATGGTGTTTATGGTGTTTTCATGTTCTACACGCATTAGGGTACGAGCCTAGCATAATTTCATTGCAAAAGGAAGGGACCTAGGCACTCATTTGGCCCTTAAAGAAGGGTTTACGGTCCAAGATGTTCTTGGGCCGTAAACTCTTTGATCTTGATGTTTTTATGTGATTTTAGGTTATTAGACACATAACAAGCTCTATAACACACCTCGATAGAAGTACTCACGGTTTGGGATGAAAGGCCGAAGATCCATGAGAGAGAAATTGGCTTTTCTGTAGTTGGAAATGTAACAAATGAATAAATATGGCTCAAAATCATATATATACTCATGGGGTTTTTGGCAGAAAATATTTTATTCAGGCAGTGAACTCTAATATCATGAAGTTTTGAAATAACAGAGTTGCACAAAACCCTAATGCATCCTCTCTCCTGATATCTCTTTAAGTGTAAATCCTGAAATACTCAAACTTATACCAAAATTCTGAAAATTTACTGCAACTGCTCTAACTTCTATTGACTTGATATTGTTTGTACAGAATAGAAATTTCGGGTTGTCACATCATCCCCTCCTTAGAAGGAATTTCGTCTCGAAATTAGAACTTAAGCAAATAAGTAGTTACAAATAACTAAGTAAAAAGACGAGGATATTTCAATTTCATCTGATCCTCACGCTCCCAAGTGAATTTCGGTCATCGCTTTGCGTTCCAGCGAACCTTCACTATCGGGATGCGGCTTTGTTTCATTTGCTTGACCTCTCAGTCCATGATCTCTACTGGTTCTTCCACGAAGTTGAGGCTCTCGTTGATCTCGATCTCGTCGAGTGGGATAACAAGAGTCTCATCGGATAGACACTTTTTCAAGTTCGATACGTGGAAGTTAGAATGTATGTTACTGAGTTCGCGTGGTAAGTTAAGTTTGTAAGCTACTGGGTCGATTCTTGCGAGAATCTCGAAAGGCCCAACGTACCTTGGATTTAGCTTTCCACGCTTTCCAAAGCATATCAAGCCCTTCCAGGGTGAGACCTTGAATAGCACGCGGTCACCCACCTGGAATTCCAACGGTTTCCTTCGTTTATCAGCGTAGCTTTTCTGTCGGTCTCTGGAGGCTTTCAATCGTTCACGGATTTGAATGATCTTCTCCGTCGTTTCCCGTATGATCTCCGGACCTGTGAGAGTGCTTTCAGGAACTTTTCCTTTAGCTAATTGGGTATCACCCACCGCAGCCCAGCACAGAGGGGTTCTGCACTTTCGACCATAGAGGGCCTCGAATGGAGCAGCCTTAATGCTCGTGTGATAACTGTTGTTGTAGGAAAATTCGGCAAAGTGCAAATGAGTATCCCATGCTTTCCCAAATTCTATCACACAGGCTCGCAACATATCTTCCAAGGTTTGGATCATTCTCTCACTTTTCCCGTCGGTCTGTGGATGGTAGGTTGTACTCATGTCCAGCCTAGTTCCTAGGGAACTTTGTAACGACTGCCAGAACCTCGAAGTGAATCTACTATCTCTATCTGAGATAATGGATATGGGAACACCGCGCAGTCGTACAATCTCCCTAATGTAAGTTCTTGTAAGTTTCTCCATCTTGTCTGTCTTTTTGATCAGCATGAAGTGTGCAGAATTGGTCAATCTGTCGATGATGACCCATATGGTATCAAGTCCACTCGTTGTCTTGGGCAACTTGGTTATCAAATCCATAGTTATCCGCTCCCACTTCCATTCCGGTATCTCCGGCTGTTGTAATAGACCGGAGGGTTTCTGGTATTCGACCTTCACCTTTGCGCAAGTAAGGCATTTACTCACGAAGGTAGCAATCTCTGCTTTCATGTTAGGCGACCAGTATAACTTTTTGATATCCAGATACATCTTATCTGATCCCGGGTGCACGGAATAACGAGTGTTATGCGCCTCGTTCATGACCAAGTCTCTGAAACCACCGAGTTTCGGGGTCCAGATCCGGTCCATGAAATAATAAGCTCCGCCACCCTTAACCTCCAAGTTCTTATCCATCCCTCTTAGGGATTCACTCGCCACATTTTCAGGCTTCATAGCGTCGAGCTGAGCTGCCTTAATTTGTGTAGACAAGTGTGAATGGATTGTCATAGTCAATGATTTGACTCTATGACCAGAATATTCCTTCCGACTCAGGGCGTCAGCTACTACGTTGGCTTTAACCGGATGATAACAAATTTCGCATTCGTAATCACTGAGTAGCTCGACCCACCATCGTTGTCTCATGTTGAGCTCCTTCTGGTCGAATATGTGTAACCTCTTGTGGTTTGTAAAGATAGTGCTTTTCGTTTCGTACAAGTAATGTCTCCAGATCTTCAGAGCAAACACAACTGCTCCTAGTTCAAGATCGTGAGTGGTGTAGTTGACCTCATGTGTCTTTAGCTGTCTCGAGGCATAGGCGATGACCTTACCTCGCTGCATCAGAACACATCCGAGCCCTTGATTCGATCGTAAATATTTCCAGATCTTCAAAGCAAACACAACTGCTCCTAGTTCAAGATCGTGAGTCGTGTAGTTGACCTTATGTGTCTTTAGCTATCTCGAGGCATAGGCGATGACCTTACCTCGCTGCATCAGAACACATCCGAGCCCTTCATTCGATGCATTGCAATAGACTACGAAGTCTTCTATTCCTTCAGGAAGGGATAGTATCGGTGCGGTGCACAAGGCTTGTTTGAGCGTTTGGAATGCTCTTTCCTGTTTCTCTTCCCAGTCAAAGGCCACGCCCTTCTGGTTCAGTGTTGTAAGGGGTTTCTCTATGCGGGAGAAGTTCTGAATGAACCTGCAATAGTAGCTAGCGAGGCCTAGAAATTGACGAATTTCCGTAGGCATCTTCAGTTCTTACCAGTTCTCAATGACCTTGATTTTGGAAGGGTCCACATGTATACCCTCTTCGCTAACCACGTGCCCTAAGAATTCGACTCGTTGAATCCAAAATTCACATTTCGAGGACTCCGCGTAGAGTTTCTCCGAACGTAATGTTTCGAGGACTTGACGCAGATGTCGATTATGCTCCTCCTTACTACGAGAGTAGATAAGTATGTCATCGATGAAGACGATGACGAACTGATCCAAGTAAGGACGACACACCCTATTCATTAAGTCCATGAATACTGCGGGCACGTTTGTCAATCCGAACGGCATCACTACGAATTCGTAGTGCCCATAACGAGTTCGGAAGGCTGTCTTTGGAACATCCTCCCCTAGCACTCCTAGTTGGTGATATCCAAATATCAAGTCGATTTTTGAAAAGAAGTTCGCCCCTTGAATTTGATCAAATAAATCATCGATACGAGGCAACGGATAACGATTTTTGACCGTCAGTTTGTAGAGCTCCCTGTAGTCGATGCACATACGAAACGATCCGTCTTTCTTCTTGACGAACAAGACTGGAGCTCCCCAGGGTGAGAAGCTTGGTCTTATAAAGCCCTTGCTGAGCAGTTCGTTAAGTTGACCGGACAGTTCTTGCATCTCTGCAGGCGCTAGACGATAGGGCGATTTGGCTACTGGGGTAGCCCTTGGAACTAAGTCGATTCGGAACTCGACTTGACGTTGCGGAGGTAATCCTGGGAGTTCTTCTGGAAAGATGTCGGGAAATTCGTGTACTACTGGAATGTTCTGAATGTCCTTCGTTTCTTGGCTCACGTCGACTACATGAGCAAGGAATGCACGACATTCCTTTCGCAAGAATTTCTGAGCTTGGATGCTCGAGATGATACGAAGGTTCATGCCGGGTTTGTCACCATAAACTACTAAGGTTTCGCCAGACAGCAGATTAATGCGAACAACCTTTTTGTAACACATGATATCGGCACGATGAAGACTCAACCAATACATGCCGATAATGACGTCGAAACTTTTAATTGAGACCGGCATGAGATCGATAGAAAATTAATGGCTATCTTAGGGTACACCCTATGAATATACTGCTAGTGCTCTCTGTCTTCCCATTAGCCATTTCTACAGTGAACGGTTCATTAAGTGCTCGTGATTTTTGCCTAATTAAATGAGCAAACTTTTGGTTCACGAAACTCCTCTCCGCTCCACTATCAAATAGAATGCATGCATAAGAGTTATTGAGGAGGAACGTACCAGTGACAACTATGGGGTCGGCTACCGCTTCCTCATGGCCTATGGCCAGAACTCTTGCCGCTTCACCGGCAAACCCTGCCTTCGGACAGTTTCTCTTGAAGTGGCCTACCTCGCCACATCCGTAGCAAGTTTGGCCCGCTCCAGCACCTCGGGCTTGGTTGATTGGCTTCGCCGGAGCTTTACAGAAACGGGTTGTTTGCCCCTTCCCGCTGCAGTTCAGACACTGCATCTCCCGGCATGCGCCGACGTGATGGAAGTTGCACTTGTTGCATTTAGGCAAACTTCCAGAGTATTGCTTCACCGGAGCAGCAGCGGTAGGTGCTATCGCAGCATGTACTGCCACGACCTGCCTCTTCTTGGCAGCCTTAGCCTTCTTCTTGTCATCCCAAAACTTCCTCTTGGGGTCGACGGTTCTTGCAGGTTTTGAGATGGCCAGGGTAGTTGTTACGGCTGGGGTACAAACCCCATGGTCCATGAGCCGCTGTGCCAATCACTTGGCACTATCAAATGTAGTGGGGTGTGATGCCAAAACATTTCCCTGGTATGGTGGCACCAGCCCCCATATGTACCTCTCGATCTTCTTTCCCTCTGAAGGAGTCATGTTGGGATAGAGGGCCACCAGTTCATAGAATATGGCGGTGTAGGCGACTACGTTGGAGCCCTTCAGGGTTAGGCTCCATAGCTCTTCCTCCAGCTTTTGGATCTCGCCCCTCGGGTAGTACTCCTCAATCATGAGGTCTTTCAAAGTTTCCCAGCCCATCGCATTAGCCACTATAAGAGATAGTGACTTAACATGGCCATTCCACCATGTTAGGGCTTTAGTTTCTAAGGTGAAAGCAGCGTACTTCACCTTGCTCTCCTCGGAACAAGAGCAGATTTCGAAATCCGATTCGGTTTTCTCGAACCGTTGCGAGAGGGCAATGACTCCGCCCGTCCCCTTGAAGGACAATGGCTTGCAGTTCATGAAGTCCTTATAGGATCACTCTCTCGAGCGCACAGGAGCTTCAACCTGAATAGACTGAACAGGGTTTCCTCCTCCAGTGGAACCAAATGAATGATACTGAGCCATGGTTGTAGCCACAGCTGCAGCTACAACAGCATTTAAGGCTGTCGAGTCGAACTGAGGAGTAGGTGGTTGAGGAGGTGGAGGAGGTGGTGTTTCGTTATTGAGGTTTCTCCTCGGATTTCTGCGAGGCGGCATTTTTGATCTATAGTTTATGAAGATGAAAATATTGATAAGATTTCAATGGAAGAATTGATGAGAATGACTCATGGACTAACTCTCCATAGCCCAATGATACGATTGAATGGAAATCTAGAACTAATAGATGATCACATTTGGATAATAATTCCCATAAGATTAGGTGCCTGTCAATATTACTGGAATTACAGATGTAATAAGTTCGGGAAAAACGGCCAACTGAAAGAGGCCTTACATCAACCAAAATGGGAAAATTTTGATAGCAATACAACCTAACTAAGACCTAACAGGCCTATGATTTACAAAGATAGGGAATTAGACCAGAGTTTTTCATAACTAGGTTATATCCAAAAGAGAGAAGTTGATGAGAAACTATCGGCGACAAGAAGACGTTCTTGATCCCAACAGAAGACGTTCTATGTGCCTCATGCGCCTATCAGCTCTTGCTTGCTGAGCTCGAAGTTCCGTGACTTCAGCTCGCGTTTCAGTGAGTTCCCTCTAAAGAGCTGCATTGTGAACCAGAGCCCTTTCGTGAGCAGACTCTAGCTGACGAATGCGAACAAGGTTGACACCAGAGTTGGCATCAATTTCCATGAATCGATCGATGGCTGGTCGACCCTGCTCAACATTACGAGCTATTCTGCGGACCATGACGGGCAGAGCTCGATCAGCAGAGCCACCTTCGCCGAGGTTGTAAAAGCTTCGGTCCCCAAAGTAAGGTAAGGGTTGACCCTGCTCGTCGCTCCAGCGGTTCAGGTTGGTTGCCCACAAGGGTGTGGGTCCTTGAAATGTTGGGCGGGGGTTGTTGTTAGGGGATTGACCTACTGGTGGTAGATTTTTGACTTCTGGCTCTGAGTCAGAACCATCAGAAAAGCCTTTAGCTTCATGATCATCCAAAGGAATTGGGTGATCATCTTCTGGTTCATCTTCTAGCCATCCTGCATTGCCGTGGTTGGGATAGTACGGGTCTCCGGGAAGGTGGAATCCAGCCATTAAATCTACGCGAGAAGGGAGGTATAAGAATCTAGCACATAAGTAACTTATAGTAATGCAAAATACTCATATAGTATTTTAAGTTTAGGTTCTATTGTTCTCATTGTGGTATTGTGGGTAAGTTTTTAGACTTGTTGCAACCTCACAACCACACTTAGGCACATGCTAGTCAACCCTTGGATAATATAGTTGATCTAGCTATATCTTCCTAGTTTTGACTATATGTCTCTAAGTCTACTTGTGTTGCCCAACAATCGTAATACTTTTGTACTATCTTAGTGACACTGATTTTAGTATGAATGCAGGCACGTATACTTAATTAAATATTTTAAATATTTAAAGTATAAACTCTCTGTCAGAGTATTTTAATCCCAATGTATTTATAATTAGTATATCTTTTATGGGCTGATATACTCAATTCACTATAAACAATGCTCTGAAACCAATCTGTCACACCCCAAAACCATGAATGGCAAAAACATTCTGGGGCAGAGGACGTCATGTACAGTATCACAAACAATGAATAATAGTAAACAAGCAACAACATCATCCATTGCATTAATAATATAATTTCATACATGTGTGTTCTGTCAAAGTTATAGACACCAAAATATACATATCAAAATAAAAGACGAGTCTCGAACGAACTCCATCTTCTCAAAAGCCTGGCACCTATTCCTGTCTATTGGTGACCTGAGAATACATGTTATTTTGAAAGCGAGTATCAGCTTAAAGCCGGTGAGATCATAAGTATTTTAATGTCTGTCTTTGTATGAAAGAATTTGTAAGATGTTTTGTATAATGTTTTGTAAAATGTTTGAACTCTCCTAGAAAACCCTATGTTTCCTACTAACTGCAGCCTTCTACCAAGACCTCTAGTGTCTGTGCATGTGTCTCTTGTTAGAGTGTGTGTTTTCCCAATTCTGACTATCATTTATCAAGAATATAGTTTTTACATTACCATGCATTGTGTGAATATTCACGAAGTGAATGTTATGGGAAAATATCAAAGTACCGTAGTATTTGTAATAAGTGACTACCATTGTACTAACTACCTTAAAACAAAAGGTGTTCAATGTAACATGTGATCGAACTATATCCTGCTACCAACTCTAGTAAAACGACGATGTAAGCCGCCGTAAGAAATGCCATTTGGCACCCATAGACTTGCAAGTCCCACTGTAGTGAGCAGCAAGGTGTAGGATAGTCAATCCAGTATAGATCTATACGTAAACTCATACGCTCCCCAATTAAGGAGATTCGGGATACAAAAACGGTCATGGCAGGAAGTGCCATGACCCGCTTAATGGTTCACATAACTGCATAAATGTACATGTAATGAATGTGCTAACTGAAAAGTGTACTCTTTCTCTGTCTAGCCTGTATGTACTGAAATGTTCTGCGTGTGCTAGCTGTAATGTATGTTCTATCTATCTAGCATGTATGGTAATGTACTGAAATGTTCTGTGTGTGCTAGCTGTAATGTATGTTCTCTCTATCTAGCATGCATAGTAATGTACTGTATGTATTACTCGTACTGACTCATGAATGAAATGACTCGTTGTATGTTTCATTGTTCTAGTAAGAGTAATTGTATCTTCATGTGTTACCCTTATGGTAGCTTACTAGTAATGTAACTGGTATGTATTGACATGGAAGTATACCCTTGCTACCCAAGGATATTGAACTGACTTGAAGAACCTTTATGACTATGTATGTACACATGATATATAACTAATAATTAAACAACCTTCGGATGGATACCCGATACCTTACCAAACCACATCCCAACGGGGTAAAGGAAATAAAGCGGGCAGGCCTTCCTAAGCCTTTTAAACATTGCTTATATAACTATACATACATATACATGCAGTTGATAATAAGTATAAAAGAACTTAAGTAGAATTATTTGATAAGTAACAGAGTTTGTAAAACAGTTTGAAGCAAAACAGTTTGATAAACAATTTGAACAGTAAGAAAACCACTGGTTTTGTAGTTATTAATCACATGTGATTGATGTAATAACTATAAGTATTTAACTTGTACTCCCCCCCCCCCATAAAAGCATTTAAAAACATCTAAACCATTGATTAAGGGGTATGAAATCACCTATAGTGAGTGGTACGGATGTACTGAAGATGTAGGATTGCTAGGTGTCAAGTGAAGTCTTGAACACACTCTATGATCCTAGTTAACATATAATCACACATATATGTACCCAATTAGTTTTAAACTACTAATTGAAAATGTTAAGACTTCCCAGAACATGCTAAACACCTTATATAAGTGTTATTAGCCCTAAGGATTGCATCTAAGTTGTTATAGGACAAGGCTAGTGGGTTAAGGGTTCCAAAGGACCCCATTCTTGAGTTTACTCTCCAAGACCATACAAAAAAGAGTTTACGGGCATAAACTCTTGAGTTTACGGCCATAAGCTCCTAAGCCTTAGCTTATTCGGTGTTTTGAAGTCTTACATGATCCCTAGAAGCATTTCTACTTGATGGTTTAGTCCTTGGAAGGGTTTAGGGCATCAATACACTCCTTTGAGGAGTTTATGGCCCCACGGCCATTTCGTTTTGGGTTTACTACCGTAAACCCATATGGAAAGTGGTATTTTCATGTTTTCAAGTCCCATGCTCAACTAGGATAGGGTTTAGACATTTATCTAAGGCTAATGAAGGCCTTAGGCACACTTTGGTACCCTTAGTTGATGTTCACGGCCCAAGAACCAAAACCCTTAGAGATTACGGTCGTAATCTCTCATGGGTATGGTGTTTATGGTGTTTTCATGTTCTACACACATTAGGGTACGAGCCTAGCATAGTTTCATTGCAAAAGGAAGGGACCTAGGCACTCATTTGGCCCTTAAAGAAGGGTTTACAGTCCAAGATGTTCTTGTGCCGTAAACTCTTTGATCTTGATGTTTTCATGTGATTTCTAGGTTATTAGACACATAACAAGCTTTATAACACACCCAGATAGAAGTACTCACGTTTTGGGACGAAAGGCCGAAGATCCGTGAGATAGAAATTGGCTTTTCTCTAGTTGGAAATGTAACAAATGAGTAAATATGGCTCAGAATCATATATATACTCCTAGGGTTTTTGGCAGAAAATATTTTATTCAGGCAGTGAACTCTAATCATGAAGTTTTGAAATAACAGAGTTGCACAAAACCCTAGTGCATCCTCTCTCCTGATATCTCTTTAAGTTTAAATCCTGAAATACTCAAACTTATACCAAAAGTCTAAAAATTTATTGCAACTGTTCTAACTTCTATTGACTTGATATTGTTTGTACAGAATAGAAATTTCGGGTTGTCACAAAATCAACCATAGGAATAAGTAAGTCGAACCTGAACATAAGTCTCCTTTATTATTGAATTTAGTTAATTTTCATTTGCTTAGCTGCTAATTGCTTTGTTTGAGTGTTAGTTAAGTGCTTAAGTTTCTAGTGTTGCAAAACTAGAGAAAACCTCTTTTCTTTTATTATTTGTTTTTTTAGATAATTCTAGTAGTTAGTTTACTTACCGTTCCCTGTGTTCGATACCCTGCTTGCTTAACTATACCACCAATTGATAGGTATATTGCCTTTTGTGTGTTTCAATTATATTAAAAAAGTAGGACTAAAACTAGTGCAATAATCACACATCAGTAACTAAACACTTTTACAAAATTCCCAATCTTAGTTACTTTAGGAAAAATGTGAATTTGATGCTAACTTATGAAATTGCACATTGCACCTTATTGGTTGTTAGTGGAGCATGTGCAGTTAACCGGCACACTAATATGGGACCAATATTGTTGGCAATGGGTGTCTCATAAATTACCGTTGAGTAAATGGAGCACGTGTGGTTAACCGTCACATTGATTAGATGATAAATGACATCGAGAGTGTCAAGCTAATTTGTGTGGTTATTCACATCTCATTTGTGATCCTTGACATCCTAGTCACAAAGTGAGAGCATAATCAAGATTAAACATGTCATTGAATAGTTCAATGAATCTCAAAAGATCTAGGAATTTCATCAAAAACCTAATTCGTTAAAATTTCGTTTTCATGGTGGAATTGGTGAATCTTTATTTACCTACCTTCAAATAATTTACAATTGGATTACGACATCCCTCTTCTGAATTGTGGATTATTGTGTTGGGTCCTAGCCTTAATATTTCATTTGGATGTTATATTAAGGATTTAAATCAACTAACTTGAATTTTCTCCCTTTATAGATGTCAAGTTCAGAAAAAATATGGTTTTCCTCATCCTTTTGAAAAAAGTTTTTATTTTGAAGATGATCTTCCATGTGTCGATCAAGGTGAAAGATCACTCCTTTTTTCGTGCATTGGTGGAACTGGAAATTATACTTATCTTCCTCCACCTCCTCCAGTGATTCTCCATTACCCACAATTTCGTCAAGTTGAAAATGCAAGATTACTCAAACCCTATTGGTGTGTAAACACCTAGATGAAAATTATGTGTGTGCGCATGTTCGAAACATAAAGTCGAACATTGACAGATTGGGAATGTTGGGTGTCGTATTCCCAGAGGAGCTGACTGTTGACTTGGTTCTTCGCTCGCTTCCTGAGTCATATCGTCAGTTTGTTAAAGACTACTATATGACTGAAAATGACGTGAGCCTTATTGATCCGACATATTTGCTAATTGTTGCTAAAGCGAAAATGCTAAAGTGCACTGGTCAAGAAAATATGTTTGAAGGAGCAATCTCCCAAATTTCCATGCATGTTGGTGATAGCAACGGTGATAGTCCATAAATGGTTTCTCCTCCCAAGGAAGAGAAATCGGCCAAGGTTAAAAAGTTTGATCATAAGAGAAAGGCCAGTTTTGAGATAGTTCCATGTGTCGATGCTAAAGAATCCATATGTTTCTACTGCCAACTGAAGGGACATTGGAAGCGAAGTTGCCTAGACTATCTAATAGATCTTAGAGAAAGTGAAGTCAAATTGTATGACTCTACTTCAGGTACGTCCACTATCTAACTCTTTGTTAAGTTCATGTTCATAGAGTCTTAATACATGATGTGATAAGTTGCATTTTGATGTTTTGCAGAATCTCAGAAAATAAAGGAAGCTTAAGAGGAAGTAAAGACTGATTCTGATATGGAGAAATGGATTTCGGTCGCATAGTTCGATGATCAGATTTTTGAGTTGCTGCTTAGGAGTTATGATAGATTGATATATTCCTAATATTTAGAAACATAGTTTTCATATGTATTTGCAGTGTAAGGACAAGTTTTCCGCACATTATCAATAAAGTAAATTTTGGTTTCATCTTATTTGCTTTATGATTACATGCAATGGCATTTATGAAAAATTGGTGTTTATATTTCTATAATTAGCAATGTTGAAAATGGATTTGATTCTTACTTATATCGCTTGTGGTAATGTCATAATTTACCAAGTGAGGAAGGATTCTCATCACCCGAATTTCAATTGGACAGAAACTTGGAATCATGTGATTTGAATTGTGTGATGTATGAGAATCTTGATATTTGGTAAATTGAGACTAACTCCTTCTTCACATGTATATGTGAGTTAAGTGAAGGATTTATGATCTAGTACACATTGATGTGAACTGGTCAGATCCACCACAAAGGACAATAAGGCTATTCTTCATAATTTACTAATGGCTCAGTAAATATGGTTATGCTTACAAGATTAAGTGTAATTCTAATACCTTGAAAAGTTTCAAGGTATAGTAGAATAATTAAGAAGAATCCATTAGGCAGAAAGATAAAAGTTTCTCCAATCTGAAAGGAAAGGAGAGTAATTTAGTATCATGTTTTATGATCATCCTAATGATTATGGAACCATGTCACAATTAATCCTCTAAGAACACCTTAGTGCATTTACATGACCAATAAGAGGAATCAGGTATTGTTGAAATGGTTAAATCAAGAAGATGAGTCATACTTCGTTCCAAAAACAAGTTTTAGAGTCATACTCTAGTTACTCCAAGTTGTACCTTGAGTAAGACCAGTTATATGAAGTGTTTCTTGATAAGAACCCACACTAAATCTTGAATATTTGTTTGTTGAGGAATGTTCCTTGACATAGAATCTTATATGTCAAGAAGTCAGTGGGAGTTTTGTTGATCTTGAAAAATTTCAGGAAGACAATGGAGAATAAACCTATTAGTAATCACTAGCACACGACCTGAGGTTGATAACCTATCGTGTTGACACATTCTTGTTTCTGTGCCCATTTAAGTTGAGTTGGAAATGCTTATGAGGTCTATGGTTTTCATTTGACTGCATAAGGCAAAGCACCTTGATCAGTGAAAGTACATTGATCTGTATAGGTGAGCTACTTAATAACTTGGAAGCACTGGCCCTTGTGCTACTAGATGGCAAGAAATTAAGATTAAGCAAGTTCAATCCATATGAGTTTGAATTTGTCATAAACCTTGTCTTATGATAGTGGTTGGAAAATGAAAATTTTACATGGATAGGAACACATACACCATAAAATCTAAGTGGCAAGAGGTTTCTCTTTACTTCATGAAAATGATTGTGAAGAAATGCTTTCACTAGTAGATTTTAAAGGATTGATTAATATCATTAGAGTTAGCCGTTGTAATAATTGCGTTCTCAAATTCAAGTATGATTACGCCATCCCTTTTCATAGTTCGAATTGTGAGAAATGGCAAATAGTTTGAACATTCAAGACTTATTGCTATAAGTTTTGTAAGTTCTAAAATATTTTGAGCACACATAAGATGTCTAATGAAAGGTGTATCAGCTTCAAAAGTCTAGATAAAGACTTATCGAAGCACCACATATCAGAAATCTGAACTTTGGTAAGAAATTCAATAGATATTATTTTTAGAAGTTTAGCTAGGTTCTAGGTACATGTCAAAGCTAGTGGGAGCATAATTGTTATGTTAGCAAGAATATAGTTGTTATGCTAGTGGGAGCATAATTGTTATACTAAGTGTTGCAAGTAGGAAATGCTGGTTGTAGGGAACAAAGGTTACAAATTTGGAAGTTGCAAAGTTTGGAAGTTGTTTCGCTATAGAAAGTTATAGGGAGAGAGCACTTATACTTCATTTCAAATCTAAAAGTTTAGATTGAAGTTTTAATATAACTTAGTCATGAACATATATGAATATCATTTTGAAATGATTCAACATAGGAAATTCAATATATGGAAATATTATAGCAAGAGACTGATCAAGTATCATGTCTTTATCGAATCCCATATGCTTCAAATATAGGGTTGATCACATATGCTATAATATTCACTCGTTCTGATTTTCCAAATGCCTACAGCATTAAGAAGGAAAAGAACTAGAACCAGATATGACTAAAGTTGTTAAACAATTGTCAAGGACAATATGAGGTTTACCTAAGATTGGTTGCTTGTGGACAGTTGGAAGTATAGTTTAATTTGGAAGGACCATATTGACATGTTCTGAATGGAGGTAACTCTTGTTCAGAATTGATAGTCATATGGGAATATGGAAGTGTTTCCATAGTGGGAGTTGGATATTGAGATGTATATGTAAGATTAGTAAATTTAATGCAAGAAGGATGTTCAAGGAATGCTCTTTGAATATAAGACTTCATTTCCATGGAATTGTTTTTGTAAAAAATCTCTAATGAAATGCTTTGTAATATCATTGGCCAAGTCTCTATGACTTCAGAGCGTAGACATTACAAAAGGATCATTGCATGAAAGGTTAGACTCTAACACATTCTAATAGTGGCAAGAATTTGGAATTCTTACACTTGTAATAAGGATTATGTTTGTGAAATGAGTATCAGTGGTGTAATATCAAATTTGTTTGTTTTCACAAAGGAAGGACCATATATAAAAATAGTATGCATGCTTGGAGCATGGCATGAATGATGTTTTAATTCAAGTATTAAGTTGATTGCTCGAAACATTATATATTGAATAAAGTTTGATTAGTATGGTGATAAAATAAAGGTGTTTATTTATATTCAAAAGTTTTGAGACCATAGTTAATTAGGTTATTCTTGTGTTTCACTTTGCATGTTTTACTTCCCGAATAACTAGGTTATTCAAACATTCACAGTTGATCATACTTTTGGAAGTAAGTAGTGAATTAAGATTGTTATTAATCTGACTATAGATTGTCTAAGAGCTTAGACATGGCACTACTTTGCTGAAGTATTCATGAGTACTTTTGAAATGGAGATTTGAGTATTGGATTAACCTACGCTTAGAGAATTACTTCATCGAGTTTATCACAAGTAATTATGAGACGATAATATCTTATATCCTTGAAACGAAGACATATGAGTTGGTTTTTACAAGTTAGTTGTGCAATGATAATACGTAAACGCATCAGTAACTTGATGAATCGTTGTGCATGATTTGATGAGTGAATAGTGCAAGCATATGAGCCGAAGTTTATCCATTACTTTTTCCCTAACGGGAAAAGCAATATTTGTGGGCCCCTCTATGATTTAGTGATGACACCTTAAGCGCTTGGCCAAGCCTAGACTGAATTGATGTGTTCAATAAGTAGTTTGTTGTCAGTTGTCATAGATCAGAAATCAGGAAACAAATCTTGGACAGAGAGAATGATTATAATCCATGTCTCATGTCCATACGATATCTTGTAGAACGGTGGGATATTTAATCACTTATTTAAAGGACACATAACTGACTAGGTCAGAGTTCGACAACGGCCTTTGAAAGCTACGATTGCTGGTTAAATTTTGAGGTCATACTTGCAATCATAATTATTAGACTTCTACAAGTGGGAAACTATTGGATTAGGTGTTTAAACCCATAACCATAATCGATATGTACTTGATTTGATAGTAGCATGATCCTTTTGGGTTGCCTTCACTCATGTAACTTAACATGATGATTATTGGAGAGAGAGTTGAATTTATTATTTGGAATAATAAATAGGAATAATTGATTTATTAATGTATTATGGAAATAATATATTAATCAGAAATCATATTATTAATTAGTGATTAATCAGAAATTAATTTGGGGTTAATTTTGTGATTAAAGGAACTGATTAATAATACAAGGGTTGTTTTGCAAGTCGTTGATAGTTGTGATATTGGGCTCTTGGACCCCATGGACAGGAGTGGACGAAACCTATAGGGACACCCTATAGATTTTCGTCCAAGGTCTTCTAAAGGAGGGGTCTGTAGGTTGCTTGGTCCCTAAGCAGGAAATTAGGGTTTCCACCTGAAAACCCTAGCAACCACAAATATTTAAGGAGGGTTACTCCTTAAATTTTCGGCCGCTGGAAGCTAACCCTAGCATAGCCGAAAATCGTCTAACCCTAATTTCTTCATGAATTTCGAATTGTATGCTAGTTTCTAGGGTTATTGCTTCAGTATTCAATTTGCATGTTCAATTAGTGAAAAAATTAGATCCAAAGCAATTAGGGCTGTATGAACACATAGGTTTGTTGTTATGCTCATAACCCATCAATGTATTGATCTTATACATGATGTTCAGTATGGTGATGAGCACTCATGAATGGGATTCAGATTTTGGTTCCAGCTCAAGAGCAGGTATTGAGTCGATCGTGCGCGGACGGAGGAGTTCACCTCATCGGAGATTACTCACGGTGTTTTGGATTAGACCCCGGTGGTATTTAGTCCTATCAAGGAAAGGCATTTGGAATTCTTGGATGGCCATCTTCGGGCCCTTTGAGCCGTGATTGTGCTAGGGCAGTTGGGGGCTCATTGGGAGCGTAAGGCTTGGAGGATCTTATGGTTAGCTCATGTCATTTGGGATTGGAGGGTAGTTCCGTACCATGTATTCATGAGGGTCAGGGTAAGTCCGGGTGAGGAAGTCAGGAATTCTTCAAATGCTTCTACGAGTATTTCATCTTCTATTTCTCCTAGGTTGATATCGAGAATTGGTGTTATGTTGGAATTTCATTTGGGTTTGCGTAAGGTATATCTCGGTTTGATTCTGTGCTAGTGTCTAGATTATGATATCAAGCATTGTGGTATGCGATTTTGCATGCCAGGAGTCTTTGATGAATCTTCAGATGGACGTATCTTGTGGAGTGGGTTCTGCATGTTCCGTTGTTGTTCCGAGTCTTTGTAGGAATCGGTTCAGTAGTATTGCTTGGAGGATCTTTGGTCCACATTAGTGGGATATTTCTCCAGTGAAGTCAGGGTTCAGATGTTCTATCATCTGTTCGGGTATGATTGGCAGTTTCCTATGGAGGACTTTGGAGTTCAAGGCACTACCGTTTCTAGGAAAGGAACAGTAGTAGGAAGATAATGGTGCCAGTTGCATGAATTTTTGATCATTAGATGTGTCAAGGTAATTTTATCTTTGCATGGACTGAAGTTGGTTAGATTTCAGTGATTCCTTGAAGGTAGAAATTAGAGTAGAGGTTTGCCAGTGCATGTCAGCGGTTATTGTTCTTAGTCGCCGACATAAGAACTCAAGGAATTGGTATGGAATCATGAGAGGTGATTTGAATCATCAGAGTGGTTAAGGTCTCAAGAGTATTCTTCTGGATTCCAATAGTTGGGTAATCATTGAGATTGGCTAGTAATGGAATGCTAGTTTTGGGAAGTACAAGTCATAGACAGTTCATGCTATATGAGGTTCGATGGATTGGGAACCTATCAGACTTATGGGATAAGAGAGCTTTGTCGAATCCAAGTGGGGGGGAATCGATCATAATTTCTGAGAAATGGATCGAGAGTGGAACCGGGGCAAGTTTTGCATCCTGTTCAGGAATAGAGACAACCCAAATAACCGTTTAGATTGAGGTTTTGTAAGTGGGAGTTCAGGGAGCTCCCAGCAGTTGGTCGGCATCTTGTTGTTATGCATAGCAGGTTTGTAGATGGATCCAGATCGAGGGACATGTTGGAGCCTCGTTGCTTGTTCTTGTCTGATGAGGGATTCAAAATTCAAGTATCACCCGAACACATGGTTGGATGTGGGTTTCGAATCAGGTGTGTGGGGTTGTGATGGTTAAGGTGTGATAAGGCCATGGGTGGTAACCATGGTCTATTTGAAGTTTCCTAAAATTGCGATGGGATTGTAGCATTCACCAGACTGAAGTAGACGAATGTTGGTGATTGTCATGAGTGTAAAGGGGTATTTACCTGGTTTGGATTGAGGACCACTGGGGTCTGAGGTGGAGTTGGGCATGTATAGCCCTAGTTTGGGTGGGACCCATGGGCGAGGCTCGTATGCGTTTGGAAATACGAGTGGGACCTAGTTGAGATCCTTGGGTCAAGGATTTGGATCTTGAATCGTAAAATCTGGTGAGCGGTCAGTGTATGATGCAGAGAGGTTTATAAGTTGAGTGGCCTTGTTATTTTGGAATTTTGGGAACCTGATGATTGGACCATGTGCGAGACTGGTAGTCTCAGTGTTGGTTTGGGAACCTTTATATCTCGGTATAGCAAGGGTTGTTGTTATCAGAAGGGTTTGGGTGAAATGCAAGTACAGATATGCGGCTCTTGGTTTATGAGATTAGTATTGGGTTCGTTTTTGGGTAAGATCTTGAATTGGGGATTGCGAATGTTTTAGGCAGAATTTTCGTTTCGTGGGTTGAGGATCGGGGTCCTATATGCCGAAGGGTTCGATCGAAGGGTTCAAGGGTAATGAATGGGTTCAGTTTTGATGATAAGTCAGCTCTCGTGATTGTGTCTTGGATTGGTTCTATAGGTAAGGGCATCAAGATAAGTCAGGGTGGTATTATTGATTTAGAACTCGAGTGTGGATTAGCTTTTTATTCCGAGGAGATGTTAGGTCAATTTTAGATGGGTTTGGACAATCTCAGAGTAAATGACTCGATCCTGTTGTGCAGCTCTCGTTTGAGTCTAACCATTGCATGGATGTGTCTCCCACTCGAAGGATTATCCGAGCCTTTGTTAAGTATAAGTGTTATTCAGGGATAATTGGTTGGTGATTCTGTTTCTAATGGGAATCTCAAATATCAGAAGCAGAGTGGTCAGTTGCGAATATGGGAACAAAATTGGTTCAGTATGGGTGGTCAGTCAGGAGTTAGGCCATCTCGAGACTTCAGATTTCGGGAATAATGGTATGGGTTCAACATTGGTTCAGTATGAGTGGTCACTCCATACCTACGACCACCTCCAACTTCCTCGTCGCCGCCTTGCACCACCGCTACACCCACCGCCGTTGAAGACGAAGGCTACAATTGGGTGTCGTGGTAGTAGACGATGGGAAGAAGCAAATATATGGTTGCCGTTGATGCTGTTTCCGGTGGGGATCACTCACCTTTTCTCTTCTCCATCTCCTTCTGTTATCGCGTCATTGGCGTTGCTATCGCCGCCGCTCCGAGTGGTTGTCGTGTGTTGATGTCAATTGCTTTGTCAACTGCATGCCACCGTGAAGGGGTGGTTGAGTTCGTGTTTCACAAATTAGGTGTGTATGTTGCTGCTATAATGTGGTGGATGTGTGTGTGTGGGAATTTCGTTTGGACAGAAGTCGAGAAGGCCACCATGGCACCTAACCATGGTAGCTGCTTGTAGCACCTGGTTCCTGATATGTAAAATTTATCCAAGTGCTTTGCATTTTTTAGCCTTGGACTCAGCGAGTTGTAGGCCTGAATTGCCGAGTAGAGACCGGATATGGAGCACATTTAAGTTGGCGACTCGGCGAGTCCCCGCTGTCTGATGAAACCCTAAATTTCAAGGGTTTGCACCCTATTTAATTCATCTTATGCGCCCCCAAGCTCGCCCCCTTCACCCTCAGAGCTCCCTATATCGTCCAACCCTTGTTCCTTGTGAGATTGAAGTTCTTTGGTGTGTTTTCTCAAAGTTTTTTAGAGAAAAGGAGAGTAGATCAAGAAGAGAAGAAGGAGGCCAGACATCTTGGTGTTATTTCAGTGATTTCCTTGAGGTATAACTCAGTTTCCCTCTGTTTTCATGCTTATAGTCCCTTATAGCTCCATTAAAGTCCTTCTTGAGCCATTTCAAAGCTTGATTGTGAACTAGGGTTTGTAATAAGTTGATTAACCTTTAGATCTAGGCATGATTGAGCTCCAGGAGCTCGGATCTACTGCCTTTATGGAGCCATATTGCATGAAAGCCCTAGATCTACTCTTTTAGTGCATTTTGAGCCCTAAAACGTTCATTGGTGTTTATTTACACGTAAAGTTGGAAACTTTACGTGTTAATCATGCCCTAGAAACCCAGATCTATGTATGGCATGAGCTGGATTCAAGCAAAATTGAGTATATAGTATTTGCCTGTGAAAGACTCGGTGAGTCGTTCATCGGACTTGGCGAGTCGAGTCGCAAGTCCCCGAGTTTTCCCCCTTTTCGTGTTTGCTGGGTGGAGTAGTGAGTCACGAGGTGTGACTCAGTGGGTCGGAAGCCAGACTCACTCATGAAGGAACTCGGCGAGTCAATGCCCTGACTCGGCGAGTTCAAGGCAATCTTCTTGCCTCAAGAACAGACTCAGCGAGTTGTTCATACAACTCGGCGAGTCTCAGCATAGAGTGTTCTCCGGATGAAGATGAACTCGACGAGTTGTTCATACAACTCGGCGAGTAGGATGAAGGACTATTGGACTTTGGTTTAGAAGGAAAACTCGCCGAGTCAATGCCTAACTCGACGAGTAGAGACAGGATTATGGTCAGACAAAGGGATATGGACTCGGCGAGTTGGCAAGCCAACTCGGCGAGTCGGGTCAACTGGAAGTTGACTTTGACTTTGACTCTTGGTTTGGTTAAGGGTAAATGGTCATTTTACCCTGAGGTCGGTTAGCAGTATTTGACTGAGTGTTTTGTGGGAATTATAGCTGAAGGATTTACGGGGCAGCAGCAGCAGAAGACAGTCAGTTCCCACACAGATCAGCAGCTACTTTGAGGTGAGTTACCTTCTAGTAGCGGTGGGTCTACGGCCACAATGCCGGCCCTCCAGTAGGAGTTGTATGTTAGATGATTGTCTTTGTGATATCATCTAGGTTTGCTACTACCTGATATGTTATATGCAGGCATGATATGTATATGTGATAGTAGTAGAGTTCGGTTGTTAGGATCGAAGGGTAGGTCAGACACCCCAGATATGTCTGACAGAGTGACAGTATGTGATGATATGTTTATATGCTGACATGATATGTTATATGTGATAGTGGTAGTAGGAGGGGAATAGTCCCCAAGTTCGGTCGTTAGGACCGAAGGGTAGATCGGACACCCCAGATATGTCTGATAATATGTTATGTTATGATATATGTGATAGTAGCAGTAGGGGGTGAAATAGTCCCCAAGGATCGGTTGTTAGGGCCGATGGATAGTCAACACCCCAGAATGGCTTGACATGGGTAGTCAGCACCCTAGAACGGCTTGACACAGGTAGGTCGGCACCCCAGAACGGCTTGACACGAGTAGCTCGACACCCCAGAATGGCCGTACCGGGTAGTTCGAGCACCCCAGAATTGCCCGACAGTATGTATGATATGTGATTGTATGGTATGGGGTATGATGGGGGAACTCACTAAGCTTCATGCTTACAGTTTTCAGTTTTGGTTTCAGGTACCTCTTCTTCGAAGGGGAAGGAGCCGGTGCGGTAGCGACACATCACATACACGCTTTGTATTCCGCACTATGAGATCTTCCTGGGGATTTGTACTCTGACGTTATTATGTTTTATAAAATGTTTTTCCAGACACGCGATGTCTTTTGTGAAAAAATATGATCGGTGAATGTTTAATTCCAACGTTTTGCTAAATATATGCTTTTAAAAATGAAATTTTTGGCTCGTATTTTTGGGACGTTACAAGTTGGTATCAGAGCTCTGGTTTGAGGGATTCGGACACACCTTCGGGGGTCTCTGAAGTCAAATCGAGGGATTAAAAGGTTTTAAAGCAGAAAATATTTTCTAAAAAGCTAAGTAAAGAGTTTTAAGAAGGAACGAAGTGTGTGATGTGCGCGACCGGCCGAGCTCAAGTAATTATTCCCCAAAGTACCCATACAAGCTTATGTTATATTTATCAGTTTCAGTAGAACAACATGTTAGAATAGGACTAAGGATCTAGGAGTGATGCCTTATGTGCCTGCTTTATGCGCTTCAGTGTATGAAAAACTGCATGCTAGAATTGAGTAGACCGCAGTAGGATAGCCTGTTTAGGTTATGTCTGATAGTATGAGTTTAGCATTGTATGCTAGTTCAACTTCTCTCTATGAGAATGGATTTGCTTGAGATTGTTTCCTGTTGTCTGAATGCTGCTTGCTTTGTGCTTCGTAGGACTCTAAGTGATGGGAGTTAGACATTAGGTGAATACGTCACGTCACATGTGATCAGGGTTGAATAATCTTAGAGTGCTGGATTTGGCCCTATTGCGCAGCTCTTGTCTGAGTCTAACCATTGTAGAGCCGAGTCTGTTACTCAAAGGATTATCTGAGCCTTCCCACATGTGATGGTATTCAGGTAATGGCTAATTGGCATTGCAAGGAGGCCTTCAGCAGCTGAGGACCGGGTAGGGTGGAGTTAGAGATTTACCTAGGGCAAGCCTAGGATGAGTATAGCAGTGATCAACGGTAGTGAAAGGGACCTGGTGGAGTTAAGGCAGTCCTTGGAGAAGGTACAGATAGATGTGGAAGGTAGTATGGGCCCGTACTACTGAAAGCAGAGGATCCGTACCCGAACCGAGGAAGGACAAGATAAGACCAGGGAACTTGTAGTTGGTATGATCCCTCCAGAGGTATCAGTATCGCTAATGATTATTATTTTTGTATTTCAGAATGGTGGTACTACACTCGAGGCCAGCAGTTGGCAGTTCAGGAGAGGGATCGGGTTCGAGATCAGGTTCCGAGCCAGTAGATGAGGGGCTACATGAGTTCATCGCGTCAGAGATCACCATAGGCATCCTTGAATCGACCCCCATTATCTTCGGGTCGATCAAGGAAGGGATAGTTGAGTTGATGGAGGAGCGCCTCAGGGCATTCAGGAGCAACATGGCATCTGGCCAGTCGGGATCTCGCACACTGTCCTTCAAGGACCTCAGGGGCAGTGGTGTGTCGGATTTTCACGGGGCGAAGGACCCCATAACTGCCAGGAGATGGATTGTAGACATTGAGTCTGCACAGATGATTAGCTTCTGCCCTGAGGGGTCAAAGGTGAGGTTTGCAGCAGGGTGTTTACGAGATCGAGCTAGGGATTGGTGGGAGTCCGTGGGTGACTCGTTGGGAGCCTCGGCTGTCGAGGCTATGACCTGGTCGGACTTTGCAACCAGGTTCAGGGAAGAGTTTGCGCCGGCTGTCGAGCTTCAGCAGCTGGCCAGGGAGTTCTTGGATATGAGGTAGACGACGGAGACTGTGGTGGAGATCACCGCCAAGTTCCGGGAGAGGGCATTGTTGGTGCCCCAGTATGCGGGTGATGAGGACATGAGGAGGACCCGCTACCATGACATGATCCGAGCTGATATTCGAGAGCATGTCAGTTTTTCAGCTTGCCCTACCTTGGACTCTATGATTGCCAGGGAGAGGGAGAAGGAGATAGATCTGGAGCACATCCGAAAGAGGAAGACAGAGGAGAGGGACAGGCAGGATGGGCTTCGGGGAAGAAGCCCAAGGGACCAGATGGTAGGCCGAAAGGCCAGTTAGGACCGAGCCGCTGCAAGAAATGCGGCAGGCCTCAAGAGGGGGCATGTAGGCTAGGATCGTCGGGCTGCTATAAGTGTGGCAAGACGGGGCATTTCAGCAGGGATTGTACCGCCCCTGCACCTGTGATTTAGACGTCGGAGTTGTTGTGTTTCCACTGCAACCAGAGGGGCCACAAGAAGGCCAATTGCCCCCAGTTGACAGCATCAACGCCGGTTAAGGCGCCAGCTCCAGCTACCCTGCGGATTACAGATGGCCGGCAGGGCAAGGCAGAGGCTCCAGTGGTGAGGAGTCGGGCGTTTCAGCTGACTACCGAGGAGGCACGCGCCGTACCCGATGTGGTGACGGGTATGATTCTTTCCCTATATTTTATTTTTATGATGATATGATATTGATATGTGCTCTGTGTATATGCGTTAGGATCGTTCCATGTGAACGGTATCCCTGTTCAGGTGTTGTTTGACTCGGGTGCCACCCGATCATTTGTTTCCCTTGCGCTTAGCAAGAGGTTTACTGAGTCTTCGGGCATGTTGGATTGCCCTTTAGAGGTAGAGATTGCCAATGAACGATTGGTGCGAGCGTCAGCAGTATTCAGGGATTCTGTTCTAAGGTTATTTGAGGAGCGCTATTTAGTGGATTTGGTTCCCATCCCATTGAGGGGGGAACAAGGTGATTATAGGCATGGATTAGTTGAGCCCTAATGGGTTGTGATAGATTGTGCACAGCAGCTAGTGCGGATCAGGACCCCAAGTGGGGGAGAGTTGGTGATCCACGACGAGAGGCCACAACGTGGACCCACAGTATGTTCAGCAACGAGAGCTAGGCGCTACCTTCAGCAGGGTTGCGCGGGATATGTCGCGTATGTTATGGATACCTGGGAGGCGGGCAAGGCGACGGTGAGCGAGGTTCCAGTGGTGCGAGACTACGCTGATGTGTTCCCGGAGGAGCTTCCTGGAATACCTCAGGAGCGTCAGGTAGAGTTCAGGATCGACCTAGTTCCTGGTGCGACTCCGATAGCCAAGGCACCCTATCGGTTGGCTCCTCCCGAGATGCAGGAGTTGTCTACGCAGCTGCAGGAGCTGCTAGACAAAGGGATTTATTCGACCGAGCAGTTCACCCTGGGGAGCCCCGATCCTGTTGGTGAAGAAGAAGGACGGGTCGCATTGGACGTGTATAGATTACCGGGAGCTGAATAAGGTAACGGTGAAGAACCGTTACCCACTACCGAGGATTGATGACCTCTTTGATCAGTTACAGGGAGCATCTTGGTTCTCCAAGATCGATTTGCGTTCGGGTTATCATCAGATGAGGGTTAGAGAGGAGGATGTACAGAAGATCGCGTTTCGGACGCGTTATGGCCATTATGAGTTCGTGGTGATGCCGTTTGGGCTCACTAATGCTCCTGCCGCGTTCATGGACCTCATGAACCGCGTGTGCAGACCGATGCTGGATTGGTCTGTGATAGTTTTCATTGATGACATCTTGATTTATTCCAAGACGCAGGAAGAGCACAAGGAGCATCTGAGAGAGGTTTTAGAGACCTTGAGGAGGGAAAGCTTGTATGCCAAGTTCTCCAAGTGTGAGTTTTGGTTGCACGAGGTGTAGTTTCTTGGGCACCTTGTCAACCAGAACGGGATTTCAGTAGACCCGGCCAAGGTGGAGGCCGTGATGAGATGGGAGGTTCCGAAGTCTCCATCCGAGATTCGGAGTTTCCTAGGATTAGCAGGCTACTATCGGAGATTCATTCAGGATTTCTCCAAGATAGTCGTACCCCTGACACGGTTGATTAGGAAAGTCGTGGTCTTTCAATGGGGGCCTGAGCAGCAGGCAGCGTTTAAGATTCTGAGGCAGAGATTGTGCGAGGCGCCAATCTTAGCCCTGCCCGAGGCGTAGAGGATTTTGTGGTATACTGTGATGCGTCTATCTCAGGCTTGGGCGCAATATTGATGCAGAGGGGACATGTCATTGCTTATGCCTCGAGGCAGCTGAAGCCTCACGAGGCGAACTACCCGACGCATGATTTAGAGTTGGGGAGGTGGTCTTCGCCCTCAAGATTTGGCGGCATTACCTCTACGGGGTTCGATGTACCATTTACACGGACCACAAGAGTTTGACGTACCTCATGGATCAGCCGAATGTGAACATGAAGCTGCGTCGGTGGTTGGACGTTGTGAAGGATTATGATTGCGAGATCCTTTATCACCCGGGGAAGGCCAATGTGGTGGCCGATACGTTTAGCCGTAAGGCGGAACCGATCGGGGATGTGTGTATGAGGATGACAGTGGTGACTCCACTGTTAGAGCAGATTCGGAAAGCTCAACAGGAGGCTATGAAGGAGGAACATCGGAAGAGTGAGCGAATAGTGGGTCAAGTCACCTCCTTCGATTATGATAGTCGAGGATTATTGACACTACACCGTAGGGTGTGGGTGTCGTATCATGGAGGCGTGTGCCAGATCTTGATGGAGGAGGCGCACAAATCCCGATTCTCTATTCATCAAGGGGCGACGAAGATGTATAAGGATCTTCGTCTAGACTATTGGTGGCCCTGCATGAAGCAGGATGTGGCGTGGTACGTCGAGCGGTGTTTGACCTGCAGGAAGGTCAAGGCCGAGCATCAGAGACCGCACGACAAGATGCAGCCGTTGGATATCCCGTTATGGAAATGGGAAGATATTACGATGGATTTTATCACAAATCTTCCCCGGACGGTGCGAGGAGTAGATTCGATTTGGGTCATCGTGCATCGGTTGACCAAGAGCGCCCATTTTATTCCGATTCAGGAGAGTATCTCAGCCGAAAAGTTGGCCGATATCTATATCAGGGAGATAGTGGCGCGGAACGGGGTGCCAGTGTCAGTGATATTAGACCGAGATGTGCGGTTCACTTCCAGGTTTTGGAAGAAATTTCATGATGAGTTGGGCACTCGTCTGCATTTTAGCACCGCCTTTCACCCACAGACGGATGGTCAGAGCGAGCGGACCATCCAGATGTTGGAGGATATGTTGTGGGCATGCGTGCTAGACTTCGGTGGTAGTTGGGATAACTATCTTCCCTTGGCTGAGTTCTCGTACGACAACAGCTACCACGTGAGTATTGACCGCCCTCCATTCGAGATGTTGTACGGACGGAAGTGCAGGACCCCGATATGTTGGGGTGAAGTTGGCCAGAGGGTCATGGGGAGCACCGAGGTGGTGCTCAAGACGACCGATAGAATCCAGCAGGTTCGAAGCAGGCTTCAGACTGCGCAGAGTCGACAGAAAAGTTACGCTGATAAGCGTCAATCAGACCTGGAGTTCCAGGTCGGGGATATGGTTCTCCTGAAAGTGTCGCCTTGGAAAGGCGTCATTCGATTTAGGAAGCGGAGCAAGTTGGGCCTGAGATACATTGGTCCATTCAGGGTTGTAGCCCGGGTAGGCAAGGTGGCATATAGGCTGGATCTGCCAGCCAAGCTCAGTCAGATCCAAAGCACCTTCCATGTCTCCCAGCTGCGAAAGTGCCTAGTGGATGATTCAGCAGTGGTGCCGCTAGAGGATATACAGGTTGATGATAGCCTGAATTACATTGAGCGCCCAGTCGCAATCCTCGACCGGAAGTTGAGGGATCTAAGGAAGAAGAGGGTTGAATTAGTGAAGGTGCAATGGCAGCACCGAAAGGGTTCAGAATGGACTTGGGAGCCGGTGGAAGAAATGATGGAGCATTACCCCGAGCTGTTTCAGGATCGAGCAGCAGACTTCGAGGACGAAGTCTAAAATAAGTGGGGGAGATTTGTAGCACCTGGTTCCTGGTATGTAGAATTTATCTAAGTGTTTTGCATTTTTTTAGCCTTCGACTCGGCGAGTTGTAGGCCGGACTCGTCGAGTAGAGACGGGATATGGAGCACATTTAAGTTGGCGACACGACGAGTCCATATTCTGGACTCGGCGAGTCCCTGCTGTCTGATGAAACCCTAAATTTCAAGGGTTTGCACCCTATTTAAGTCATTTTATGCGCCCCCAAGCTCACCCCCTTCACCCTCAGAGCTCCCTATATCGTCCAACCCTTGTTCCTTGTGAGATTGAAGTTCTTTGGTGTGTTTTCTCGAAGTTTTTGAGAGAAAAGGAGAGTAGATCAAGAAGAGAAGAAGGAGGCCAGACATCTTGGTGTTATTTCAGTGATTTCCTTGAGGTATAACTCAGTTTCCCTCCGTTTTCATGCTTATAGTCCCTTATAGCTCCATTAAAGTCCTTCTTAAGCCATTTCCAAGCTTGATTATGAACTAGGGTTTGTAATAAGTTGCTTAACCTTTAGATCTAGGCATGATTGAGCTCCAGGAGCTCGGATCTACTGCCTTTATGGAGCCATATTGCATGAAAGCCCTAGATCTACTCTTTTAGTGCATTTTGAGCCCTAAAACGTTCATTGGTGTTTATTTACACGTAAAGTTGGAAACTTTACGTGTTAATCATGCCCTAGAAACCCAGATCTATGTATGGCATGAGCTGGATTCAAGCAAAATCGAGTATATAGTATTTGCATGTGAAAGACTCGGCGAGTCGTTCATCAGACTCGGCGAGTCGAGTCGCGAGTCCCCGAGTTTTCCCCTTTTTCATGTTTGCTGGGTGGAGTAGTGAGTCACGAGGTGTGACTCAGTGGGTCGGAAGCCAGACTCACTCATGAAGGAACTCGGTGAGTCAATGCCCTGACTCGGCGAGTTCAAGGCAATCTTCTTGCCTCAAGAACAGACTCAGCGAGTTGTTCATACAACTCGGCGAGTCTCAGCATAGAGTGTTCTTTGGATGAAGATGAACTCGACGAGTTGTTCGTACAACTCGGCGAGTAGGATGAAGGACTATTGGACTTTGGTTTAGAAGGAAAACTCGCCGAGTCAATGCCTAACTCGACGAGTAGAGACAGGATTATGGTCAGACAAAGGGATATGGACTCGGCGAGTTGGCAAGCCAACTCGGCGAGTCGGGTCAACTGGAAGTTGACTTTGACTTTGACTCTTGGTTTGGTTAAGGGTAAATGGTCATTTTACCCTGAGGTCGGTTAGCAGTATTTGATTGAGTGTTTTGTGAGAATTATAGTCGAAGGATTTCTGGGGCAGTAGCAGCAGAAGACAGTCAGTTCCCACACAGATCAGCAGCTACTTTGAGGTGAGTTACCTTCCAGTAGCGGTGGTTCTACGGCTACAATGTCGGCCCACCAGTAGGAGTTGTATGTTAGATGATTGTCTTTGTGATATCATCTAGGTTTGCTACTACCTGATATGTTATATGCTGGCATGATATGTATATGTGATAGTAGTAGAGTTTGGTTGTTAGGACCGAAGGGTAGGTCAGACACCTCAGATATGTCTGACAGAGTGACAGTATGTGATGATATGTTTATTTGCTGGCATGATATGTTATATGTGATAGTGGTAGTAGGAGGGGAATAGTCCTCAAGTTCGGTCGTTAGGACCGAAGGGTAGATCGGACACCCCAGATATGTCTGATAATATGTTATGTTATGATATATGTGATAGTAGCAGTATGGGTGAAATACTCCCCGAGGATCGGTTGTTAGGGCTGATGGGTAGTCAGCACCCCAGAATGGCTTGACATGGGTAGTCAGCACCCCAGAACAACTTGACACGGGTAGGTCGGCATCCCAGAATCGCCATACCGGGTAGGTCGGGCACCCCAGTATTGCCCGGCAGTATGTATGATATGTGATTGTATGGTATGGGGTATGATGGGGGAACTCACTAAGCTTCGTTGTAACACCGTAAAAATTTGAACAATTTTTCACTTTTGAAAACCATGAAGTATCATTTGCATTCATAAATAAAAACATTGTATCAACATTGTATCAGTACAAAACCCCAAGATCAAAATATAAAAACTCCAATGTGCGTGTGTATGAATCATGTCGGCGCCTTCCCGCGATCGTCACTGGTACCTGAAACACATAACACATAACACTGTAAGCATAAATGCTTAGTGAGTTTCCCAAAATACCACTCTAACACATAATAGCCACTCGAGGCTATAACTCTGTCGACCCTCTGGTCAATGTGTCTTAGTGGGGCCCTCCAGCCCCAACTCTCTGTGGGCCCTCTGGCCCTAACTCTATGGACCCGAAGGTCCTTACTCTGTAACTCTGAATCATGCATATCACATATCACAATAAATCACAACACATAAATAGCATGCAAATATACTAGCATATAACTCTAAAATACTCTTTCACATAACTCTGTTACCACACTAGGTAAAGTATAGTGAGAAGACTCACCTCAGACGTCTCGGTCAATCTTTGACTCGGTAGAAATATTGCCTAGCCTCCGCCTATTCACATAAAGTAAATACTCTCATAAATATAACTCTCGAGACCAGACTCAACCCTCTGTTGGCACCTTCAGAAGGGTAAAAGACTATTTTACCCCTCTCCTGACTCAAAGATCCCATTGTTGACCAAACCTTAAAAGTCAAAGAAAGTCAACGGTCAAACTTTGACCCAACTCGTCGAGTGCACTCTGGCGACTCGGCGAGTACACATATGTCCACTAACTCTTTGTCCCACTTGGTACGTCGAGTCCCTCCCTATGCTCGAGGAGTCACACCTAGCATAAATCGCAGGGCCACCCCGACTCAACTCGTCGAGTCTCAAGAACAACTCGGCGAGTACCGCCTCGAACTCCAGTCCTCTAATCCCCTTCTGACTCACTGAGTTATCCCCCAACTCGGCAAGTCTACTCACTGAGTGATTTACGTGAAACCCTAAACCTACTCGCCGGGTCTCAAGAACAACTTGGCGAGTTCATGCCATGCACAAATTCTATTGACCTCCTGAGGTTAGATCTGTGCCCCTAATCCATAGATCTGGCCTTCCCAAGCATGAATGTCACGTAAAGTTTGAATCTTGATGCTTATATATCAACAAAATGGCATCAAATGGTGATTTAGTCCCAAAAATGGCAACCTAAGTCCAATAACCCCAAAATGACTCATAAAGCTCCAAGGGTTAAGGTCTCTAGACCTCTTTGAGTCCAGATCCAAGGCACAAACTCGAGAAGGGACCAAATACTCTACCTAATCATCTTCCAAAGGGTTTGAAAACCCTAACTCTATGAATAACCACCCAAAACTGGAGAAAGTCTGAAGGAATACCTCAATATGAAGCCTTTGAACTCTGAAATCACTAGATTTGCACTTCCTTCAGCCTTCTCTTGCCTTAATCACCTTCTCCTTCAATTTACACCAACAAATGATCAACAATGGCCACTCTTTACATCACAAACGATCTAGGTCTCTCTCTGGGGTGTGGTAGCCGCTAATGACGGCCATAAGGGCCTTTAAATAGGTCCCAAACCCTGGAAATTAGGGCTTCAATAAACAGCGTGGACTCGCCGAGTCCACCCATGGACTCGCCGAGTCTGGACGTGAACCTGGATGAACATCTGCGACCTTACTCGACGAGTCTTGGCACCAACTCGACGAGTTCCTCCACAAACTCCAAAAATAAATGAATAAAATAATATACCTGGGAATCCAGATGTTACATTCGTGCTTACAGTTTTCAGTTTTGGTTTCAGGTACCTCTTCTTCGAAGGGGAAGGAGCCGGCGCGGTAGCGGCACATCACATACACGCTTTGTATTCCGCACTATGAGATCTTCCTGGGGATTTGTACTCGGACATTATTATGTTTTATAAAATGTTTTTCCAGACATGCGATGTCTTTTGTGAAACAATATGATCGGTGAATGTTTAATTCCAATGTTTTGCTAAATATATGTTTTTAAAAATGAAATTTTTGGCTCGTATTTTTGGGACGTTACACTACTGCCGTTAATGCTTTTCTACCACCACCAGCCACCTTGTATGGGTAGCTGTGTGTGTATGTGTTTATGTGTGTTATATGGTGTGTGTGTGTGTGTGTGTGTTTCCTTTTAGATAATATGTTGTATGGATGTTCTTTTCCGGAGAAAAATTAAAGAAACCCATCACCACCACTGTGAGGTGGTGGTTACCACCTTCTGCCACCGCTCTGCCACCACTAGCCACCATCTTTGGTGGCTGTGTGGATTTATGTGCGACTAGACTAATGTTTGGAGTGCTTTTGATATTGTTTTGGCCTAAAATCATAACCACCACCATTATGAGGTGGTGGTTGTTGTCGTGAACTGCCATTGACCACCACCGCACGAGGTAGCAGTAAGTGGTGCCCGACTTATTAACCGTTATTTAACCTAAAAACTTAACCATTGGACCTAATTGGCATGTGTTTGGGTTAGAAACCCTAACTAGGGCTTAAAAAGCCCTTATCTTGGAGACTTTTGTTTGGGACTTGCTGGGACCTGTGTTTTAGACTGTTGGATTAGAGTTATGGACTATGTCTGACCACATTTTATGATTGACCTAGTGGAGAGATAGGCTTAATGGATTAAGTCCTTAATGGGTTAAGTGTTCTTATTTAACTCTAATCGTCATTTTATGTGAAACCCTAATCGTGTTTGGGCTTCAGGTTGGGCCTTTCTTTGGGGCTTTGGTGATTGGGTTATCGATGGGCCATCTGAGAACAAGTGTATGGAATAGGAAAAAATTGGATGGGCCTTAGGTTATGGCCCATGTAAGGGGTTTGGGCCCAATTTGGAAAATTGGGTCATAATTGGGCCTTGGTTGATTATTTGGCTTTTAGGCCTTCAAAGTGTGAGTTGGGGCCTTGGTTTTAGACCAAACTAGGTTAGGGGTAAATTGGTCTTTCTACCCCAAGTATGGATTTATGATTATGCATTGGAACCCAACTGTTAATTGGGTGTTGTTGTGATGTTAACAGTTCGGGGGTCTGTCATCCAACAACCAAAGATTTATCCGTGAGACTTCAACAGTGTGAGGTGAGTCTCCCTTCATGAATGTTACGGGTCAAAGGCACCAAGGTCGGCCCTTTATTTATTGTATTGTATGATGGTTATGTGTGTGATAATTATCATAGTTCACGTATTGCTCGATGATTATGTGATTCATGTGTGATATTATGTGGTAGTGGTACAGGGGTGAAATAGACCCCGTAACCAGTTGGAATAAAACGGAGTGTAGGTCAAACACCCATATATGCCTAACAATGTGTTTGTGTTATTATTATATGGTAGCGGTAGGGGTGAAATAGACCATGTAACCGGTTGAAATAGATCGGAGGGTAGGTCGGGAACCCAAATATGTCGGGCATGATAGGTCGAGCACCCAAATATGCTCGACAGGGTAGGTTGAACACCTAGATATGTCTGAAAATATGTTTGTATTGTATGTAGTATATTGAGAGGAACTCACTAAGCTTTGTACTTATAGTTTTTAGTTTGTGTTTCAGGTACTGCAGTTTTCAAACAAGAGAGTTCCGGATGATTGCAGGGCACACACCACATATTTTCGCATTTTTCGATTTACTCTGATTTGAAACAATACTCATACACTTACTTTGTTAAACTTGTATGGATAATGTTTGGAGCACTATTTTTATTCGATTAAAAATGAAATTTTATGGTCTTATTTTTGAGACGTTACACAAATTTATTTTCTTTTTATTTTTTTTGTTCTTTAGTGCTTTTATATTTATGTTGCGAAAAAATGAAAAATAAAAACAAACAACTTGTTTATTGAGAATTAAAGTTTCAATGTGTGATAGATATTGCAAAATAAGTTATATTTCTATCTGTGATATCAATAGTTTATATTGAAGGTAATATTTTTCAGTTTGATAACAGACTAAAACAAAGAACAAAATAAATAATAATAATTGGTCTCTATAAAAAAAAACTTGTTATAATATTTTAAATTCAATTCAAGTTTATTTACTTGAATCAAAATAAATAAGAACATTAGAAAAACCATAAATAATTAAAATTGAAAAAAAAAAGTAAAAAAGGTAAAAAAAACAGTCAAATTATTGAAAAATAAAGTTAAAAAACGAAAATAAATAAAGTATATATATAAAAAAAATAATATATATATATATATATATATATATATATATATATATATATATATATATATATATTGTAATTTTTTATAAACTACATAAACTAAATTTGAATTTTTAAAACTAATTTTAGAACTCATTATGCAAAAAAAAATAAGAGAGTTAACCATAAAAATCATTTAATGAGCTAGAGCCATAATATACAAAAAAATCATAATAATAACAATAATAAAATGAATATATTAAATCATTTTTCAATTACACGGTAAAAACTTAAAATTTTTATGATCTTAGTCCTGTATTTTTCAATGCAACTATAATATAATGATGACTTTTTATACTATCAACCACTATGAAAAAGAGTTTTGGATAAACACATGTGCAAACAGATAAGTTCTAAACTGTAACACTCAAAAGTCAAAACTCAAAAGGCCATTGTTGATCTTTTTGACTTTGGAAAACTAAAACCCTTTATAGCGTAAAATTTTGTCAATGTCAGTGTGTGGCTCCCCAGGATCTTGCGTTTTACATATCATCGTTTTACATATCATCGAAATATTATGATCTTAAATTCCATTGATAAATAATAAACACCAAAATACATGAGTAAGGTATTTAAAATATTGGAAGTATGGTGGGTGGAGACGTGGAGTCAGGAGTGTGTGGTGCCGGTAGTGTGGTGGTTGAGGGAGGGGGTCTCAATGAATTTGTTTGACAAGTGTCGGATAAGGAAGAAGGCATTTAAACTAAACCTGTTTGACAAAGTTCATTTCGACTTTTCTTCTTCAATACTCAACTCACAAGCTTTGACTTCATTAAAATTCTTGTCATTGTCAACTTAAGCTTGTCAAATCCTCATACACTTAGCTAGCGAGTTTTTGACCATATAGATGTTTTTAAAAAACTTATTTACCTAATATATTGGTATACTTTTAAACATATTTATCATACAAGGTTATTTACTATTTTCCTTTATTTTTTTTAAATGTGCCATATGATCCGGTTTTTCTTCTGCTCATGATATATGAACCAAAACATAAAGCACATAATAAACCACACAAAACCCGTTCACTGTAACTTATTGTTTGTTTTTTTTTTAGTATTTTTTCTTTTGGCTTTTTTTTTTAGATTTTGCTATTAGTGTTTATTAATTGTTTTTTACAAGCAACATTATATCTAACAAATCTTCTTAAAAATCCAAGAAAAAACTTTTTAAATTTAAAACAACAAACAACTTTTTAAATCTAAACCAACAAACATCATACTAAACTAAAAAAATTCATAAGGAAAATCTTTAAAGTACAAAACGACAATTGTTTGTTACAAAAGACAAAAAAAAAAAATACAAAACATTTGAAATAACTTTGATTTGATAACCACATCTACAAAGAAAAAAGATATAAAATAATAAGATATAAAATTTTATACGAATGAACCAAAAAAATATTGGATGTCTTCATTTACCATGGTTTAGACTAACATTTTTTTTCAATTGTGACCACTTTGCTTACAAATTCCACAAATGTTCGTTTTTCTTCATTCTTTAATGTCCATTCCATTTCGAAGTCTTGTTGAGCGCGGATGATCTTTTTTATTCCGTAAAAGCTCAAAATTTGAAAGCAACTCTTTAAACAATGATTGTGGTCAATACGATTCATGAGGAAGTGGGGAAAATTCAGATGCCCAAGTATCACAATACTTTCAATTGAGTAACATTTATCAACATATTGCAAACTATTTAAAGAAAGTGTGGCACATGCACTTAATACATGAGAACAAGGATATTTAAACACTTCCCACTTACCACATTTGCAAGTTTTTTGCTCCAAATTAAGTACTTGCACATTTCTTCCTCTTTGAGTTATCAACTCAAATATACCTTTCTCTCGATTAAAAGATTTCAAGGAATGTGCAATTACTTTTGACATCAAAGCTATTTGTTTGACAAGAACATGAGGGGTATATGCATCTTCATTAGCTCGTGAACTATTTCCTAAAGGGCGTCTCACCTCAAAATAATGCACTAATCTATAGAAAGTAAGTTGGACACAAGCCGTGATTGGTAAAAACGAGCACATTAAGGACGCTATTAAAAATCTCCGACAAATTTGTTGTGAGCAACCCATATCTCCTCCCACCATCATATGCAAGTGTTCATCTATCAAGTGGATGACTCTTTAGCCATTGTCTAGCTTGTGGATTTAGCTTCCCAATTTCTTACATGGTTTAGTTTAATTTTCGAAATTGATTTTGACTCCCGACACAATAAGCTAGATCTTTCAATTCTGAATTACGAAATTTATCATAAAAGTTGTTGATAAAATGACGTAAACAATACCTATAGAATAAACAACAATAATGTGAGCTATAAAGTTTTAAAAAAAATTAAATAAAAAACAAAATAATGTGTGCTATAAACAATACCTATGAAAACCATGTGGCTCTAAACATGGTGATCCATGTTGATTGACTACCTTTAGGATTCCACCATGACAATCAGATATTAAACAAATGCCTTCACGCTCCTTTACCACATGAATCTTGATAAAAGAAAGAAACCAATTCCAGCTATCATATGATTCATTTTCTACAATAGCAAATGCTAGTGGCAAATTTTGATTATTGCCATCAACTCCCATTGCAATCATCATCGTTCCCTTGTACTTACCATACAAATGTATGCCATCAATGCTAATCACCGTTCGACAATGTACAAACCCTTAATAGAAGGGGCAAAAGCCCAAAAGAACACGTCTAAATTCCATGGGTTCTACATTGGTTGATCTCGAAACCAACCACTCAACTATAGTCCCAGGATTGAACTTTTGAAGAGCGCATATAAATTTGGGCAAAGCAGAATAAGATTCTTCCCAATTGTCAAACACTTGTTCAATTGCTTTTTGATTTCCGGTCCATACCTTTTTATATGAAGGAATATAGCCTAATTTTTCAACTATTTCGGCTTTCAAAGTAGGAGTACTAATTGAAGGTTGCTCTTTAATAAGATGTTTGGTTTCCTGGGCTATCAAGTTTCCATCAAGGTTTGGATGGTATTGAGAAATATTATTATTTAAACAAGTATGTGGACCGATGTACTTTGTAATTTCAAAATACCCACTTCGTTTCGTTTGATTGCACGAACTTGCCATTTGCAACCCGATTGTGAATGTAACTTGCATCTTATGGTCCATAGAGTTGGACGTGTCTCAACAACCACAAACTGTTTATGTGTCTTAATGCTATAAATCTTGATAGCTCTAATAAGTTCTTCTTTATCCTTGAAAGAATCTTTTCCCAACTCTTTTGTAAAATCATTCTTGCTCACTAATTGTGACACAATCCAACTGCTATCAGTAGTCATATTTGTTTCCTCCATAGTAGTAAAAGTTGAAGGAACTTGAAAGTGGTTGTCAAAAGGTTCTTCATCATCTTCATCTCCAATTCAATCTTCTTCCAACACATCATTTTCAACAACTTCATTATCACTTGTTATTGCATAGTTTGCAACAGCAACATGAGAGATTGAGTAGAAATCCTCATTCCGAACAATGTCTAATATGACATTAGCATCCATCTACAATCAAACAAATAAAATCAGAGAAACAAAAAAAGACCATCTTACATGTTCAAGCAAATAGAAATAGAAACCAGAACAAAATCTCAATCAAACAGATAAAATAGACAATAAAACAACATCATCCAATCAATGTAGATAAATCAGATTTAGAACAGTAAAAATGATAAGTCAAAACATCTTTACTTTGGAGAAAAGAATCGTGATTGCAGCCAAAGAAAGAGAAATAGAACCTCAATTTCAATCTCATCTAATAAAATAGATCAAATAAGAACAAGTTATTGAAGCCAAAACAGATATTATAGCCAAAAAATTAAGGTATTACAACTCAAAGATTGAAGTTATGGATGGATGTCGTCCAAAAAATCGAACTTACAACTCAAAAATTCGAAGTTACAACTCAAAAAATCAAAGATATTACAGTCCAAAAAACGTACCTGTGATGGATGGATGTCACCGCCGTCGTTGCTGGAATCTCCGGCGTCGTCACTGGGTGTTGTCGGCAGAAGTGTGCCGGAGACGGTGGTCTTGCCGGAAGTGCAGATTGCAACGAGTTTTTTTTTACCCAAGGAGAAGATACGACAGTAAGAAAGTAATTAGGGCACTGTTGTTTTTTATTTTATTAAATTACAAAAGAACCCATGTATCGTAAATAGTTTTGAAACTATACCCATTGGAGAAATAATTTTTTTAAAAACACTAATACGGTTAAAAACTCCTTAGCTAGCTATTTCTTGATTAAATAACACATGGCTTTATATTTAGTTTATATTTTTGTAAATGATTATGTTTTAGTTTTAAGTCGGGAGGACTGGTGTCATATTAATAATATTTTTTTCACTCTTATATAAATGTAACGACATTTTTTACCCTAAAATATGGTTCCTTGCCATACACAAGAAGTGGTGCCATATTTATTATATAGTTTAATTTAAACAAAAACTTTAAGTTTAATAAAAAACATAAACTTCATTACTTAAAAATTAAAAACAATTACATTGCATTACTTTAAAGAAAAACATAACATGACATTAACAAAAATCCTAAAAACTAAAAAAAAAATATAGAAATATTAAACCTACAAATAGAAAAAACACACATTACACGATTAAAAATTTAGACAAAAAACTAGAAATCTTAAAACCTACTTAGCATAACGTTTTTTGAGATCGACTTTCATCGCCAAAACAATTTCAAGCTCCTTCCCGGTCATCTGCGATGTGTCCATCGTTAGTATTCTCATGTCACTATCCATTTTTTTCCGAAGATCTCTTTTGGAAGCAAGTTGCAAAATTTTGTACATTATATATTTTATACACTTCATATCATCCCCCATTTCTTTCGACTCATTTGAATCCGACGCTTTGTCTTTGCCTTTCCTTTTTGATTTGTCCATTTTCATTGGTCGGGAAGGTGGAGACACTTGAACGGGTTCATCATCGTTGAGGTCGAAACCAACACGAGCACCGCATGTAGTGTGGTCGGATTTAGATGTTCTTGAACATTTTGAACCACCGTCGATATGCTCGTCGGATGTTTTGCTCGCTTTCCATTTTCTGTTATCTTTCACGAGATTTCAAATGTCAATAAACTTGAAAGCCTTCTTGTTTTCTTTTTGGTACACTTTTAGCGCTTCACATCATCACTTTCTCTTCTTTCCATTGACGTTTTGTAACATTCGTCTCTCAGGGTATTAATTAAATTATATTGCAACTTAAAAGATATTGGACTATGGTTGGACTTGACATTTTGGATTGGACCTTAAGAATTTTGGGCCGAGATGTAGGCTGCTCATAAGCTGTACGCGGGGCGTAACCCGGCGTACGTGGGGCATAGTGTCTATGGATGTGCGGGTCGTGAGAGGCGTACGCGCAACGTACCATAAGGTACGCCCAACGTACGCGATCAGACACTAAACCCTATTTTCAGGGTTTAAGAGCTATAGAAACCCCATTATAGCCTCCCCCTGGTTTCTTATCAGCCTCCTCATCCACAAGAAAACCCTAACTCGTTCTTACCCTCTTCATTGTGTGAAGTTGCTTTTGTGAGTGCTTTTAGTGAAAGAAAGTTGTGAAGAAGGAAAAGAAAGGTTGGAAAAGAAGCTTGAGCTCAAGGATCTAGACTAAGCTCACCCTTTTGTCACAAAAGAAGGTATAAACCATTTAACTTTCTTCCTCATATTCTAGATCTAGGGTTATGGGAATTTTGGACCTCTTTAGGTCCAAAGGTTGGACCTTGATCTTGTGAATCCGTTTTTAAGCTTAGGGTTGCCACCCTTGAGGCTCAAAACACCTTCTTAGCATTAAAGTTTCAATCTTTGAGGCTTTCATGAAGCCATGCATGAGATCTAGCCATTTCCATGGAAATAGATTATTGTTCTTAGAGTTTGAGCTTATGTGAGTCATGTAAGCCATCAAGTAAGCAACTTTATGGTTTAAGGCATGGAATAAGACTTGGATCTAAGTTTGTAGCTTCTGACTCGGAATATTAAGCACTTAATAGAGAAAGGACTTAATAGAGTATTACGCTGAGCGTACATGTGGGTACGCCCACCGTACTTGCCATCAAGCACTTACGCTAAGCATACTTTGGAGTACGCCCCGCGTAACGCAGACATTTGGATCTTGAGTATTTGGGCCTCGGTGTGGGCTGTATTTTGGACTTTGGGCCGTATTGGGCCAGTAGGAGTCAAAGTATGGGCCAAAGGCATTTTTTAGCTTAAGTAGGGCCATATGAGGAGTTAGGCCCAATTTAGAAAAATTAGGCCATTAGTGGGCCATTAGTGGACCTAGAAAGAAGTAAAGGGTTTGGGCCTTGGTTATGACCCACACCATAGCAAGGGTAAAATAGTCATTTCACCCACAGAAGGATCCTCGTTTTGATTAAGTGTTTTATTGGTAATGATAGCCAGAGGGCAGCCGGGACAACAGTCAGGGATCCTTCACTCGGATTTTCAGTAGTCGGTTCTTCGAGGTGAGTTTCCTTCTGGTAGGAACGGGTGTACGACCACAATGTCGGCCCGTATAGATATCAGTAGTTTCGAACTGTAGTCCGATGTCGGGGTGGTCCCAAGAAGTAGTTCAGTATGCTCGATGTCTTTGTGATTCAAGCATGTCTATGTGTTGTGTGTTCCGGACTGCAGTCCGACGCAGTATGCAGTATATGTGTTATTGTTATATGTTATGATTATGTTATGCTATGTTCAGTCAGTTCTGGACTTCGGTCCGATGCATTCTAGTTAGTTCCGGACTTCGGTTAGATGCAGTGGGCGAGGCCCTAGTTAGTTCTGGACTTCGGTCTGATGCAGTGGGCAAGGCCCTAGTTAGTTCTGGACTTCTGTCCGATGCAGTGGGCAAGGCCCTAGTTAGTTCCGGACTTCGGTCCGATGCACTGGGCAAGGCCCTAGTCAGTTCCGGACTTCGGTCCGATGCAGTGGGCAAGGCCTAGTATGTGCTTTATATGTTATTATATGTGGTAGTTTTGGGGAGCTCACCAAGCTTCGTTCTTACAGTTTCAGTTTTGGTTTCAGGTACTTCAACTAGCAAGGGGAAGGGCTCGGGATGATGGCATGGCACCCACCACAGTTTTAGCCTGGGAGTTAGACTATGATATTTTTGACATGATTTGTCATCAGTTGTGATATGAAACATATTTTATGATGTTTTGAGATACACGAACTATGGTTTCCTGTATGATATTTGGATATCATGGTTTTAGTAATGTTTTCAAACGAAATTTTTGGCTTATATTTTTGGGATGTTACAAGTTGGTATCAGAGCCTTGGTTTGAGAGATTCAGACACACTTTCGGGTGTGTCTGAACTCAAAATAAGGAAATGGTATAAGGTTTTCAAAAGAAAAACATTTTCAAAAGAATTTTTTGGAAAAGTAAACTTAAAAGAGAAAAGAGTTTTAAAATGAGAAAAGGGGTGTGGTGCATGCGATCAGCCGAGCTCAAGTAAGTACTCCCAAATTACCAATACAAGTTTATGTTATGATTATTAGATTTAGTAGAACAGCATGCTAGAATAGGACTAAGGATCTAGGAAGGATACCTTATGTGCCTGCTATATGTGTTTAAGCTTTATGAGAACTGCATGCTAAGTACAGAATTGACAGTATGATAGCATGAGTAGTATATGCTTGATTATGTGTATTCAATGCCTGAATGCTGCTTGCTTTGTGCTTTAGGAGTTCTGGTTGTTTTTCACTAACTAGTAAATGAATATGCTAAGATACATATTGCGAGGATTAAATAATTGCATAAGGTTAGGTCTAGCTCTATTTCGTAGCTCTTGTTTGAGTCCAACCGTTGTAGGGTAGGATCTCTCATTCGAAGAATTATCTAGTCTGAGTAATATGTAATAGTATTCGCGAGCTAGTTAGGGAATAAAAATAGGGACTTCTTATGTAGCTGATGGCGGATATTGAGTTGGTGATTACCCTGGGGAAAGCCTAGGATGAGATTAGAGTGAGAGCAGCAGTAGCAGTAGAAAGGACTTAGTGGAGTCAAGGCAGTTCTTGAGGAAAGTACAGATAGATGTGGAAGGTAGTAGGGGCCCATACTACTGAAGCAGAGGATCCGTACTCGAATCAAGGAAGGCTGAGACGAGACCAGGAAAATTGTAGTAGATGTGATCTTTCTAGTTATATCAGTGTTTTTGAAGTTATTGCATCGTGTTTCAGAATGGTGGTTTTACGCCCTAAACCAGCATCCGGCAGTTCAGGTGCCAGAGAGGGATCAGGTTCAGGCCCAGAAGCCGAGCATTTGGATGAGCAGACTAGGTAATTCATCTCCTCGGAGATCACACGCAACATACTAGACCAGACTCCAGTGATCTTTGGTACGGTCAAAGAGGGAATTCTAGAGATTCTTGATGAGAGCTTGAGCGCCTTCTGTACTGGGATGGCGGCCTTGATGAGGGCACGTACTATGACCTTTAGGGAGTTCAGAGCTTGTGGAGCTCCAAATTATTAGGGGGCCCGAGACCCCATTGCGAGTACCAGATGGTTGGCTAATGTGGCCAACGCTTTCTACACTAGCAGATGTCCCGAGGGGGACAAGGTCCGACTTGCATCCTGTCTTCTGAAGGTCAGGGCACGTAATTGGTGGGAGGAGGTCGGACATGTCTGTAACACCCCAAAGTTTGGAAAGCCAAGAAAAGAAAGAAAACCTCAAGTTTAGGGGAGACTCGGCGAGTCCATGGAGGGACTCGGCGAGTCCGAGCGGGATCCGGGTTGTGGTGAAAGCGACCGACTCGGCGAGTCGGCCAAGGAGACTCGACGAGTTGGGTCTGATCGAGGAAAACCCTAAATCCGGGACTTGGAGCCTATTTAAGCGTCTCATTCTCTTTCCTAGGGTTCCTTTACTCCCTTTCTACCTCAGAACACCAAACCCTAGCCGTCGTATCCGTTTTTGAGCTAGATCTTGCCTTGAAGAGTGCACTAAAGCTTGGAGGAGGAAGAAAGACCTTGGAGGTGCTAGAAGGGACTGTAGATATGGGATTGAGGAGTCATTTCAGACCAATTGGAGGTAATAAGCTGTTGCTTGGACTCCCTTTGCATCTAGATCTATTCTTATGTGTGAGTTTTGGTCATTATTGGTATGATATGTAACCAATTCGAGTTGGAGGTTCAGATCTGAGGTTGCTACCTCAGATCCATGTTGGTTTTGGTCTTGAATCCCCTAAAGTATCAGCCCTTGGTATGTTGAAGAGGTATGTTTGCCATAAACCCTAGTTTAGTGTGTTTTGAGCATAGATCTCTCAATCTACACGTAAAGTTTGCCACTTTACGTGGGGAATAGGCCATAGAAGTATAGATCTATGAGTTGGAAGCTCTGTTTGGCTCGAAAAGCCACTGCATGGATTGAGGACTGGATAGACTCGGCGAGTCCTTCGAGTGGACTCGGCGAGTAGCTTGAAGATGAGGAGGAACTCGACGAGTAGGATGAGCAGCTCGTCGAGTCGGATGAAGTTAGGCATGGACTCGGCGAGTTGGATGAACAACTCGACGAGTTGGTTGAAGATTGTCTAGGACTCGGCGAGTCTGTTCTTGGACTCGACGAGTCAGATCGCGAAACCCTAAACCGTTTGAGTTGAGACTCGAATCAGTGAGTCGGGTGGTGACTCAGCGAGTTGGACAGGTCAGGACTTGGAACTAGTTGGACTCGGCGAGTCATGGACTGACTCGGCGAGTCGGGTCGCGAATAAGAAAGACCCTGAGCTTATGAACTCGGCGAGTCTTTAGGAAGCCTCGGCGAGTAAGGTTGACCTGGAAGGTTGACTTTAACCAGAGTTGACTTAGTTGACTGTCAGATTAAGTGTTATATGTATATTGATAGCTCGGAGAGCTAGAGGAGCAGCGGTTCAGGGGATTGTCGAGTAGCAGCCAGAGGTTTATCAGCAGGGCTCAGCAGTTCAGGTGAGTCTCCTTCCAGTAGGAATGGGTCCAAGGCCACAATGTCGGCCCGTTTAGCTAGCAGTAGTTTTCGGATGTTGATCTGATATAGTAGTTAGTATGTTTGATGCCTTCGTGGCTCAGACAGGATTTATGTGTTATGTGTTCCGGGCTACGGCCCGAAGTAGTATGCAGTATATGTGTGTTCATGCTAGTTGATATGTTTATGTTATGTTCTGTTCAGTTAGCCCGGACTTCGGTCCGATGCAGGGGACAAGGTCCCAGTTAGTCCGGACTTCGGTCCGATGCAGGGGGCAAGGCCCCAGTTAGCCCGGACTTCGGTCCGATGTAGGGGACAAGGTCCCAGTTAGTCCGGACTTCGGTCCGATGCAGGGGGCAAGGCCCCAGTTAGCCCGGACTTCGGTCCGATGCAGGGGACAAGGTCCCAGTTAGTCCGGACTTCGGTCCGATGCAGGGGACAAGGTCCCAGTCAGTTTCCGGACTTCGGTCTGATGCAGGGGGCAAGGCCCCAGTTAGTCCGGACTTCGGTCTGATGCAGTGGGCAAGGCCCAATATGTGCTTTATATGTTTTTGTGTGGTATGTGGTAGATTGGGGGAGCTCACTAAGCTTCGTGCTTACGGTTTTCAGTTTTGGTTTCAGGTACTCGGTTTTCAAAAGAGGAGCTCGGGAAGATTGCAGAGCACACACCATAGTCAGTTAGCCTGGGAATGTTTGACTCTGATAATGATATTATGTTTTGAATTTAATACTCAAAAGTTATGTTTGACTTAAGATATGTTGTTATAAATCTATTTTTAGTAATGTTTAAAAGAAATTTTTAGTCATGATTTTTGGGTCGTTACAAGTTGGTATCAGAGCCTTGGTTTGAGGGATTCGGGCGCACTCCTGAGTGTGTTTGAACTCAAACTAAGGAAGTGGTATATAGTTTTCAAAAGAAAAATCGTAGTTACAAAAGAATTTTGAGAAAAGAAAACAATTTTTAGAAAAAGCAAAAAGAGTTTTGAAAAGAGAAAAGGGTGTGGTGCATGCAATCAGCCGAGCTCAAGTAAGTACTCCCAATTTACCCATACAAGTTATATTATGATTATCAGTATCGGTTTCAGTTTCAGTTTCAGTTCCAGCTTCAGTAGAACAGCATGCTAGAATAGGACTAAGGATCTAGGATGATGCCTTATGTGCCTGCTTTATGTGTTCAGCTTTATGAGAATTGCATGCTAGTATTGAGTAGACAGCAGTAGGATAGCCTGTTTAGGTTATGCCTGGTAGCACGAGCTTAGCATTGTATGCTAGTGTAGTTTCTCGTTATGAGAATAGTTTTGCCTGAGTATGTCTCCTTTATCCGAATGCTGCTTGCTTTGTGCTTTGTGGGACTCCGAGTGGTGGGATTTAGCCATTAGGTGAATACGTCACATCACATGTGAGCAGGGTTGAATAATCTCAGAGTGCTGGATTTGGCCCTACTGCGCAGCTCTCGTTTGAGTCCAACCGTTGTAGGGACGAGACTTTTACTCGAAGGATTATCCGAGCCTCATTACATGTGATGGTATTCAGGTGGTGGCTAATTGGCATAACAAGGAGGCCTTCAGCAGCTGAGGACTGGTTTGAGTAGAGTCAGAGATTCCCTAGGGCAAGCCTAGGATGAGAGTAGCAGAGATCAGTTGAAGAGTAAAGGGGACTTGGTGGAGTTGAGGTAACTCTTGAGGAAAGTACGGATAGATGTGGAAGGTAGTAGGGGCCCATACTACTGAAAGCAGAGGATCCGTATTCGATTCAAGAGGGGCCGAGGCAAAATCAAGGAACTAGTAGAGTATGCGAGAAATTCATCAGCAGTAGTATGTCAATTGATTAGGATTTTGTTATATTTTCAGCATGGTGACGTTGCGTGAGATACCAGTTAGCAGTTCAGGTATCGAGGAGGGGTCTGGCTCGGGCTTCAGAGCCGGGCAGCTTGATGATCAGATGAGGGATTTCATTTCCGCAGAGATTACGCGCAACATCATTGATCAGACTCCAGTGATTTTCGGTTCGGTTAGAGAGGCCATTGTGGAGCTCATGGACAGTCATCTTGAGGCCTTTAAGGCCGGGTTAGTTTCAGGACAGATTGGGGCTCGTCTAGGTCCCGAATCTTATGGAGTTCAGGGATCCATCAGGGAGGGAGATCCCATTTCTAGTTCCTGCCATCAGGGGGCAGGGGTGAGTGGGGAATTCTGTCTCCAAGAGAGACCATTGCATGATTGGATAGTTGAGGAAGTTTCGCGAGCCATTCGCGAGGATCTGCCCGACATGGTCGTGAGGATCACTGATAGATTGATAGCGAGGCTTCAGGATCAGACATCTGTTGTTCAGTTAGCAGGCGTTGCCGTTGGGGTAACGCAGGAGCGAGAGTCGGGCAGGGAGTCAGAAGGGAAAAGGAAAATTGATGAGACTCAGGTAGCCACAGGTTCGGGTAAGAGGCCCAAGGGTCCAGATTTGAGGACGAGGAACTATCAGAGCCGCAGTCGATGCGGGAAGTGCGGAAGGACGCACATGGGTGTGTGTGTGTAGGCGTAGAAGTGGTGGCGATGCTGGGTGTTTCAAGTGCGGCCAGATTGGTCATTTTAGCAGAGACTGTGTTGTTACCATCGCCCAGGGGCTTGATCCGTTATGTTTCCATTGCAGTCAGAGGGGCCACAAGAAGGCCCACTGTCCGAGTTTGTATCCAGCAGGGCAGGTGCCAGCTCCTGCCCTTGGGACTTCGAGTACCACCAGCAGTTGTCGAGGCCGGGCAAGGGTGCCTACGGCTCAGAGCCGAGTTTTCCGGTAGATTTCAGCAGGGATTCGAGCAACACTGAGTAATGAAGGTACGTAACTTTTGTTTTTCTGTCAGCTTATGTCATGATTATATTGTTATGGTTCTGCATCAAATTGTGGTATAAGTGTTGTGTTATAGTGTGGCTTGCTTGTGATTATGTTATATGCCATTTGCATACCTCGGATAATTGGTTGGTAGTTAGGGGATGTGCTCTTATGGAGAAGGTTTCGGAGGATGCAGTAACTGTAGCATGGTTGAGAGAGATTTGGTTTGTTTCACTAGTTCGGAGTGGTTAGTGATTGGGATGGATTGGTTAAATTCCTACCTGGCAGGCTTGGGTTCCCTAGTAGATGTTCCGGAATGGTAGTGAAGATCAGGATCTCTTTTGAGTGTGAAGCAGCAAGGGGTAAGCAGGATCGAAGTGGGGTAGAACCCTCCGAGTATTCATGGATAAGAGACACGTAGACCCAGAATGAGTGCGCAGCCTCCGAGAAGAAATGGTAGTAGCTCAGTGATGGATGGATTGAGAAGTTCAGAATTGGGAGTTCGAGAACTTTTCCCAGCAGCTAGTTCATGTAATCGAGATGGTTAGAAGCTGGTTGGGAATCCAGGAATGGAGGACCACCTGTCGGACGCATGAGAGTCGGAATGAGGATCCTGAGAACGGGTATCAAGAGATGTTTTCGTATTAGTAGCCAGTGTCTGAGGCGGCATGCAGGTTGCGTAGATTCGGGAGTTGGGAGGTTGGAAACTTCCCAACAATAACTTCTTGTATCCGGACTAATAGACGGTTGGTTTGGGAACCAAGCCGAAGAATTCCTCGACAAAGCGCTAAGTATATCAAGGATATAAGATGTCGAGGATGATGCAGAATTCAAAGACTGAGGGCTGGTTTGAGAAATCGGGATGAGGAATCACTAGCGGAACTAGGGATAGTTAGGATGTCCTCGGGATAGAGTAGTAGTAGTGGTGTTGTAAGTCTGCGGGGGTAGCCGTAGCATTCACTAGTAGCCATATAGTACTAGAGAGTTGTAAGTCCGCGAGCGTAGTCGCAGCCTTTATCAGATTGGTAGGTGGCATGAGCGCGTGTTGGACGCGGAAAAGTAGTAGTACCCACCAGTTCTAGTGCAGCAGTGAGGATATGGGAATCCACGGGTTAGATTTCGGATTTCCCAAATGGTTCAGTGATGGCTAAGTCAGCAATTTTGGCTATAGAACGTTGCATCAGTTATGAGATCAGAGTAGTAGTGGACCGTTGGGGTTCGGGTATGTTAAGGGCTACCGTCAGTCTGGGAGCCATCATGATGTTAGTCGTGGAATTGATGATGTCAGGATGTGACGTATGGACCCGATCGGTTGGATCGGAAGATTGTTAGAGCCGCAGTGGCAGGATAACTAGTGAAAACTAGCTCCAGAGAAAGATTTTGTTCAGAAGTCGTAGAAGCGACTAAGTGAGGAGTCCCTTGACTCCACAGTTGGGTTGGAGTTCAATGTTTCAGGCAGCTCAGTGTTTCAGCCAGTTCAGTGTTTCAGGCAGCTCGGCGTTTCAAGCAGTTTAGTGTTTCAGGCATGTTCATTATTGCAGGCAGTTCAGTGTTTGGAAGGTTCAGGGTTTTGGGTCAGTAGTGTATTTGTGTTGGAATGCAAGTGCTGACGGTATAGTTGGTTGATTTGGAAATGGCAAGTACCTCTCAGCAGGATCAGTTGAGCCTTTTGCCGAGTATAAGTGATCTGTAAGGATAGCTAGGCAGGTAGCTTTTCATTCAGGAGGGAAGGCTCGAGTTAGTAGGAGATGAGTAATCAGGTGGGATAAAAGCAAGTTGGTTCCAGCAGCATCGTTTCTGTATGAGCGGCAGAATGGATAGAACAGTTATAGATAGTCGAAGTATCTTCAGGAGTCGCTGGAAGAGACTAGGAGTTTGCGATGGAGTGTAGTGACCGGTGGGAGTCCGGTAACTCAGATATCGGGAGATTGGTTAGACCAGAATAGTCTCAGTGCATCCGGTAGGCGGATGGGAGGCAGCAGGATTTTCAATCGGAGGATGTAACGTTGAGGAAATTATGGAAAAGAGAAGGATCCAGTATGTTCCATCGGTAATGATCGGCATGGTGAGTGGCTGGAGTGTCGGACAAAAGGGTGTTAGATTTTCCAGACAGAGAGTTGGAGGCAGTTCGCAGGCAGTTGATCATAGCAAACTTCGAGGACGAAGTTTAGTTTAAGTGGGGGAGAGTTGTAACACCCCAAAGTTTGGAAAGCCAAGAAAAGAAAGAAAACCTCAAGTTTAGGGGAGACTCGGCGAGTCCATGGAGGGACTCGGCGAGTCCGAGCGGGATCCGGGTTGTGGTGAAAGCGACCGACTCGGCGAGTCGTCCAAGGAGACTCGACGAGTTGGGTCTGATCGAGGAAAACCCTAAATCCGGGACTTGGAGCCTATTTAAGCGTCTCATTCTCTTTCCTAGGGTTCCTTTACTCCCTTTCTACCTCAGAACACCAAACCCTAGCCGCCATATCCGTTTTTGAGCTAGATCTTGCCTTGAAGAGTGCACTAAAGCTTGGAGGAGGAAGAAAGACCTTGGAGGTGCAAGAAGGGACTGTAGATCTGGGATTGAGGAGTCATTTCAGACCAATTGGAGGTAATAAGCTGTTGCTTGGACTCCCTTTGCATCTAGATCTATTCTTATGTGTGAGTTTTGGTCATTATTGGTATGATATGTAACCAATTCGAGTTGGAGGTTCAGATCTGAGGTTGCTACCTCAGATCCATGTTGGTTTTGGTCTTGAATCCCCTAAAGTATCAGCCCTTGGTATGTTGAAGAGGTATGTTTGCCATAAACCCTAGTTTAGTGTGTTTTGAGCATAGATCTCTCAATCTACACGTAAAGTTTGCCACTTTACGTGGGGAATAGGCCATAGAAGTATAGATCTATGAGTTGGAAGCTCTGTTTGGCTCGAAAAGCCACTGCATGGATTGAGGACTGGATAGACTCGGCGAGTCCTTCGAGTGGACTCGGCGAGTAGCTTGAAGATGAGGAGGAACTCGACGAGTAGGATGAACAGCTCGTCGAGTCGGATGAAGTTAGGCATGGACTCGGCGAGTTGGATGAACAACTCGACGAGTTGGTTGAAGATTGTCTAGGACTCGGCGAGTCTGTTCTTGGACTCGACGAGTCAGATCGCGAAACCCTAAACCCTTTGAGTTGAGACTCGAATCAGTGAGTCGAGTGGTGACTCAGCGAGTTGGACAGGTCAGGACTTGGAACTAGTTGGACTCGGCGAGTCATGGACTGACTCGGCGAGTCGGGTCGCGAATAAGAAAGACCCTGAGCTTATGAACTCGGCGAGTCTTTAGGAAGACTCGGCGAGTAAGGTTGACCTGGAAGGTTGACTTTAACCAGAGTTGACTTAGTTGACTGTCAGATTAAGTGTTATATGTATATTGATAGCTCGGAGAGCTAGAGGAGCAGCGGTTCAGGGGATTGTCGAGTAGCAGTCAGAGGTTTATCAGCAGGGCTCAGTAGTTCAGGTGAGTCTCCTTCCAGTAGGAATGGGTCTAAGGCCACAATGCCGACCCGTTTAGCTAGCAGTAGTTTCCGGATGTTGATCTGATATAGTAGTTAGTATGTTTGATGCCTTCGTGGCTCAGACAGGATTTATGTGTTATGTGTTCCGGGCTACGGCCCGAAGTAGTATGCAGTATACGTGTGTTCATGCTAGTTGATATGTTTATGTTATGTTCTGTTCAGTTAGCCCGGACTTCGGTCCGATGCAGGGGACAAGGTCCCAGTTAGTCCGGACTTCGGTCCGATGCAGGGGGCAAGGCCCCAGTTAGCCCGGACTTCGGTCCGATGCAGGGGACAAGGTCCCAGTTAGTCCGGACTTCGGTCCGATGCAGGGGGCAAGGCCCCAGTTAGCCCGGACTTCGGTCCGATGCAGGGGACAAGGTCCCAGTTAGTCCGGACTTCGGTCCGATGCAGGGGGCAAGGCCCCAGTTAGCCTGGACTTCGGTCCGATGCAGGGGACAAGGTCCCAGTTAGTCCGGACTTCGGTCCGATGCAGGGGACAAGGTCCCAGTCAGTTTCCGGACTTCGGTCCGATGCAGGGGGCAAGGCCCCAGTTAGTCCGGACTTCGGTCTGATGCAGTGGGCAAGGCCCAATATGTGCTTTATATGTTTTTGTGTGGTATGTGGTAGATTGGGGGAGCTCACTAAGCTTCGTGCTTACGGTTTTCAGTTTTGGTTTCAGGTACTCGGTTTTCAAAAGAGGAGCTCGGGAAGATTGCAGAGCACACACCATAGTCAGTTAGCCTGGGAATGTTTGACTCTGATAATGATATTATGTTTTGAATTTAATACTCAAAAGTTATGTTTGACTTAAGATATGTTGTTATAAATCTATTTTTAGTAATGTTTAAAAGAAATTTTTAGTCATGATTTTTGGGTCGTTACAATGTCATTAGGGATGACGCAGCCCTTGATGCGATGACCTGGGCTGATTTCACGACCAGGTTCGGAGCGGAGTTTGCACCGACTATTGAGGTGCAGCAGCTTGTTAGGGAGTTCCAGGATCTCCAGCAGACGACGGAGATAGTGGTAGAGATTACCTCCAAGTTTAGGAAAAGGGCTCTTTTCATTCCTTAGTACACGGCAGGCGAGGAAATGAAGAAGGCCCGATACCATGAGATGTTGAGGAGTGATATCAGACAGTTTGTGAGTCGGTCAAGCTGTAAAACGTTGGACGACATGAATGCGAGGGCTCATGAGAGGGGGATTGATTTAGAGATGGAGAGGAGGGGGAAGCCAGAGGTGGTATCTGGCACAGGGAGTTCGGGAAAAAAAACCCAAGGTATCGGATCACAGATCTAGGGGACAGCAGAGTCACAGTCGGTGTGGTAAGTGTGGGAGGTTGCACGATGGAGTGTGCAAGGCAGGGAGCTCCGGCTGCTACAAGTGCGGTCGAACTGGGCACATGAGTAAGGATTGTACAGTTACTACTACTATGACTTCCACCTCAGCATCGGATCTGATTTGCTTTCAGTGCAATCAGAGGGGCCATAAAAGGTCCCAGTGTCTTATCTTAGTAGCAGCAGGGAAGGTGGCGAAACCTGCTCCTGCCACATTGAGGATTACAGATGGCCGTCAGGGTCGAGCTGAGGCACCAGTGGCGAAGAGTAGAGCATTTCAGATGACAGCAGGGGAAGCGCGAGCGACTCCTGGCGTGGTGACAAGTATGAATTTTCCTCTTATCTATGTTTTAGTATTGATTGTTTCTTATGGTTATGTGTTTGTGTATAGGGTCGTTCTTAGTGAACGACATTTCAGCTACAGTATTGTTTGACTCGGGGGCTACCGGATCATTTGTATCGCTTGTGTTTAGCAAGCGGTTTAGCAGAGCTCCAGGGGAGCTGGATTGCCCACTTGAGGTTGAGATAGCTGATGACAGGACCGTCAGGGTTGCAAGAGTACATAGGGGGTGTTCGCTGCGGTTATTTGACGAGCAGTTCTCAGTGGATTTGGTTCCTTTCCCATGCGAGGGAATAAGGTTATAGCGGGTATGGATTGGCTGAACCCCAATGGGGCAGTGATTGATTGTGAGCGGCAGTTAGTAAGGGTTCGCACTCCAAGTAGGGGAGAGTTAGTGATTCAGGGCGAGAGGCCACAGCGCGGACCAATTCTTTTTTCATCAGCGAGAGCGAGACGCTACTTCCAGCAGGGATGTGCGGTGTACGTCACCTATGTTATGGATGCCCGAGAGAAGGGTAAGGCGACAGTTGTCGATGTACCGGTATTACAGGAGTACCTAGATATGTTTCCAGAGGATTTGCCTGGAATACCTCCTGAGAGACAGGTTGAGTTCAGGATTGACCTGGTTCCTGGTGCGGCTCCGATAGCCAAGGCACCGTATTGGATGACTCCTGTCGAGATGCAAGAGTTGTCTATGCAGCTGCAGGAGCTGCTAGACAAAGGATTTATCAGGCCGAGCAGTTCACCATGGGGATCCCCGATCCTGTTCGTGAGGAAGAAGGACGGGTCGCACCGTATGTGTATAGATTACCAGGAGTTGAACAAGGTAACGATGAAGAACCGTTACCCACTTTCGAGGATAGATGATATGTTTGACCAGCTTCAGGTAGCCTCCTGATTTTTCAAGATTGATTTACGCTCCGGATATCACCAAATGCTGGTCAGGGATGAGGATGTGCAGAAGACCGCTTTTAGGAACCGCTATGGTCATTATGAGTTCGTAAAGATGCCGTTTGGGCTCATCAAGGCTCCAGCCGCGTTCATGGACCTCATGAACCGCGTGTGCAGGCCGATGCTAGATCGGTCCGTGATAGTGTTCATTGATGATATCTTGGTGTATTCCAAGACTCAGGAGCATCATGGGGAGCACTTGAGGGAGGTGCTTGAGACCTTAAGGAGGGAGAGACTTTCCGTACAGTTCTCCAAGTGCGAGTTCTGGTTGCGCGAGGTGCAGTTCCTAGGGCACCTTGTCAACCATAAGGGTATATTGGTTGATCTGGACAAGATTGAGGCCGTGATGCAGTGGGAGGTCCCGAGGTCTCCATCCGAGATTTGGAGCTTCCTGGGTTTGGCAGGGTATTACAGGAGATATATCCAGGATTTCTCGAAGATAGCAGTTCCGCTCACCCGACTGACCAAGAAGTCAATGGCGTTTCACTACGGGCCTGAGCAGCAGGCAGCATTTAAGACCCTCAGACGGCGATTGTGCGAGGCACCAATTCTTATCCTGCCAGAGGGAGTGGATGACTTTGTAGTCTACTGTGACGCTTCGATCACAGGTTTAGGAGCAGTGTTGATGCAGCGAGGGCATGTGATAGCTTATGCCTCGAGACAGTTGAAGCCTCACGAGGCTAACTATCCGACTCACGATTTAGAGCTGGGGGCAGTGGTGTTCGCCCTCAAGATTTGGCGACATTACCTCTATGGGGTCCGTTGTACCATCTACACGGATCACAAGAGTTTGAGGTACCTCATGGATCAGCCAAATCTGAACATGAGACAACGTCGGTGGTTAGACGTGGTAAAGGATTATCACTGTGAGATCCTTTACCATCTGGGCAAGGCCAACGTAGTGGCCGACGCCCTGAGCCGCAAGACGGTAGCGGCCCTGATCAGAGATATATGTCTGAGGATGACAGTGATTACCCCACTGCTGGAGCAGATTAGGGAGGCATAGGCTGAGGGCCTGAAAGAAGAGCGTCAAAAGTCTGAGAGGATCGTAGACCGAGTAGCTTCCTTTGATTATGACAGTCGAGGATTGTTGACCTTACATGGGAGGTTCTGGTTACCGTACTGGGCGGAGTGTGGAAGGTGTTGATGGATGAGGCCCACAAGTCTCGGTTCTCCATCCACCCAGGGGCGAAGAAGATGTACAGAGATCTTCGACCCGATTACTGGTGGCCCTGCATGAAGCGGGACGTAGCTTGGTATGTGGAGAGGTGCCTGACTTGTAGGAGGACAAGGCAGAGCACTAGAGAACCCACGGCAAGATGCAGCCGTTAGATATTCCCATGTGGAATTAAGAGGATATCACCATGGATTTTGTTACTAAGCTTCCCAGGAACGCACGTGGAGTGGATTTGATTTGGGTCATCGTGGATCGGTTGACCAAGAGTACGCATTTTATATCGATTCAGAAGAGCATATCGACCGAGAAGCTAGCCGATGTTTATGTGTGAGAGATAGTGGCACGGAATGGAGTGCCTATGTCGATAGTGTCAGATCGATACGTCCGGTTTACTTCCGGGTTTTGGAAGCAATTTCACGGCGATATGGGTACTCGTCTTCATTTCAGCACCACTTTCCCCACTCAGACAGACGGGCAGAGCGAGAGGACGATTCAGACTCTCGAGGACATGTTTCGGGCATGTGTCCTAGATTTCGGTGGCAGTTGGGATACATACCTTCCATTGTCAGAATTTTCGTATAACAATAGTTATGACGCTAGTATTGACCGACCTCCCTTCGAGATGCTTTATGGGAGGAAATGTAGGACCCCCATTCTGTTGGGGTGAGGTCGGTCAGAGAGTCATGGGAAGTACGGAGGTAGTACTCAAGACCACAGAGTTGATACAGCACGTCTGTAGCAGGCTCCAGACTGCTCAGAGTCGGTAGAAGAGTTACGCCGACAGGAGGCGTTCGGACTTGGAGTTCCAGGTGGGTGATATGGTCCTCCTGATGGTGTCACCCTAGAAGGGTGTCATCAGATTCCGGAAGCGGGGCAAGTTGGGCCCTAGATTCATAGGTCCGTTCAGGGTTTTGGCCCGGGTGGGTCGGGTTGCTTACCGTTTGGATCTTCCAGCAGAGCTCAGCCAGATCCACAACACGTTCCATGTAACTTAGTTATGGAAGTGTTTGGTGGACGAGTCAGCAGTTGTACCATTGGAGGATATTCAGGTTGATAGCATCCTGAATTACATCGAGAGACCCATTGTGATCTTGGATCGGAAGACGAAGACTTTGAGGAACAAGGTAGTTCGGCTAGTAAAGGTGCAATGGCAGCACCGGAAGGGTTCACAGTGGACATGGGAGTCTGAGGAGGAGATGAGGGAGCATTATCCGGAGTTGTTTCCAGATTCAGTAGCAGCAGACTTCGAGGACGAAGTCTGATTCAAGTGCGGTTGAATTGTAACATCTGACTCTCAAGGTATTAATTAAATTATCTTGCAACTTTAAAGATATTGGACTACAGTTGGACTTGACATTTTGGATTGGACCTTAAGAATTTTGGGCCGAGATGTAGGCTGCCCATAAGCCGTACGTGGGGCGTAACCTGGCATACGCGGGGCATAGTGTCTTTGGATGCGCGGGTCATGAGAGGCGTACGCGCATCGTAACATAAGGTACGCCCAGCGTACGCGATTAGACACTAAACCCTAATTTCAGGGTTTAAGAGCTATATAAACCCCATTATAGCATCCACCCTGGTTTCTTATCAGCCTCCTCACCCACAAGAAAACCCTAACTCGTTCTTACCCTCTTCATTGTGTGAAGTTGCTTTTATGAGTGCTTTTAGTGAAAGAAAGTTGTGAAGAAGGAAAGGAAAGGTTGGAGAAGAAGCTTGAGCTCAAGGATCTGGACTAGCTCACCCTTTTATCACAAAATAAGGTATAAAGAACTTAACTTTCTTCCTCATATTCAAGATCTAGGGTTATGGGAGTTTTGGACCTCTTTAGGTCCAAAGGTTGGACCTTGATCTTGTGAATCCGTTTTTGAGCTTGGGGTTGCCACCCTTGAGGCTCAAAACACCTTCTTAGCAATAAAGTTTCAATCTTTGAGGCTTTCATGAAGCCATGCATGAGATCTAGTCATTTCCAAGTAAATAGATTATTGTTTTTAGAGTTTGAGCTTATGTGAGTCATGTAAGCCATCAAGTAAGCAACTTTATGGTTTAAGGCATGGAATAAGACTTGGATCTAAGTTTGTAGCTTCTGACTCGGAATATTAAGCACTTAATAGAGAAACGACTTAACAGAGTATTACGCTGAGCATACGTGTGGGTATGCCTACCGTACTCGCCATCAAGCACTTATGTTAAGCGTACTTTGGAGTACACCGTGCGTAACGCAGACAGTTGGATCTTGAGTATTTGGGCCTCGGTGTGGGCTGTATTTTGGAGGGCCGTATTGGGCCAGTAGGAGTCAGAGTATGGGCCAAAGGCATTTTTGCGCTTAAGTAGGGCCATATGAGGAGTTAGGCCCAATTTAGAAAAATTAAGCCATTAGTGGGCCTTTGGTGGGCCATTAGTGGACTTAGAAAGAAGTAAAGGGTTTGGGCCTTGGTTATGAACCACACCATAGCAAGGGTAAAATAGTCATTTCACCCATAGAAGGATCCTCATTTTGATTAAGTGTTTTATTGGTCATGATAGCCGGAGGGCAGCCGGGACAACAGTCAGGGATCCTTCACTCGGATTTTCAGCAGTCAGTTCTTCGAGGTGAGTTTCCTTCTGGTAGGAGCGGGTCTACGGCCACAATGTCGGCCCGTATAAATATCAGTAGTTTCGGACTGTAGTCCGATGCTGGGGTGGTCCCGAGAAGTAGTTCAGTATGCTTGATGTCTTTGTGATTCAGGCATGTCTATGTGTTGTGTGTTCCGGACTGCGGTCCGATGCAATATGCAGTATATGTGTTATTGTTATATGCTCTGATTATGCTATCCTATGTTCAGTTAGTTCCAGACTTCGGTCCGATGCCGTGGGCAAGGCCCTAGTTAGTTCCAGACTTTGGTCTGATGCAGTGGGCGAGGCCCTAGTTAGTTCCGGACTTCGGTCCGATGTAGTGGGAAAGGCCCTAGTTAGTTCCGGACTTTGGTCCGATGTAGTGGGCGAGGCCCTAGTTAGTTCCGGACTTCGGTCTGATGCAGTGGGCAAGGCCCTAGTTAGTTCCGGACTTCCGTCCGATGTAGTGGGCAAGGCCCTAGTTAGTTCCAGACTTCGGTCTGATGCAGTGGGCAAGGCCCTAGTCAGTTCCAGACTTCGGTCCGATGCAGTGGGCAAGGCCGAATATGTGCTTTATATGTTATTGTATGATATGTGGTAGTTTTGGGGAGCTCACTAAGCTTCGTACTTATAGTTTCAGATTTGGTTTTAGGTACTTCAGCTAGCAAGGGGAAGGGCTCGGGATAATGACATGGCACCCACCACAGTTTTAGCCTGGGAGTTAGACTCTGATATTTTTGACATACTTTGTCATCAGTTGTGATATGAGACATATTTTATGATGTTTTGAGATACACGACTTATGGTTTCCTATATGATATTTGGATATCATGGTTTTAGTAATGTTTTCAAACGAAATTTTTGGCTTGTATTTTTGGGATGTTACACGTTTCATGTTGTTATACAAATCATTAAGCATCATCTTCTCCCATTTCGAGTATACTTGGTGTTTTGAAGAATAATCTCCAAGATTCATTCCTTTGTGGAACATATGTCTAACCTGCATTAAAAAACGGTCATGTTTTTGGTCTTTTTTTTTCATCGCATCTTATGAAATACCGATCTTTGATTGTGCCCATGCTAACACTTCTTCGGGTTCCTATCCTTTAGCAGCCTACTTTTCTTTTCTTTTACTTGGCGCTCGAGTGGGTTGAGTTTTCTTGAACGGATTTGTGTTCGGAATCATAAATGAGTGGTCATGGTTGTGATTGTGTTTGTTGAACAAAATCAGGTTGAGATAAAAATCTGGGTCGGGTTGTGGTTGTGTTTGTGGAAATGGTTGTGTTGGTCGTTGTGTTTGTGAGAATTATTGTAGAAAATATGGTAGCATACCGTCATAGAGATAATATGAGGGCGAATAAATTGGTTGATCATACGAAGGTCTTAGGGTGGTTGTGTTTGTAGTGGGTGTTTTTTGGTTGTTTGAATTGTTGGAAGAAGACATCTTGAAAGTTTTTGAAAAAAGTTGGTGAAAGCTAAAGAAATTTGAGTGAGTTTTGGTAAAAAAAAATATAGGTATTATTGTGATGTTATCTTTATTTAGAGGTCAAGTAGCCATCTTCAATTGTTTCAAACTTAAAATACATACATAAAAAATAGTTTATATCTTATGACAAGAAGGACAAAGGTTCTAATGTTCTCCACAAGTTTTTATTAGATTGGATAAAGATTATGTTGGTGATCTTAGTGTCTCAAGGTCATTCTAGTGTAATGGAATTTACATATATCAAACGAAGTTTAAATCTTGATTTATTTACAAGTTAGGAGGTGCGGAGTGCATATTTGTATAAAATGAGTTTGATCTTAATTCCACCAAATGACGGGGGTCAAAAGGTTGCGCCACATAGTGTGTAGACTGTATAATGATGCTCAATTTGGAAATAACTGATGGGTTTTAGGTAAAACAAATAAACTAGAAAACAATTCCTAAGTTCACATGCAACCTACTTTGGATCTATGTTTTAACTATTGAACATACAACTTTGAATTGCAAAACAAGAACCCTAGAGGAGAGAGGCTATTTTCGAAATCTATAAACTAGGGTTTAGTAATTACATAACTTTCAATTGTTATAGTAAACAATTGATAATCCCCTTGATCTTGATCTTGATCTTCTTGGAAGCTTAGCACCACAAGTGTAATGCCTCTAATGGAATCACACCCAAACTAGCAAGAAGGAAAGTAGAAGAGAGAGGGGAGAGGGAGTATGCAAAATTTCGGCCCTTAGGGTTTCTTCAAAAGAACTAGTGACCAAAATATGAACCAGGAGGCTCCTTATATAGCTGAGGGATCTAGGGTTTAGGGGAAACCCTAGTTATCCTTTGCTTAGGGCCTAAGCAAACCCAAGGGCCTTATCCAAGCCCCTATGGACGAAATTATTAGGGTTTCCCCTAAATATTTCGTCCACCCTTATCCAAGGGGGTTCTAGAGCCTTCCACTCAACTATTAGATAATTGCAAACTAGTCCCTGCACCTTATAATTAATTCTTTTAACCCCAAAATTAATTCTAATTAATTTCTGGCTAACAACTAATTAAACAAAATGATTTCTTATCAATATATTAATCTTTTAACATATTAATAAATTAATTTATATTAATTTATTAATCTTATAATAAATTAATATCTCTCCTTTCATAATTTCCTTGTCCGGTTGCTAGGTTTGAGGACAACCCAAAAGGACTGTGCTGCTATCAGTTCAAGTACATATCAATTATAGTTATGGGCTTAGACACCTAATCCAACAATATCAACCACTAGTAAACCTTTATTATTATTATTTATTATTATTATTATTATTATTATTATTATTATTATTATTATTATTATTATTATTATTATTATTATTATTATTATTATTATTAAAAATGTAAATAAGTATACTAGTTTTTAAATTTGTTATTATTTATATTATTAATAATACATATAAATACATTTAAATGAAAAAAGAATACTAAAGATATTATTTAAGGGTGAAGGTTGAAGGGATGGTGTTGCTTTAAGCATTGAAATCATGAATGTCTGCTTCTATATTCTCACTTTATATATGGCCATTTCATATTTGTTATTAATTTTTCAATTTAAAATATTAACACTTAACAATATAAAAAAAATTGTCAATTTATAAAATTGTTAATAAATAGTAATTTTACGTCATGGACTATCAATATTATCATTAAATTCTCATCTTTTTTTTTCATTCTCAACTTCTAAGCGGGCATTTCTTATATATATATATATATATATATATTCCTGAATTGAGTTTGGGTCCGCAACTGGGATGGATCAAGATTATGATTAAGTCTCCTACCACATGTATTAGTGTGTGCTATATGTGTATGTGTTGTGTGTAAGTATTTGAATTACCAACATGTGTGTTTCTCTTTTTCATTACTTTATTCGTGTGGTTTTTTGGAAACATAGCAGATGTAGTGTGATAAAGCAAAACATGTCATATTACTTTTTATTAAACAAAATATTGTAATTAATACTTCTAAATTTTGATATTGGCTATCTATGTAGATGTTTGTAGTGAATCAATTAGATTTGAAAAGAAATCATTTTACCTTGAACAATTTTATATACAAAATGAGAAATCTTTCTACCTTAAACTACTTATAAATAATTTTATAAATATGTAACTTTTTTTAAATCGTTAAGTGTTAATATTATGAATTGAAAATAATATTAACAAATATGGAATGACCATATACAAAATGAAAATATACAAACATACATTCATGATTTCAATGTTCAAAGCATCACTATTCCCTCCACCTTCACCATTAAAAAATGTCTTTAATATTCTTTTTTCATTTAAATGTATTTATATATATTATTAACAATATTAATAATAACGAATTAAAAAATAGTACATTTATTTACATTTTTGATATAATAATAATAATAATAATAATAATAATAATAATAATAATAAGATTTTTATTTGCAGAAAAATCATAATAATTTTATTTGTACATAAAACTCAATATTTTGGGTTAGTTTACGAAATAGTCTCAAATTAATTTGTTACTGGTTCACGGTTCACCGGTAAAAATGGTCAAAATGCAAACTTTTGTCGGTTTTTAGGACTTTTTCGTAAACAAAAATTAATTTTTAAATAAAAGGTAAATTGGGTTAAAATTTTGGGATTTTATTGAAGATTTCTCCTTATTAAACTAGCACAAACTAATATTATATTATAAATTATTACATTTTGTCTTTGTTTTCCAACTTCGAGCTTCCTGCTCGCACTTTTGTTTTATAAAGTCCTTGTCGTTCAAAAAAAAATACCATATATGCCATAAGTCGAATAAAAGTTAAAAAGCTAAAAGAACAAAATGCATATTCTATCTGTGATCTATAATGCTCCTCCAAAATTCCTTTCATTCCACTATGGATTCCATCCAAATAAACGTGAAAGTCCTTTAAGAACAATAATTTTATCTTTTTAACTTAATAAGTTATTGTATATAAGACAGTTGAAGATCCTTGATCAAGATAATGTCTCGTAAATATTACAACTACTAGACATTTAACAAAGTTTGGCAAGTTGACATTTTCTCAAATGTGTCACATCTAAACCCTAAATCGTGAACAGACCATGTACTCATAGGAAACTTTCCACATTCCGCTATGGTTGTCACTCACTCTCATCTTTCACGAATACATTTCTAAAGTTCATGATGATAGAGACAAACACCAATTATATGCCTTACATTTTGAAAGACAAATTTTGACTAAAAATACGTATACCGACCTTTAAATTGTAGATTCAATGATCGATAACACCTTTACCAAAACAAGTTGGCAAACAAGTGCCTGTTTATAGCAAGTGCATACACACATGTCCAAATAACATTATCAAATGCCAATTTACCCGAGCTATAGCTATAGGCATAAGTCATAGTCATGGTCACGGACCACCACTAAAAGAAACAAGATTATTATAAGTTGAACTCAATACTTAAATATTTGTGCACATACTTTTTGAGGACCTTATTAGATAGAAGAAAGTGGATACATATAATTAGAAAATTAGGATTGTTGGTTGTATGTCTTAAATTACTTATGTTATTTTTATGTGCAATTAAGTATTATTTACCCCACACACATATGAGATTTGGGTATAGTTGTCGAAACCTTTACCGAAGATGACCCTTTTTTTTTCATATCTTTCAACATGAACAATAAGCCAACGAAAACAGATTAAATATTACTATAACACTCATACAAGTAACAAGTTACAATCTCAACTTTAGCCAAAAATAACATTGCTGGAGTTTAGGGTTAACCCCATCATTAATCTTAATTATCCTCTTCTATCAACCATACGATGTGAATACTAATGGTGTTTAGGGTCTGGGCCACCGGGGCTCAAGCGATCTGTGTCATAACGCCTGCTGAGTTCCACCATATCATGTTTTTTAGTACTTACCTGTAGTATTTCACGTGCCCTTTCCATCATGGCCCCTCCATTGTTCTCATAAAGAATGCGAGTTTCTGAGACTCTAATCGAAAGCAAAACTAGACATAAAAAGAACCAAAGCCTAAGGGGAGATGCCATTTCTTTTGTTGATAGCTAATACAAATTTTGAGAATGTGTGGTGATAACTAGGATGCTAATGCTATTACTTATATATAGACCTCCAACTTAAGTTTTTTAATACATCAATTACCAAAGTGGAAGTTGAATATTTAATAAGTACCCATTCTCTAATTAGTTTGTGTTCTACACTATTTCATGAAACTTTTGGGTTTTCTGATACAATCAATGAAAGAGTGAAAAAAACATGGATTATTAGAAATGATTTTTTTTTTCTTACTACTAGATGAACGTACAAGCATGCAGCTTTAAGTAGAAAAAAAAAATGCCAACCAATGTACATCAAGAAACATACCAAGTCATTAACTCACTAAGATTTGGCCTTATGCATTGTTGTTTGGCCTTCTTCTATAGCTATAAAGTTTGCACGTAGGTCTACTTAAAGGACTAATAAGCATGAGCTATGATTCATCATCTACCATTTCAGGTTTGTCTTCTTGTTCTTGCGAGTAATGGACACTTGCAGCATATATATATGTAAAACCTTGTGATTTTTATTTTCATAGGCTATGGGAAACTTATTATAAAGCCAACTTGGACAATGGAATCTAAACCTTAAATTTTGTATCTTGATTGTCACTATCAGAATAAACTTTCTGGTTTAGGTATCTTTATTAAGGCACTTTAAACTATAATTGTTATGAAACTTATGAGATCTATTGCAAGTTGTAAATCTTAACAGATTTTCAAGAAAATAAACACCCTTTTGTTTAATTTCGAATATTGAACCGGCCCCTTGTGCTAATTGGTTATCAAGTAGTCATCCAAGAAAAGAAAATGCTAGCCATAATAAATAAATGACAACAAAGTCCCACCTTATATAAGCCAAACGAGGTGATTTTTAACCACAAACCAACCCTATAAAAGAGAGCACATAAAAACAAAAACCATACGAAATTAAAATTAAAAATAGGAAAAGGAAAAGGAGGTGATCATTACTACAATAATTTGATATGGCTACCAGCTAATGTCAACCTTAATCCTAAAGGGCTTTAATTGGCAAAACAATAAATTAACCTAAGACATGTACATTTCGGCCTTCCAAGATAAATTAACAAGTATTAGCAGTAGATTTGTTTAAGATTTAATAGTACTACTGATAATAATACTAATTTCTTATAGTGTAAAAGTGCCCGACCAGAGATCATAAAGAAAAGAAAGAGAGGGATACCCACTACTATCACTCTAAACCCAATGAAGTTAAAAGTGTTGACTTAATTTAAAAAATGGTCCCTCAACTATTATCCATTTATTATTGTTCGCCCATTGAATTTTTATTTAGCATCGAACTTCTCTAAATAAACAACTTTTAAACAATTTCATTTCTCATCTTGTTCCTATTAGCATGTATGCCAAAATAATCACCTACGAGGTTAAACACAACAAGCTCTTTGAAAGGTTTAATAAAACTTGCTCTTCAGTTATGAAATCTTACAAAAAAATATAATTTGATCAATTTTCCCAAACTGATTTACAGTCCATGCTCGATAAGAATATATATATATATATATATATATATATATATATATATATATATATATATATATATATATAGAGAGAGAGAGAGAGAGAGAGAGGAGGAGGTACGAGCCATGGGTTGAGTTTCATTAAAAAGTATGGACCATACCGTAATATTCTCCCACGGTTTGATCGTGGGAGCAACAAATTTCCAAACTAGATTGAAAGTCGCTAGATAGATGACTTAGGAGTTCTGAGAATATACACATACTAGAGTAAGGAAGTAAAATGGACTATTAGTAATTTTATTCTCATCAAGGCATACAGTATGATTATGATTAATTCGAGACAAACTAAGATTAGTTTAAACTATATTGCGAGTTTGGGAAGAGGAGTACATGTTGACATAAGTCGATTTGATCTCAATAACATGGGGGTTCGGAGACAACACCCTGACCCAAAATGTTATCCATAGTGTAATGAATATATTTAATTATATATAATGAGGAAAGAACGTGAATCATAGGTGATTTTAGTCTCATCAGGGAGTATAGCATGATTAGGATTAACTCGACACAACTAATGTTAGTTTCAACTATAGTGCGAGTTTGAGATGTGTGGAGTACATGATCGCATAAACTGATTTGATCTCAAGAACACAGGGGGTCGAGGGTAGTACCTCACCCAAACTAGTATCTATAGTGTAATAGATATATTTGATTATCATATTTTCTGCCAAAACTATATGTCGCGTATGTTAGTGCTAATAGACGCAAGTTTCCCGCCAATATTAAGCAAAAGGAAATAGCTTGTTTCTATATGTAATGGTTTTCGGTTTTGCATAACATATATTTTCCAATTTATAGTTTTCCATGAATATTTATCTCTGTAAACATATAAGAAAATGAAGCAAGTATATTTGTTTGTATCATCAATTTCGCCTAAAATCGTGATAATAGTTTCTTAGATTAATTCAAACATAATTTTGTGTAACCTCAATCTTATAGGGTCAAAATTACAAATTTCAGAAAATGTGATAACATGATCCTAGAAATATATGAATCTTATTTTATATTCGTTAACCTTATTAATAACATGAAGGACACAAACATCACAGGTTTCCACTTTTTCAAGAAACAAAGTGCATGTTAAATTTAGTGTCATTAATGTTAAACAAGATTGATAGACAAACAAAATGCACTAACATTGTCATAGTAAATATGGTGGCTATGCGTATCACATAGAAAAGAGAGAAGTTCACAAAGAAGATTCAAAGCCAACAATATTAGCAATGACTTTATATGTGACATCTATATCGGAAGGAAAGATCATTGGTTGTCATTTAGAAGACCAAGATATGCGGTTCATCAATATATCTCAACGTTGATTGATAGGTAGAAGGATAACCTCTCATTATGTTTTGGAATATAGATTGTTAGTATGAGTGGAAAATCGTAAGTCAAAATAAAAGGTGCGTTGTAGATAACACAATATGCATTTGTATAACACCCATAAAATTAATACAAAGTACAACAAAAAAAATTAATGTTTAAATTATAAAACAACTCATGTATATTCATGTTAACATGATAGTATACATGTAGTTATCAAATGGATCGTATATAACAAAGTCATACATGGAACCAAGTCGAGCATTATCATCCACATAACATGTCTTCTACCTCTTAGCTATAGCCATACCCTCATCAAGTCTACTTGATCTAAAAAGGCACAACAACAACCAATACTGATTTAACTATGCAAGCTTAGTGAGTAAACTAATCATTAAATCCGCATAACATCAACATTCATTAATCATACAAATTAAATCAACATGTATAGGAATACATAAAGCCTTTCAAGAATTACAATTATGTTGATCCTTCTAATTGATACAACCTACAACATCTAAAGTAATTATAAACTATGATTTTCATTAATTACCAGCCATGGTTTTACAAAGATATTCCACAATACCTAACTATGGTTTTACCAAAATTATCTCACAATATTAGCCATGGTATTCAATGAAAAAGTCATACAAATATTTTTCAACAATATCATTGTTGGTTTGCAACCACAAAAGCTACTATTATCATTCAGCAATATCTAACTATAGTAATATAGCTAACAAGGCCTCTATTATCATTAACAATATCCAACTATGGTATTACAACTACAAAGGCTTCAATTATCATTCAACAATATCCTTATATGGTATTATAGCTATAATGTCTACCATTAACATTTAATAATATCTAGCTTGGTATTATGGTCACAAAAGCTACCATTATCATTCAACAATATCCAACAATGGTATTAAGGTTTCAAAGGCTACCATTGTCATTGAATAATATACAACTATGATATTATGGCAACAAAAAATACCATTAACATTCAACAATATCCATGTATGGTATTACAACCACAAAGGCTACCATTATCATTCAACAATATCAATCTATGGTATTACAGCCACAAATTCTAACATTATCGTTCAACAATATCAAGTTATGATGTTATAACCATATTGGCTCCGATTGTCATTTAACAATATCCAACTATGGTATTACGTCCACAAAGGCTATTATTGTTATTTAATAATATCCTTATAATTCTATCAAATTTGCTTCATTTTGGTGTTCAAGACTCTGTAGTGACGTTCTCCCTATCTCCAGAAGGTTTTGAATGTGCTTGATGTATTTTTTAGAGAATCAGAACTGACTTATGCCTTTATATATTTAATGAGTCTCTCACGATTACACGACACATGTAATCAAAACACGGTTTATGTTTTTCCCTAATTCCCTTATTTTAAAAATGTACTTTAATAATTCACTCTTAGCATCTGGAAAACATTTACACGATATGTGTAATGCAAAACACAGTCTATGAAAATTTTCTATTATGCACATTTGGGCAATATACGTCCACCAGCATAAGTCCAACTCAATCCCTAAACTTCAAATGCTCGTAACTTTCTCATACGGACTCCATCGTAGACTATTCATTTTCTTATGTGATCTATATTATTATGGCTATGTTTCAAGATCAAAAATCATTCATTTTTATCTTATTAAGTTTGACTTTCATAGCCTCAACACATATTCTAGCAAGCAATAAATTTACTAAAACTAGCAACATGTTCTTATTCAAATTAACACAATTTACTCTTGGTATTAAAATATCAACACTTACAAGAGTTATAAGTATAAAACTGTTGGGTTTTCTATACATCTCTACACTACGTTTAGGCAACAAAATCATTCAAAAATAATCCTAAGTATACATGCACCCCAGCTCTAGGTTTTACTATTATGGCAACGTACTTTTAAAACTATGAATTTGAACTATCAAATACGAGAGGATTGCTAACCTTTCAAGTATAATCGTATATACTTGTGTTCCAATTGAAGATCTTAAACTTCTTGTAATCACTTGGAAAGACTCGCACCCAAAGTAGTAATGCCTCTAATGGCTTACACCCAAAAGACTAAAACCCTAGAAGATTTAGGAGAGGGGAGAAAGCACTTAGAGTGTAACACCCATTTTACAGATTGGATTAGCTTGGCACTTATCAGCTTCAAATATGTAGTTTTTTGGAAAAACTCCATGCAAAGACGTCGCGCATAGAAGCCCACGACATGGCAATGTTATTCTGGAATGCGCGTTTTTTATGGGATCCACGACGTGGAAAAGGATGGCCATGGCGTGGCAGCCGCTATAGCCCAAAACACGAGATTTTTAGGGTTTCATTGGTATATACACATTAACTTCCATTCTAGGCCATCTTCCTCGGCCTCCATCACTCCTAATCCTAGAAACCATAAACTTAATCCCTTTAGGTGATTCATGGCTCATTTTGGCACTTTTGATGGCTTGAATAAGAAGAAGAAAGCGTTCTAGTTTGTTAGTACAACAAGCAAGCCTCATCATCCTTGTCGTGTGCATCCTATGGACCTTTGTATGTGTCCAAGATCCTAGCTTTTTGGTGTTATGCTTTAGATCTAGATTTCTTGTCCCTTTTCTTCATGATTGTGCGTGATTGAAGGAATAGATTCCATAAAGTTGGAAACTTTGTGGATCCATTAGGTCTCTTTGAGGTCATATGTTGTAGATTTAGACTATCTTGGATATTTGGTTCCATGCAAAAGTTTAAGTTCATTTCTCCCATGCTTTGACCTAAAATGGAGGAGACATGCATTTGATAGGCGTGTCCATAAAGCTGTAATTTTTATGGTCCATTAGGTGTAGGAAACCCTTCTGAAAACTTTTGGGAAATAGCTTTTATGATTAAGTGCTTAATGGTTAAGTCATACCTTAAGTTGCCATTAGAACCTAGGTTTTGAGACCTTGGTATATGGGGATGTACTAAGGGATAAAGTTGGAAACTTTATCTATCAATGCCTTTAGAAAAAGTAGATCTAAGCTTTGGAGCCCTCGGTGTGGTTGGAGGCATCTTGATGCATTAAGCTACTAAGGATCCAGTTTTAACGATGTGGCACCTTGCTGCCACGGCGTGGCGACTGGAGTGAGCCCCAACTGTTTTGTCATTTTTTTTCACGATGTGGTCAATCGGAGGCCACGACGTAGCGAATCGCTGAAGAATTTTTGGTTATTTGACTTTGGGCCGTTGACTTTGTGTAACATCCCAAAAATTAGAGTAAAATTTTTATTTTTGAAAACCATTCCTAGGACCATAATTATTTATAAAACATTGTTCCAAAAGTAATAATAATAATTCAGAGTATCCAAAAATCTAATATCATAAAAATCATAAGGATGTGCATGATCATTCCTTTGCTTTCCCCCGATCATCTGAATTACCTGAAACAATAAACTGAAATCGTAAGCCAAAAGTGTAGTGAGTTCCCCCAAAGTAGCACACACACAACCATACAAATAACCACATGCATACATGAGCCTTCAGCATGAATGGACCGCCTCGCACGCCTACAGACTATCTGGACTGCCCTCAGAGCCTTCAGTATCACGACATCACCTCATCGGGCCTTCAGCCTATCTGGAATGCTCTTCAGGCCTTCAGGTTGACTAGACTGCCTCGCAGGCCTTCAATCTATCTGGACCGCCCTGGGTATCTTGGCCTTCAACACGAGCTAGTCCGCCTCAACCCAACAAACCATAACATGTCGACATATGTAATAACAGTCAATAATCAACAAACACAGGTAGTCCTACAGATCTACCAGTCTAACACATATCCAACAGTATAGGTAATCATATAGATCTATCAGTCTAATCACATAACCAATGAACACATACTCTCAATATAACATCACAAAGCAAAACAGGATATCTAATCCAATGGATCAGCATTGATGCCTTCGACCCACAAGTACAGTGAGGAAAACTCACCTCTCAATCCGGAAAGATAGTTGAACAGGACACTGCTCCAAATATCAACTCTACAAGTCACCCATACATCAAATAGCGACCAATCTCAACTACAACTCAAAATACCCAAAATACTCTTAGGTCAAATCTTGGTCAAATTCAAAAGTCAAAGAAGACAGCCGAGTTAACTCAGCTGAGTATGCTCGTACGCACGGTGTACTAGCGTCTTGACCAAAAAAGAGAGCACCTGAAACTAGCTCGTGGTCGAAAAAAGAGTTATGTCGATGAAGATGCAAACTCCTTGAATTCCAAGATGGAGACAAGGTAATGCTTAATGTCTCTCTTTGGAAACGATTCATAAGATTTGGAAAGTGGGGTAAGCTTGACCTGAGTTATATAGTACCATTCGATATCCTTGCAAGGTTCGGTCCAGTAGACAACCAGCTTCAGTTGCCCCAAGAACTCAACAGCATGCACGATGTCTTCCACGTGTCAAATCTCAAAAAGTTTCGATCTGAAGATATACTCGTCATCCTTCTTGATGAAATTCGAGTTAATACCAAACTCAACTTTGCCAAGGATCTAATAGAGATCATGGACCAGAAAACAAAAGACTCAAATAGAGTGAGGAGATACAATGAAGAGCAGGTACCCTCACTTGTTCGAAAGAATCCCAAAAACGAGTTAAAATTTCAGGACAAAATTCCCTTAAGGGGGAGAATATGACAACTAAAGAAAACACATCACTTACCGCCATTAGGAATTAGTTTTTACAAATAAATATAATAGGGCAGCCATGTAAGTGCTACATTATATTGATAAGTAAATTCAAATACACCCTTACAATTATAAGTAATTCGACGAATAATGCTAAAAAATAGATGCACAAAAAGTCGTGCCATCGTAAGGATTGATTAATATATTCGGAAAGTACACGGAGACGTGATTCAAAAAATATAAATTTTTTAAAAATCTGACTTGGTATGGAAAACATATGGCTTATACTAGAAATAAAAACTTACCGCGTAACTAAGTTTTTACGACATAAAAAGCGTACGAAGAGATTGGTTAAGGTTCGGCTAATTCTGCAAATAGGAAAGTCGTAGAACTCTGAGACAAAAATTGTTGACATTGGAGTCCGCGCGGGGATGTTATAATTTTTATAAAATCATTTATGGATACCCCGTTAGGCCAAAAGATAAATGCTAAAAAATTTCAAAACAATCTAAAGGAGAGTTGTAGTACTAATCAAGAGCATTGTGTTGGTATAAAGAGGGTTGAGGTCGGAGCTCACAAATAAAATATACAAATTTTACAAAATCATCTTTGTACGCGCACCAGGCACGTACACATCCACTGGATTCACGAAGAATCCAGATGATGTGGCCAAGCAAAGGAGTGATACGTGGCAACGCCCAGTTGGAGCCACGATGCACATTGCACGGTGTATACTCCAAAGAGCACATCGTGTAGTAAAAAACTCAACTATAAATAGAAGTGCTTGTAGACCTATGTTGCACACCTATTAGGAGCTCTTAATGCCTCTGTTTGACGTGCCTCAAGATCGCAAGTGGTCTCCGAGCTCCCGAATCCTAAAGCTACACAACTTTCGCGATTCACACTACTTGTGATAAGTTTTATTGTCTATTAACTATTACATAAATTGCATCTCGTGCAACCAGAACTCACACTTCGAGAACTTTGCGAAAAGTGTCTCCATCCTCAACGTCTCTAGCACTTCCCTCAAGTGCTCCTCGTGTTGATCCTAAGTCTTGGAATAAACCAAGATATCATCAATGAATACTATCATAGACCGATCCAACATCGGTCTGCACACACGGTTCATGAGGTCCATGAACGCGACTGGAGCATTGGTAAGCCCAAAAGGCATCACCACGAACTCGTAATGACCATATGGATTCCGGAAAGCGGTCTTCTACACATCCTCATCCGTGACCCGCATCTAATGATAAACCGATCGCAAATCAATCTTGGAGAACCAAGATGCATCTTGAAGCTAGTAAATAAGATCATCAATCCTCGGGAGTGGATAACGGTTATTCACCATTACCTTATTCAGCAACCGGTAGTCGATACACATATGGTGAGACCCATCCTTCTTCTTCAAAAACAAAATATGGGATCCCTAAGGTGAACTGCTCAGTCGAATAAATCCCTTGTCTAACAGCTCCTGCAGCTGTATAGACAACTCCTGCATCTCTGGAGGCACTCGACGCAAATCCTCCGGGAATACATCCTGTTAATCCCGCATAATGGGCACATAAGCCACGCTCATCTTACCCTTATCCCTGGTATCCATAACATAGGTGACATAACCGGAACAACCCTGCTGGAGATAGTGTCTGGATCTTGCTGTTGAATAAAAAATCGGCCCATGCTAAGATCTCTCCCCATGAACTACTTGTTGGGTTATGAGCATTCTAACACCCCTAAGGGTACATGCAACCCTAGAAAACCATGGATCTATGTTTGTCTAAAATACATGCAAAATATGATTTCCAAGGTTCATAATCCTATCTAGCTTACATGGGGAGCTTTTAATCTAAAAGACGGCTAGAATTGCATACCTTGTAGTCGATTTGATTCCTTGAAAACCTTGAGAGCCTAGCGCCCCAAGTTTGATGCCTCAAATGCTTCACACAACACCAAATTCTTTGGAATGACTTTGAGAGAATGCACACACTTGTAAAAATCGGCCTAGCCCTCTTGTAACTTAGTGTTGCCGATTTTGGTAGAGAACATGTTGCTTATATAGTGTGTCACATCTAGGGTTACACCATGTAAACCCTAATGTGACATGACTCTTCATTTCCATGACCCATGGGTTTGTAACTCCTATGGAGCATCCTATGGGTTTAACCCAACTTGATAATCCATGGAGCCTTTTAGCCCACTATACAAGTTGTGGATTATTTACATAATCAACCCATATATTTAATTAGTCATCTTTTGATCACTTAATTAATTCCAAATTAAATTTTGATCAATACTAATTAAATAATACTATTAATATATTAGAACTTATAATATATTAATAAACCACAAGTCTTATTTCTCTCATTTAGTCTATCCAAATGCATGATGCCATGCAACCCAAATAGATCATGCCAGGTCGGGTCAAGTACATACCAGAAATAGTTATGGACTTAGACACCTTATCCAACAGTTTCCCACTTGGATAAGTCTAATAACTATATCTGTAAGTATGACTTCAGGAACCGATCAGCAATCGTAGCTCTTTCAAGGTCACTCGGAACTGAGAAGATGATGATGTGCCATTTAAGATAAGTGATCATATAATCCTCTGTTCTAGATGTCAGCCGGACAAACACATGGAACAATGTCTTACTTTTTGTCCAGTAGTTTGTTTCCCGATTTCCGATTTGTTTGACATATAACTAAATTGAACACATCAATTCAGTTCTGACCGGGCATGGTACATAGGTCAAAACAAAATCATCGAGGGGCCCAAATATCGCTTCTAATCCAAGAAGGAACAATTAAACTTCGACTCATACGCTTATTCTCCTACTTGTTAAATCACACACAAAAGTACGTTTTATAACATCGAGTTACCAATGTGGTTTCGTACGATCAATGCATAACCAACTCATAGGCAACAAGTCGTATCTCTAGGTTTTAAGACTTATATGATATTACCGTCTCACGATCACTCGAGATAAATTCCATGAAGTGATATCAGTGAGTGTGGGTTGAGTCCAATGCTCAGAACTTATGAGCACTCATGAGTGTTGAAGCCATGTCCAACAACTTAGACCTATGCAACTATCTCATGACAGTCTTGATTCATACCTACTTCCAACATATGACTGACTGTGGAGATTCGAATAATATGATATACCAAACATAATTATTCTGGAAGTCAAAACATGCAAAAGAAATATAGTAAACGATTGACAGGAGATAGCAACACTTTACTCATAAATAAACACAACTTTTATTTATCATCAAATGTCAATTACACTTTACAAATTTCAAAATTATCTAACTACTAAAACTAATATCATCCTTCAGCCTTATTCTCCGAGCATGTTGGAGATGCTTAACCCGAGTCAGTCCCTTCGTGAGGGGATCAACTAGGTTCTCATTCGATGATACCCTCTTTTCCACGAGGAGTCCTTCTTCTATTCGATGTCTGATGAAATGGTATTTTCTATCGATGTGTATGGATCTCCCATGATCCCTTGGTTCCTTGGCTAAGGCAACTACACATTAATTATCACGGAAAATTTCCATTGGCTCCTTTATAGCTGGTACAACTCCAAGGTCTCCAATGAAGTTCTTCAGCCATATCGCCTCCTTTGCTGCCTCGCTTGCTGCTATATACTCTGATTCGCAAGTTGAATCAGCCACTATCTCTTGCTTGGAACTCTTCCAAGTAATTGCTCCTCTGTTTATGGTGAAGACCAAGCCTGACTGAGAGTGGAAATTATCCTTATCAGTCTGAAAGCTAGCATCACTATAACCTACAACTCTCAAGTCATCACTCCCACCGAGGGTAAGGACCCAATCCTTAGTCCTCCGCATGTACTTGAGGATATTCTTTACCGCAGTCCAGTGCGCCTTGCCAGGGTTCCCCTGATATCTGCTCACCATGCTCAAAGCAAAGGCTACATCAGGTCGAGTGCAGGTCATAACATACATGATCAAACCTACTACATAAGCATAAAGTACACGACTCATTTCTACTTTCTCGACCTCAGTACTCGGGCTCTGAGTTTTACTCAGTCTGGAATTACTCTGGATGGGTAACTCTCCTTTCTAGGAGTCATGCATGTTGAATCTCTTCAGCACCTTCTCCAAGTAAGTACTCTGACTAAGTCCAATTAGTCTTTTACTCCGGTCTCTCATAATCCTTATCCCTAGAATATAGGCAACCTCTCCTAGGTCTTTCATAGAGAAACACTTCCCAAGCTAGGACTTCACTTCCTGCAGGGTTGGGATGTCATTTCCTATGAGTAGTATGTCATCCACATACAGATCCAAAAAGCTGACTATACTCCCACATCTCATGAGGAGTTTTGGGAACTTTCTTTGTGTGGACCAGATTAAGGATATGGGCAGCAGTCTCTAAGGCATACCCCCAAAATGAGATTGGTAGCGAAGCTCGACTCATCATGGAACGAACCATATCCAACAAGGTTCAATTATGCCTCTCAGCCACACCATTCAACTGTGGTGTCCTGGGAGGTTTTAATTGTGAGATAATCCCACATTCCTTAAGATAGTCGAGGAACTCTGTACTAAGATACTCACCACAACGATCGGATCGAAGCATCTTAATGTTCCTGTCCAATTGATTCTCGACTTCCTGTTTCAAAAGTCTCTGACTTATGCTTGATTAAGTATACATATCCATATCTACTATAATCATCAGTAAAAGTCAAATAATAACGCTTAGCATTCCTTGTGGCAGATTTGAAGGGTCCACACACATCCGTGTACACTAGATCTAACAAACCTTCACCTCTAGCACAAGAACCAGTGAAGGGTGACTTTGTCATTTTTCCAAGTAAGCATGATTCACAACTATCATCAGAATTTAGGTCAAATGACTCCAAGACTCCATCCTTTTGGAGTTAGCCTATGTGTTTCTTGCTCACATGTCCAAGACGACAATGTCATAATGATGCTTTATCCAAGTTATTATTATCTGAAGAATCAATACACAACACATTATTTCCTAGATTATCTACAATAGATACAGCTTCATACACACCATCACAAGCTAATGCATTAAAATAAAGAACATTATTAAAGAAAGCATTTATTCCACGAATTTCATTATCAAAAGAAAAGGTAAACCCTTGTTTACATAGCATGAAAGGAAATAATATTTCTTGCCATTTCTGGCGAATAACAACATTTATTCAAATCTAAAGTAAACCCACTACTTAGCAACAAAGAATAAACTCCAATCTTGGTGACAGGTGAAGCTTTCCTATTCCCCATGATCAAGTTTATCTTTCCATGCTCCACATTCTCACTTCTTCTTAGTCCTTACAAATTAGAACAGATATGAATACCACAACTAGTATCAAGGACCCAAGAGTTAGAATAGGGTGAGTTATTAGATAGAATAGTGTAAATACCTGCATGGTTGGGTTTGACTTTCCCATCCTTCACATCTTGCTGGTACTTTGGGCAGTTTCGCTTCCAGTGCGACTTTTCATGACAATAGAAGCATTCAGCCTCTTTTGGATCAGAAGAAGGAGTGACGAAACCTTTCTTGGTTCCACTTGAAGAAGAGCCATCAAGGGTCCTAGCCTTGGTACCCTTCAAAGAGCTCTTTCTCTTCTTCCCTCTACCTTTCCCGATTGCCAAGACAGGGGCATAGTTTGGAGTAAGAGGAGGAGTGTTAACAATCGACTTACCTTTAACACCTGTTTCTGCGGTCTTTATGAATCCCTAAAGTTTGATGAGTGTGACTTCTTCCTTATTCATGTGGTATGTCATGCGGAATTGATCATAACACGAGGGTAAGGAGTGCAAAGTGATATCTATTGCAAGCTCCTCGGGGAAGTTCACATTAAGCTTCAGCAAATGATCCACATACTTTTGCATTTTCTGCATGTGGGCCGTGACAGATTCTCCGTCCTTTATCCTGGTTGTTATCATGGAGGAGATTATTTCATACCGCTCTTGACGAGCACTCTAATGGTATCTTTCCATCATATCTTGGTGCATCTCAAAAGGGTAGTAGTCCTCATAGGACTTCTGGAGTTCAGCTGTCATGGTGGCCATCATGATGCATGCCACTTTGGTGGCACCTCTTTCATGAGTCCGGAAGTCAGCGATCTCCTGGGGAGTAGCAGTGGACTCATCGATCTTCTTTAGCTCCTTGTCGAGGACATATTCTTTGTCCTCGTAACGAGTCACCATCCTGATGTTCCGGATCCAATCCATAAAGATGGAACCATCGAAGATGACCCTCCCACATAGGTTCATGAGGGAGAAGGAGCCAGTAGGATTTGAGCCAGAAGCAGTGTTGTTGGAAGACATCTGAAAAAGAAGAGAACAAGTTTAGTTTAGATATAAAGAGAGTCCTTATCATGGAGGAGATTATTTCATACCGCTCTTGACGAGCACTCTGATGGTATCTTTCCATCATATCTTGGTGCATCTCAAAAGGGTAGTAGTCCTCATAGGACTTCTGGAGTTTAGCTGTCATGGTGGCCATCATGATGCATGCCACTTTGGTGGCATCTCTTTCATGAGTCCGGAAGTCATCGATCTCCTGGGGAGTAGCAGTGGACTCATCGATCTCCTCTAGCTCCTTGTCGAGGACATATTCTTTGTCCTCGTAACGAGTCACCATCGTGATATTCCGGATCCAATCCATAAAGATGGAACCATCGAAGATGACCCTCCCACATAGGTTCATGAGGGAGAAGGGGCCAGTAGGATTTGAGCCAGAAGCAGTGTTGTTGGAAGACATCTGAAAAAGAAGAGAACAAGTTTAGTTTAGATACAAAGAGAGTCCTTAATAAAACACCCAAATGCCATATTAAGGCTAGGATCCAATCACAATATATTATAACTTAGAAGAGGTATGTCGTAATCTAAGCTATAAAATATTTGAAAGGTAGGTGAATGACGATTCACCAATTTCCACCAAAAAACGAAATATAAACTATTAGGTTTTTAATTGGTTCTTATAAATTCCTAGATTCTTTTGAGATTCAATGAACTTTTCAAAGGCATGTTTCAATCTCGAGTGTGCCCTCCAAATTTTGTGACTGGGATACCGAGGATCACAAAACGAGGTGTGAAGTAACCATGCAAATCACTTGGTACCCTTAATGTTTATCACTCAATCGGTGTGTCGATTAACCACACGCACTCCATCAATACTGTGATAAACTTTAAGTCACCCTTTACCTACCTTGTTAAGTACAAGTTAGTGTGCCGGCTAACCACACACGCTCCACTAACGACTTAATCAAAGTGTAAAGTGTAATTTCATGGATTAACACCTTATTCACATTTTCCTAAAGTAACTAAGATTGGGAATTTAATCAAACATTTAGTTACTTTATAATATTCATCATACTTTTTAATGAGAATTTATAAGTCTTTGTCCTACCCGTTCGGCTAACGACCCTCCACCGATCAAGGAAGTGGTGGGTGAGAGTGGACACCCATTAAGTTGCAATTTTATAGGCAGCAACCTTATACCCCCCTTATAGACCGGCTTCGTGAATGAGACCTACTAATGGTAAGACGACTTGCTCTTATATATATATATATATATATATATATATATATTATTAACTTATAATATTATAAAGTATAAGGGTTGATTTTTAACTTTTAAAAAACTAGGGGTTGGAACTAAAGTTTATAAAGTAACTTTACATAGTTTTGTAACTTTACAAAACCTTTCACATTCATAACTTATGAGTTATTAAAATGAAAACTCTTCATTTTATAACTTATTTGTTCTTTTAATGGCTTTTAACACAAAGAGACTTTTGGTTATCCATAACTTGAGGACAGGTTATGGACTCCATTAAAACACATAAAGATCATGAATAACATTTAAAAAAGTAATTCCTATGATCTATCAAAAACTCATAAGAACATGAATATTCATATCAAAGTTTCAAGAATATATGAACACATAAGATCATGAAAAATTGATATTAGCCATTGTAAACGGATTAGAACAACCATTACACATTCTAAAACAAGTTTTAAAACATCAAAACAGTTTAGGGTAATGTTTCTAGTCGATTTCCAGCAGCAAAAATCAAAATTCTATACTCTGCCTGGCCAACTCATCGAGTGCACGAACGGACTCGCCGAGTTGGATGCATTTTCACTTGGACTCGTCGAGTCCTCCCCATGGACTCGTCGAGTCCCCTGTGCAGACTGCTTAAAATTCGACTTTTTAACACTATTTTTCATCAAGTATTAACAAACAAGCCTAGGCTCTGATACCACTATTGGGTTATGAGCATTCTAACACCCCTAAGTGTACATGCAACCTTAGAAAACCTTGGATCTATGTTTGTCGAAAATACATGCAAAATATGATTTCCAAGGTTCATAATCCTATCTAGCATACATGGGGAACTTTTAATCTAAAACACGGCTAGAATTACATACCTTGTAGTTGATTTGATTCCTTGAAAACCTTGAGAGCCTAGCACCCCAAGTGTGATGCCTCAAATGCTTCACATAACACCAAATGCTTTGGAACGACTTTGAGAGAATGCACACACTTGTAAAAATCGGCCTAGCCCTCTTGTAACTTAGTGTTGCCGATTTTGGTAGATAACATGTTGCTTATATAGTGTGTCACATCTAGGGTTACACCATGTAAACCTTAATGTGACATGACTCTTCATTTCTATGACCCATGGGTTTGTAACTCCCATGGAGCATCCTATGGGTTTAACCCAACTTGATAATCCATTGAGCCTTTTAGCCCACTATACAAGTTATGGATGATTTACATAATCAACCCATATATTTAATTAGTCATATTTTGATCACTTAATTAATTCCAAATTAATTTTGATCAATACTAATTAAATAATACTATTAATATATTAGAACTTATAATATATTAATAAACAACAAGTGTTATTTATCTCATTTAGTCTATCCAAATTCATGATGCCATGCAACCCAAATGGACCATGCCGGGTCGGGTCAAGTACATACCAAAAATAGTTACGAACTTAGACACCTTATCCAACACTACTATCTCTCCCCCACTTGGGGTCTGAACCCGAACCAACTGCTGCTCACAGTCGATCACTGCTCCATTAGGGCATAACCAATCCATGCCCACGATAACCTTATTCCCACGCATAGGAATGAGACCCAAATCAATCAGATATTGCTCGCCAAATAACCGGAGAGTACAACCCTGATGAACCCTCGCAACCCGAACAGACCTATCATCAGTAATCTCGACATATATAAGACAATCCAACTCCCCCGGAGCTCCATGTCGGGAGATAATGAGAAGATACATACCCGCCACCATGTCGGGAGCTGCATGTGCCTCCTGGCCGTCAACTGGAAAGCCCTACTCTTCACCATAGGTGCGTCTGTCCAGCCTTGGCGTCTGTCAGCAATCCGAAAAGTTATGGGAGCGGGTGCTAACACCGGTCCTACTATAACCAAACTCGGACAATAGGCCTTCTTGTGGCCCCTCTTATTTCAATGAAAGAAAATCAGATGAGATATTGAATTATTGAGGGGATGATGGTGGTAGTAGTGCAATCCCTGCTAATATGACCATTCTAGCCGCACTTGGAGCAACTAGAACCACCCACCATGCACGTCTCCTCGTGCGACTTGCTGCACTTGCCACAATGGCCTTGGCCCTTCGCTCTCATATCAACAACTTTATGCCTCTTTTCCGAACCCCCTGATACCTGAACCTCATCCGACTTCCTCTTCCTCTCCATCTCAAGATCAATCTCCCTCTCTCTAACTCTCGCTATCATATCCTCGAGCGTCTTACAGTTGGATCAACTCACAAACTGCCAAATGTCACTCCTCAACATCTCATGATATCGGTCCTTCTTCATCTCCTCGTCCGCTACATACTATGGTACCAGAAGTGCCCTCTCCCGGAACATCATGGTGATCTTAGCAACCGTCTCTATAGTCTGGCGGAGATCCTGAAACTTTCATGCCAACTAATGCACCTCAATCACCAGTGCAAACTCAGCTCGGAACCTGGTCGAGAAATCATCCCATGACATCACATCCACAACATCATCACCTACTGCACATCGTACCTCCTTCCACCAGTCTCGTGCCCTATCCTTCAAAAGGTCGGAAGCTAGTCTGACCCTGTCCCCCTAGGGGCAACGGATGGTGCGGGAGGCGTTAACAACATCCACTAACCACCTCCTACTCGCTATCGGTTCCTTCGTCTCGTGATAATCCGGAGCTCCACATGCCCGGAACTCCCTGAAGGTCAACGAACGCACTCCTACCAAAACCACCATTTTCTAAGAGAAAGATGCTCAACCGCTCATCCAGAATCTCCAGAATACCATCCTTGACCGTGCCAAAGATCATATGAGTCTGCTCAAGGATACTGCACGTAATCTTAGACGATATGAACTCCCTCGTCTGGTCATCTAGCTGCCCGTCTCCAGATCCTGAGCCCGAGCCCTTTCTAGCACCAAAACTTCCACCAGGTCTGCCTCGCAATGTCACCATACTGAAAATAGACCAGACGGACCATCAGAATGCACATCAATATATATATATATATATATATATATATATATATATATATATATATCGGGGAATCACAAACTCCACAAGCTCCCTGGTTTCATCGTAGCCCTCCTTGAATTGAGTACGGATCCTCTGCTTCCAGTAGTACGGGCCTATACTACCTTCCACATATATCCGTACTTTCTTTAAGGATTTCCTTGACTCCACCAAGTCACTCTATATCCATACACTTACCCCTCTCAGATAAGGCTCCTAGCACTGGATCTCATCCTAGGTTTTCCTAGGGCAAACTCCACACCACGCTTTGCCATAAGATGCAAAAGGAACTCCCACTAACTCCCTCTAACTAGCTCACGAATATAATTAAATATTACTAAACCCGATAATTCTTTGATTGAGAGGTCTCACACTACGATGATTGAACTCAAACAAGAGCTGCACAATAGAGTTAAAACCTAACATTCTCAAATTATTTAGTTCCCATATTATGTAACTTAGCATATCCGCTTACTAGTTAGCCAAAGCTAGTTAGAACTTCTATAAAGCACAATCAAGAAGCATTCCAACATCAAGTATCACCTAATCAGGCCACCCTATTACTGAATGGACAATACTAGCATGAAAATCTACAAGCTCATACAATAGGCATACATATGCATATCTCCTAACATTCTATCATGCAAAAACTGAGCAGATCCTTAGCCCCAACTAGCATGCGATTCACAGATTCACAGATCAAATCCTATCAGATAACATGTATGGGTATTTTGGGAAAACTTACTTGAGCTCGGCTGATTGCATGCACCATACCCTTTCTTATCTTAGAAAAACTCTTTTCTTAAAACTATATTTTCTTTTAGAAAAACTTTACTAAATCCTCAGTTTGAGTTCACACACACCCGAGAGTATGTCCGAATCCCTCAATCTAAGGCTCTAATACCAACTTGAAATGTCCCAAAAATAAGACCCAAAAATTTCATTTTTAATTTAGTAAAATAAGTATTTTCAAAACATCATTGGTACAAACCAAATAAAATAAATTTGTCAAACAACATATCAATCAGAGTGAATCACAAAAAGCGGAACGAGATGGTGTGTGCTTTGCAATCATCCCGAACCCTTCCCCTTAGAAATGGAAGTACCCGAAACATAAACTGAAAATCGTAAACATGAAGCTTAGTGAGTTCACCACGATACCGCATACCAAATCATAAAACACATAATGGGCTCCGCCCAAAGAGTATAATGGTCCCCACCCTAACTTGCATAACGGGGCCCGCCCAATGAGTATAACAAGGCCCGCCCCAACTCGCATAACGAGCCCCGCCCAATGAGTATAACGGGCCCTGCCCTAACTCACATAACAGGCCCTCGCCCACATGCAATTCATACTACATAACAAGTAATACCATTCATAATAATCATCGAGCCCCGCCCATTAAGCATACAAGCACATCCACATACTAGTATCACACAGACAACGAGTATTCTAACATATCAGATCATGGGTCGGCATTGGTGCCTTCAACCCACTACACATGGTGAGGAAACTCACCTCAGACTGCTAAATCACACTGATAATCCTTGGCTATTGGTCTAACAAATCCCCGAGCTATCAATATCAAATAACACCCAATTAACAATTGGAGTCAAATCTATATCCTTCAATCCATACTTAGGGTAAAAATACCATTTTTCCCCTTACCTAGTTTGGTCCAAGACTAAAGCCCGAACTTTCAATCTAAAAGGCCCAAAAATCAATTATCCATCCAAGGCCCACATATGGCCCAATTTTCCAAATTGGGCCCAAATCCCTACACTGGCCTTACCCTAAGTTCCAACAATTTTTCCTAGTCCAAATACTTGCATTCAAGTGGTCCAACAATGCCCCAAGAAACTAAGCCCAAAAGATAGCCCAAACATGCAAGGCCCAACAGACAGAGTGGACAAGGCGTACTCAGCACATACATGCAGCGTACTCGTTTGAAGGCTTGTACGCTAAGCGTACCTCGTTGTACGCCCAACGTACTCACCCCTTCAGCCCAAAACTTGATTTCAATACTTAATCCCTTAAGACAAAGCTCCAAAAGATAGATCTGACTTCCTTGAGCTGGATTATCATGTAAAGTTGCAAACTTTACCTTCATACATGGCTAAATAAAGCTCTTAAGCTTAAAAAGGACTTAATAAGTGACTTAATGCATGCATGTGACTAAAAATCCCATAAAGCTTGCACCTTTATGCTTAAGGAGTCCAATACAAACTCAGATCTAAAAGAACAAGCCGTTAAAACGTTTTAACTCTTCCATCAACCCAAAAAGGGACCAAAAGCATAACAAAACAAACTATGAGGAGATCTAAACATTTACAAGCCAAGATTTAAACTTGATACCTTAGAAAGCTTGCACAAAAGATGATTATTCTGGATCTAAAACCTTCTTACCAAGCAAGGCAACTTCAAGATTCTCTACTGGCTTCACAAAGGCAAAAATGGGCACCAAAGTCTTCTTAATATCTCAAGAACACCACAAAAGAGGCTCAAGGGTCGAGTTAGGGGTTTTATGGCAATGAAGGATGGTAAAGAGGCCATCCATGAGGACTTAAGGCCTTTATATAGGGCACAACACCCTAAATTAGGGTTTCAACATATCTCATGTACGCCCCTGCATACATAAATGTACGCCCAACGTACGTGTCCGTAGTCCTGCATCAACCTCACATCAGTATGCTAAGTGTACCAAGTGGTACGCCCCACGTACTCCATTTATAGCTTGTAGGCGAAGCGTGCCATGTGGTACGCCCGCGTACTGCCCAAGGACCCAAAATGCAACTTTTATAATAACATGGGTAATATAGAAACATACCGGGATTTAAGTGTTACAAATGTTATACAAAACACCTGTGTAGGATCATGGACAACTTTCACCACCTTAACCTAAAGAGTACCAGATTAGTGTAAATACACCAAATCCATTTAAACAACAAAACACGGCTAAGAGAAAACAAGTTGCTAACTCCAAGACCACCAAACTCCTTTTATGCCATGACTTTATTCTAGCTACCCCAAGTCATTTTTTCTTTTCCAAATCAACCCCCAAAAAGAAGTTGCGTAAGGATTCATTAAACAACCCAAAAATACGGTCCAAAATTTTCATTTTTAATTTATAAATAAAACCATAATAACCCAAAACATCTCATAAAAACATAAGTGATAGTATCTCAAAAATATCATATCAAAATACTATATCAAAATCACATGTCCAAATATCAGAGTAAATCATCCCATGCTAAACGTTGTGGTGTGTGCAATGCAGTCATCCCGAGCTCTTCCCCTTACTAGCGGAAGTACCTGAAACCAAAACTGAAAGTTGTAAGCATGAAGCTTAGTGAGTCTCCCCAAACTACCACATACAATACACATATCACATAACCACATAACAACATAACTTGGTCCTAGCCCACTACATCAGGCCCCGCCCAGCATCGAACCAAAATCCAGCATCGGGCCCCACCCGACATCGGACCGAAATCCAGCATCGGTCCATGTGTGGCATCAAGCAAAGCTTGGTATACATAAGCATATCAACAAATACATATAAACATTCCTCAGGCCCCGCCCAGCATCGGACCGAAGTCCGGAAACATATAACATAACATATAAGTACGTGCAAGAATCACGAAGACATCAAGCATACAAACATTCCTTGGGATTTTCCCCGGCATCAGACCGAAGTCCGGAAACATATAAACCTACATCGGGCTATCCCCAACATCGGACCTAATCCCGGAACATACTAGCATACATATACGGGTCAGCATTGGTGCCTTCGACCTGTTCACACAAGAGGAAACTCACCTCACAAAGTTGGTTGATGAATCTCTCGGTAAGGAATCTCTATCGGCTGCTCCCACGACTCCCCGACTATCATTATCACAATAACACTTAGTCAAAATCCAATAATCCTTCTTAGGGTAAAATGACCATTTTACCCCCTGATCTAATTTGGACTATAACATAGGCCTAATTCCATTTAATCTTTCCAAGCCCACTAATGGCCCAATTTTCTAAATTAGGCCCAACTCCTCAAATGGGCCTTCCCTTAAGCCCAAACATGTCCTTGGTCTATTATCTAACTTCGGATGGCCCATTAAGGCCCAATAACGGCTAAGTCCAAAGATTGGCCCAAACCGAGGCCCAAACGTCGCAAATCCCAAAACCTGAGATTACGTTGGGCGTACTCCTCTGTATGCTAAGCATACTGGTGCATGGCTTGTACGTTGCGCGTACTGGCTCGTACGCCCAACATACTACCCTGTTAAGCCATAAACTTCGAAAGTGCTTGTTCCATTAAGACCTTAAGCCCATATTACAAATATAAGTCCCTTAGCATGTCTTAACTCATAAAGTCGACTACTTGATGGCTTGCAACCCACCAAATGAACCCAAACTTGGAATATATCAACTAACTTCCATGGAAATGACTAGAACTCATGCATGGTCACAAAGGAGCCTTAAATATCAAAACTTTACTAATATAGGGACACATTTAGCACTAAGGGTGGCAACCCTAAGCCTAGAAACAAAATTGAATCATAAAAATCCATTCTTGGGACCTAAGGAGGTCCAAAACTCCATTAACATAGATCTAAGCATTCATGAGGCAAGTTGAAAGCTTTATACCTCCAATGAGTGCCAAATAGTGGTGAAATCTCGGATCCTTGAGCTCAAGATACTCAAGTTCTTCTTCTCCAACTTCTCCTATCTTCTTCAAAGCTCCAAATTACCAAAGTAAGCTTCACAAGGCCAAAAACACACAAGGATAAAGTATGAAAGAGTTTCTAGGGTTTTTGAATCAAGGTGGTTGATAAAGAGGCTAGGGTTTGGACATAATGTTCTATTTATATGGCTTAAACCCTAAAAATTAGGGTTTGGAGTATTCTCACGTACGTTGTACGTACTCCTTGGTACGTTGCGCGTACGTACATCCCCCCCCCCCACCGAATCCAAAGCTCCTTTACGCCCAGCGTATGTCTTCTGGGCAGCCCAACTACACGGCCCACTTACTAATGGTCCACTCAATAGTCCATCTATTAAATTCTTAGCCCAACAATTAATTAAAGAAATATTAAATGATTATTACCTCAAGTGACAAATGTTACAATTCAAGTTTGGAAAGAACGCCCATTGGAGCCTTATAAATAGATATAAAATAGGTAGGCAAGGCAACCAAAACCGATTTCAATAAATTCCACATTCCCTGACCGATAACGTCTTGACTTTCCAATTTTATGTTTTACAAACCACTTTTTGAATCACGTCCTTCCAAGTGGCAAGTCTATTTATGTTACAACTCACACTCAAACCAAAATAAGAGACAATAGTATTCATAGTATCACAACATATAGAATTAGCAATCTCCTCAACCCCCATATTAGAAACACCAATACCAAGAAGCTTACTTTAGGGAAGATTGATTTTAATCCCTGAAGTGAGATGAAAACAATGTAGAATTCGAATTAGATTGTCAAAGTTTGAATTCTTCTACTCCCCAATAAAAATAGCATCATCAACATAAAATATATGAAAAACAACCTTAGAAGGTTTTAAAGTAGTATAAATATCCGGAAAAAAAAAATCTCATGCTTTGTAGCCTTATGCAAAACAACATAAAGACTCTTCATGACCAAAATACAAACAATAAATAATAATAAGAAAAAGGAGGAAAACGGGTCATCTTGAAGAAACATCTATGAAACTGGATTTTTTCTATAGGAACACTCATGTATGATTGTTTGATCATCATTGATGGACCAAAGAACCGGAATGAAACACTCATGTATGATTGTTTGATCATCATTGATGGACCAAAGAACCGGAATGAGGGATGGCGTGATGAAAAAAATTCCTATGTATGGACTAGATACACAAAACCAAAGTTTGGGGTACTAATAGTGGCTTCAACAAATGTAAAGAGACCTTTTATGTAACATACTCAAAAGTGTCTTTGGATTTTGGGTAAAGGGACAAATTCTTTTTCTTTTTTCCCCTTCTCCAATTTAGTAACTATAAAAGCTAAATGACCGAAAAAAGTAAGTAACCAATAATTATATAGCATTAGCATATTAGTAAATGATTGGTTGTGGTTAGCATCAAAACTCATTTGCTTACGTCACATTCCTTTACATGATAGCTCCTATTTCCCATGATACATCCCCCACCCCTAGAAGTCAGAAATGCAAAGCATTACATTTTCAGGATAATCTTCTTTATTTTTCAAGAGAATAGGAAATTTGGCACCCTTTCTTTTCGTTTCTTTTTTGTGACAACTTCTAACCAAAGATTAGCTATCTTTTATTGTTTTCCATTCAAACATAAAATAAAATAGAAGATACTATTTTCTACTACAAGATTCTAAGTGATACATTCATGCCAAAAAATAACTTGGTGATTACCAGTTGCTTTTGTTGTCCACGTCTTGGATGTCATTTAAGTGATTCATTTTTTCTCCTATGAAGACTTGACTATCTACTTCTACCTTCTGTCCACCTCATTTTAATGAGATTTTTGGATCTCTTCTTGTTGCTATGTCTATCTACAATTACAATGCTCTTGGTTTCATCATCATTAAAAAGTATTTGTGACATTTCTTCGGTTATCAAATACTTCCAAAGCTTACATATAGATTCTATACCATACCAAATTACCATTGAATTATATATTGCTAACTAAAGTGATTGTGGCCATTCTCCATCATCCAAGTGTTCAACTCACATTTGACCATATATAATTGACTTAGTTTCTCTCTACATTTGACCATATCAAGTAGGTATTTGACACGATGTAAAGAGAAAAAGTGTGCATGCAAAGACAACTAATATCAATAATTAATTTGAATGATCAATGGACAAAGTCAATGGCACCGGCCAATAATAGGAAAAAGCCAACCAAAACCATTTACCAACATTTCTAATTAGGAAAAAAGGCAACTAATCTGTTTCAAATGGATTTTAATACACCTATCACCTTATCTATAAACCGGCCTTTCGAGGTCTTTAAATTTTAAGCTAATTATGCTCTCCATTTCAAAATGATAAACTTAATTATGCGGCATTTGCTTCACACAAGGATTTTAACAATATATTACATTGCTTACATGTTTGGTTATGAGGAAATGAAATTCACTAATTCAGTTCCATTAATTTGTTGTTTGTGTTTGGTTCACAAAATTAAATTTCTCAAAAGAATTCGATTGGAATACGAGTTATGTTAAATGACTAGTACACCCTCTCTTGATTCTTCTATAGCTTGTTTTTCTAGTTTTTTTTTTTTTTTTAAAATGATAGAATTACTATTTACTAAAAAAAAGTATGAAGCTTACTTTTAGACTAAGTATATGAACATCAAACATACGTACCCTAATTATACAAACACCAAATAAATAACATGACAACAAATATTATATGATTTTATGATAATAGAATAAATATTTAATATCGATATCCAACAACATAGTGTTATACATTTGTCAGATAAACTAGATGTGGTATTCAAAAGATTTTTGTAAGATTCAAGAAATACATATATTTGTTAACGTTCCTTGAAAAAAAAATTACAAATGGAACTTCATGAATGATAAAATCGTTAGAATATATATTAGATTTTGAAATCATCCAATTCCAATTCCTTCAAATTCCTTTGAAATTCATAAAAAAAAAAAAAAAAAAAAAAAAAAAAAAAAAAAAAACAAACAAACAAACAAACAAAAACACGCCCTTATCTTTTACCAATTCGTTATTAATTTTTCCCACAAAATATATTTACTATAAAAGTCAACAGTGAGTAGTATTTATCAAAAAAAAAAATAAAGAAAATAATTACATAACGTATTATCTAATCAGGCAAGAGTGGCAATCTGTCCATCGGGTAGGGGGAGCCATTTGTGTTTGACAAGTCAAACTCACTGATTTCATCATCATCATCATCATCATCATCATCATTACCATAATCCTCATCATTCCTTTCAGGATTTGTATCTTGTTTTTTAGCTTGAAATGGTAAGATACGAATTCTTACATCTGTTGTTGCCTCTGAGCCAATTTGTTGTGATTGTAATTTGTATTTACGAATAAGATCTTTTTGAAGTAACATTATATTAGATGATCTAGGAAGTAATTCCACAGATTCCCCTTTCGGGATTACAACTTGTTCAATTGCAATCCTTGCCTCCTATAACATAATAATAATCATAAAAATCTAAGTTGAATGAATTTAGGGTTATTCAATAAATGTGAAAAGAAAGAAAAAAACCTCCAAAGCATCTATCTTCTCTGATTCATTAATTGGAGACTCATCTTCAATATCTTCAAATTCATTATCATAATCACTCACTAACGCCTCTATAGCCTTCGTTAACTGCATCAATGCACTTGTCTACAAACACAAATTTATCAATAAACCAATCAAGAAAATTCTATCCATAATTTAAAAAATTATAATAATACTTACTTTCGTGACATAAATAGGTACATCACTAGAGTGAGCAGCAGCTTGAATCCGAGAATTTTTCTTGATTTTTGAAAGTAATGCAATTATTGCATCAGCTTCACTAATATTCTCAGTAAAATCAATAGTAGATTCCATCTTTAAGTGTTTAAAAACTTGCATCACACTTGTTTCTGAAACCTACAATATCTACCCACAATATAAACCATATATATATTTAAACCTAAAGAAAATAGAGTTAGTTAATAATAGTAATATCATACCCCATATAGAAATAAACACAAGGGTGGTTTATGTTTATCATAGGACTTGTCTTTTTCGCTTTGAGACTCTTTGGATATGTGTTTGTCAGGGGTAAGATGGTCATTTGCCATTTCAATTGTAGTGACACTCTTCTTGACAAATGAATCGGGAACAATTTGATCACTTTGTAAAGTAGCATCCAAAACTCCATCTAGCTTGCAAATTTGATATTTTGGGGAACGACCTTTTGTAACATAAAACAAATAAAAAGTTAATAAATACTAAAATGACTATTTTACCCATACTTCCAAAGGGAGAAGAACAAACCAGAGAGAATAGCATCGACTGTAGCTTCAAGACTAGTATGAACTCTCAATTCAACCCTAGAAATGATTTCAACAGCACAATCAAAAGTAGAAGGACCTTTTCTTTCCAAAACTGATTTCTGAACACCTCTTCGATTTGCTTCATCATCTCCTAAAGTCACGCTTTGAATTCCTCCAACAAGCATTTCTAAAGAAGGATTCATGACTAAATTCTCTATTGTGATTCCATGAGCAGTTGCAACTAACTGAATCCCACGTTGTGCGATAGTGCTTGCAGCTGCTGCTTCAAGTTTTGTCCCAATTTCATCGATTACAATCACTTGAGGCATATGATTTTCAACTGCTTCGATTAACACTTTATGTTGCATATCAGAATCAGGAACTTGCATTCTTCGAGCATTACCTATACCTGCATGAGGTATATCACCATCTCCACCGATTTCATTTGAGGTGTCTACAATCATGACGCGTTTTTTGTATTCATTTGCAAGCATTCGAGCGACATCCCTGTAATAGAAAGAATCAAACAAAAGAAAGGAGAAGAAGACTGTAAGCGTGTGAAATAACAAACCTGATAATTGTAGTTTTTCCAACTCCTGGAGGTCCGATAAGGAGTAAAGAAGCTCCGTCTTTAACTAGATCTTGAAGTAATTTGGCACTTCCTGATATAGCTCGACCAACACGACAGGTTAGCCCGATGATTGCACCTTTGCGGTTTCTAATGGCACTGATTCGGTGCAATGTTCTGCTAATTCCAGCTCGATTATCAATGGCGAAATCGCCTACCTATCATAGGTGAGAAAGATATAGACATAAATTACAAACGAAAAGCAAAAGATCGAACACTTGGTGGACAAGAAGCTTAGAATCATGTTTACCAATGAAGTAGCGTGTTCGAGATCATCCACTGTGATCAAATGTTCTGATAAGACAAAATCCCCAGAAGGAAATCGAGCCAGGGGTTTCCGACCCAAATCCATAACGACCTCGATCAATTGGTGAAGTTCTTGATGTTCGTTAACTCTCCGCCGCATCTCCTCCGGCAACAGCCTCAACAAGCGTCCCAATTCCATATCGAATTCTTCTTTGCTCGAACTGAAAACCCCCGTATCAGAATTCGAACAAGGACAAGGACGATGACTATATCCATTACTCCTGTGAATAATTTTGTTCAAATCTTTACGACGATGATGAAAATGAACAAAACGGGTTGTTGGCAAGAATCTTAACAGTTTGGCTTGCGATCCAAGTGGGATTTTGGGGTGGGGAGAGATAGAACGGAGAGGTACACAGAGCATATTCGGATTTTGGCGGCAAAATCAGCGTGTGTTCTTGTGCTCTATTTTGCTTGGTCGAATGAAGTTCTGATATCTAATATCTTCCTGCGGAAGTTACTTATTGTCCCCTTAAGTTTTGATTTTGTTCTTTTTGATAACCAAACTTTTTATCAAGAGGATGTTTAGTTAAGCTTATCAAATATCCTTTTCAACTTATAGTTTATAGTTATAAGTTAATAAGTCAGGTGTGTTTTATTTATGATTTTGATTTTGATTTATTAACGGTATGAAATTGATATAAGTTTTTTTATCCAAATATTTTTTTTTAGCTTATATTGATATAAAACCGATATAAGCTTAAAAAAACATAAATAAGCTTAACCAAAGACCCCTTACTACATATAAAGCCCTAATATTTGTAAAAACACCACACTTAAAGATTATAAAAAAAAAGGTTTATAACCCCCTTCTAAACATTTAAATTAAATTGTCATTATATTAGTTTTGAAAAACGCTACGTTTCAAAATTGTGTTTTTTAATTTGGTATATAAAACAATGGATGTAATTAACAATCTTTTAAAACATATAAAGTCTCCGATTACTATAGCATTGTGTATGTCTATACTAACAATTACTAGCCTTAGCAAGGGGTGAACATCAAGACATCCTACCGGCTATTGTAAATGTAATCATGACATCTCTTGTTTCTAATGTTTGCAACTGATTATTGTGACTGGGATACTTCTTGTTTCTAATGTTTGCAACTGATTACCAGCTATGTAGCTATTGTGACCGAGACAATTCTTGTTTCTAATGTTTACAACTGATTACGAGCTATTGTGATTAGGATAGTTGTGATTTCTAATGCTTGTAACTGAATACCAACTATTATGATTGGGACAATTCTTATTTCTAATATTTGTAACTGAATTCGATTTTGGTTCTTATTTTTTGGAACAATTAAACATTAGGTATCGGTACTCGTGCATATTTTTAGACGTCTGTTGTATAGCATAACATGATGTTTCATGGGTTATGGTACACATAACTATATTATCCAGGACCAATCCAAATATATATTTATTTTCAAATGTTTTGCATAAATTTCATTTACTCTCTGCTTTAGAGTCTAATTTACCGCACAAATTGGAAAGGAAGTGACAAGATTAAGAAATGATTGTTGCCTTTGAGTTTATTTATTGGTAGAAGATTGAGAGAAAAGGAAAAAAAAAATCCATGCAAATTTTCCCTATAAACTCTCATCCCAAATCAAGAGGAATTTGAGAGAGAGAAAAAAATACAATTCTTTTTTTTATTTTCATATTTTTCTTCTTTTTTATAAATCTAATCAACTCCTAAATTCATCTATGTCTTTCAGGACTTGAACTTTTGACCTAAAAAAAAAGGCAACACCTTATACCTTTAGAGTATAAACCCTTTGGTATTAAATCTCCCATCCAAGGATTAGACAAGTCTAGTGTTGAGTATTTATTTTTACTAGTATCCCACATAAATTGAGGAAATACATGAAGTGAAGTGAATGGAGGAGGCGTATATCAGGAAGATGACCTGTAAATTGTAGTTATTTTTGCATCACATCCCACATGTGATGGCCTGATGGGCGACGAAAGAGAGCTAAGGGAGCTTATCATAAATTGAAGAGGCCCCAAATTGGGTATAGTCATAAATTTCTTTGTTTAAATATCTTTCCCCGATTTTGGAATCGCCTTATCTCTTGTTGATGTAATGTCTTCTTTTGATTAAGAGTAAAACTTTTTCATTACATGTACATTGAATCACAAGAAAAACATGGGAAACAACAAAATACATCATGCATGAAGTTACCAAATTCTACATATTCAAACACATTATTGGTTGGGCAAGTGTTAAACAATGAAACATGATCATATTGAATATACATCAAATTCTAAGCAATGGTGGATTCTAGATTGGACATTGGTGTTTTTATGAGTTTCTCATCTTAAGGTGCTAATCCGATTGACATAGAGTTCACAATTCTCGGAAGGGTGAGAATTAAAGTTGTTGATTATATAACAAACTAGTTTATAACCCGTGGGAACCACGGTTACAAAATAAATTATATTTTCATAGTAAAAATTCTAAAATTATTTGTCAATTATTTTAGATAAATCATTAATTAAGAGATATACCAAAATTTTAAAGTTATTATAACTTCAAACATAACATATAATAATTAGAAAAAAATAAATTTGAATTTTGAAATGTTACCTAATATATCTCTTTGACATGTGGCATAATATTCATAAAGAGTTGTATTAGAGTGGCACATGTCAAATGGAGATTAAAACTAATCTTTTATTAAAATAGAGAAGATATATAGATATATATGGTTGATACAAACTCCTCTTTGAAACAGAAACACTAGCCTTTTAAAGAGACACTTAGCGCAAAAAAATTGTTATTTCAATTAATTTTTTATATCAGGGAACATATTTTCAAAATCAACTTAATTAAATAAAAAAAAAACTATACATTAATAATCACACAAAATAAAAATTTTAAAAAACAAATATACTCTTGCTCTCACTCATGAAAGAAAATACGTATCCTCAACATTTCAAGTAGTAGTAGTACCATGTGCTGTTTTGATTGTACCTTTTCCATTACACATTTGTGGTTTAACCGAAACAATTATCTTGGGTGCACCATGTCTCATTGTTTTACCCGACGGCTTGTTTTGTTGCTTAGCCCGTGCAACCACCCGAGCCTCCCATGGGCACACCGCAATCCACCGCTCCTTCCAGCTCCACCCCCAACTCTCCTTGCTTAAGTCAAAGTAAGCTTGACCAAAATATCGATTCGAATTCGCCCTCCACTTAAAAACAAATAAAACCTATCAGTATTATCAAATATTATCCGATAGCAGAGAATAGCAGTTTTTCAACTATTAGCTAGTAGTTAGCTTTTCAGTTAGTCTGCCAAACGTAACCTTACTGCTATTTAATAATTTAAAAACACAATACAAAATTCAATAATATACACATACATTAGATAGACATATATTATAATAATGGGAATGTAATAAAAACACAAAATGACATACTTGGTGATAGAAAGCATAGGCCATAGCACGTTCCCGTTTATTAGTAGCTTCTTCACGTTGTTGTATCCTAGATACAATCTCATCCATTGTCTCGGGCCCACCACACCACTCGACCTCAAGTTCATGAAGCTTTGAATCAATTTTGACTTGATTTTCAAGCTTTTTTTGCTTTATTCTTCCTTCTGCCACCATCCAATGACGTCGGGTTCTAATTTCTGATTGTATTTTGCTCCAAAAATGAATTTTGTCAAGAGCAGAAAAAGATTGCTTTGTTAGAGCAATAGGCTCAACCAATGAACGGAATCTTGATGTTCCTTTTAAGCAACGTAAAGCTTTTCTTGCCTGTTTTTGTTTCAAAAAATGGAATTTTAGAACATGAAAATATATAATATTAATGTATGACAAAAAAAAAAATTATATTTATATTATACCCGATGTGCCCGATAAGCTGTTTGGATTCGAGTTGCAGCAAATTCTTTTGTTCCTGTGCTTCGACCAATAACCCGAAAAGAATCCCGGTTCTTTAAGCTATTTGTGATTTTCGTATCCTGTTCTGACTTTATAAGGTCAACAAACGACATTCAACTTCAAAATGCTTATGAAATCTTCTAAAATTTATGGTAAATTGGATAAAAGATCTTAAATTGATGTAAATAATGTTAATTTTTAGTTTAGGGAGTGTTTACTGTTTAGTTTGACCTTCAAAGTCAAAGAGGGAATTATAATTTACAATTACCTCTGTTTTCTTGGGTCTGGTTTCTTTCTTTCTTTTCATGCCGATTAATCTCTTGAACCACCCGCAAGCACCCATTTATATCAAACACCTGGCAGAAAAGCATTTTGAAACGATCATGGACATAAAGATAAATTCTTTCTATGAAATGCTAAATCAATTTAACAATCATGTTACTTGCTTGATCGACAATGAATCTATGATCAAAACCTCACAATTCGCAAAAGTTATCAATTGTATTAACAAAAGAGACATCATACGACGAGGATTTTGAGTACGAACAAATCAAACATAGAAACAGTGACGAAGATCATGATGAAACAATTAAGAACAGATAATTCGAAGAGGGTTTGGTTTTGCATACTAACCAGAGTCGAGGAACAAGAAGCTGAAGAGGGTATGGAAAAAGCATATGCGCAGAAAGGGTAATTGTAGAGGTAGCAAGAAAAGAATCCAAGAGAGAGGTATCGTGGGCCATGGCAATGGCGGATTTGTTGATAATATTGATAGGGATGAATGGGGTTTGTTTAGGTGAGAGGCAGCTTTAGGAGATGACACACCAACAAGATTACAGATGGAAGGGTTTCATCTTCAAACCCTGAATTATACGTTCAAACTTACATTAGAAAATGAAACGCTAACTGCTTCTCTCAGGCGCAAAAATGGTGAAAGTAAAACGAGGTAACGACGTCGTAACGGTAGACTGACAAAAATTAAAATAAAGTGGCATATTATGGTCCCGGCGGGGCTCGAACCCGCGACCTTCGGCTCATAAGACCAACGCTCTAACCAACTGAGCTACGGGACCTTTGTGCTTATTCATTGGAGTTTACCAATTTAACAATAAATTATTTTCTTTTTTAGCGTACATAAAATAGTACAAGTATTATAATGTTAAAATAGAAAAACGTTGTATGTATTGATAAAATAAGAGTAAAAGTGTGTTCCCTTATTTTCTTTAGAAGAAGTAAATGATAGTTACATTTACATATTTTTATATATTTAGCGATGTTTAATACTATAAAGTAAAGAACATGTGATAAATGATTGTTAATTATCTTAATTTTAATATTTATTATTTATACCGGATACTTTGAATTGGAAAAATAAATCAAATTATTGATATAATTATGAATATTGTACGAACATATTAAAAATAAAAAATAGAAAAAAAAAAAACAATGATCTTATCATGCCATTTTGTCTTGCCTCTTCTAATTCTATTGATTAAATTCTTGTAAAGTATCTCATTAAGTGTGATACGCAATTTGCAAAAGGTAACATCATCGGTTATATCCATCACTAACATATAGTGGTGTGTGTCATGGCATCATCATTAACTACCATTAAATCTACGGGATAAACACCACTAACCACTCCACTTCACATTATTTTTTTTATTTTTAATTCAAAAATACAATAAAATTACATTTTTTGAAAAAAAAAACATTGATGAATATTTTTAACTAGTTTTTTATTAATTATAAAAATAAAAATACAACTTCAAACTACATTACTTTATTAAAAAAAAAAACTATTTTTCGTTCATGTTGAATTGGTACAAATGGTCTGCAACATCTTCTTAAAGATTAAAACACGTTTCGTTGTTATGAATTTCAACAACTTGTGATAAAAAAAAAAAAAAAACACTCGTTCCGGGTACGAACTCTTCAAGCAGGATGTCGATGTCGTCAGGATCATACATGCAAATCGCTCGATCTTGATCTTCAATGATCATATTATGCATTATAATACATGCTAGGACCATTGTTTTTAATTTTTTCCTTATCCCAAAGTCGTGTAGCATATTTCACTACATGTCATGTCTGCTTGAAGACTCTAAATGCCCTTTCGATATCTTTCCTTGCTGATTCCTGCCTCTTTGTGAACAACTTTGCTTTTTCACTTTGAGGAAACCGAATATGCCTTCTTAAGTGTAGAATAATCTAGGTATATCACATCATAAAGGTAGTAACTGTATTTCCACGAATGTTCGCTCATCGTCATCATATTAGGTGCTTTGTCGGTCCAAAGATCGTTGAAAAGTGAAGACTTGTCAAGAACGTTCATATCGTTGTTAGACCCCGCGACTCCAAAGATTGTTGAAAGGTGGTGGCGGCAGCAGCGGGGGTGGCGACGATGGTGGTGGGGGCAACAATTTTGGCAGTGGTTGTGATGGCGGCGACGATGTTGGTGGTGCTAGTGATGGGGTAATGGTTGTGATGATTGTGATGGTAGGTGGGTGATTGTGATAGTGGTGTTGGGTTGAGTTTGGGAGTAGGTGAGTGTAGGTAGGTATGTAGGTGTGTCGTGGGTTGGGGGTGTTAAGGCGGGGGTAGGTAGAGGTGGGTAGGGTGGGAGTGTGTGTATTTATATTTTAGAAAAATGTTGGAATTCAAAAATATGGAAAACAATGATTATGGGTTTTTCAAAATTTTCAACTTCTTTGTAATTTTAGAAAACGGAACATTTTCATTTTCTATGAAAATTTTAGAAAAATAGAAGAACTAAATACGATTCCAGATTCTCATTTTTCTTGAAAAGTTTTTCCGGAAAACGGTTAACTTTTCTGCAACTAAACACAACCTTAATTTATTTATGAAGAAAAAATTTAATTATTTTTCTAATAAGTTAACTGGTAAATTAATATAATTTAGTAAAAACAAATTGAAAAATTAAATAACAAATATAAAATGATATAAAAATAGATTTAAATATTTTATTATTATTATTACTAACGGCCGGGCGTCAAAAACCCTCCCTCATTTCCAGCCTTTGGATCTCTCAACTTTACATCACAACCACATAAACTCACCATGTCTTTTATTCACAACAAATGTAATAAAAATCTTTATCGAGAAGTAATAAGTTTATTATTGCAAAAAAATAGCAACATACTTTCATTCGATTGTTTATTAAAATATTTTACTTTTAAATTAATCATTTTGTTAGCCAATTAAAAGATATAACAATGTGCTTTATAGTTGTTGTAAGTTATAGTTTCCTACTTCCATTATCTTATTTCTATTCGAGTTTTGGACTCTCACACATTTTTTTAGTATGTATGAGTTGAAGTGTTGTCGGTTGTTGATGGCTATTTTATATTTATGATCTACTAGCTTATAACTTTTATTTGGAAATGGTTGATAGTGTTAGCTAATGATTTTTACTTTTTGTAATTTGAGTTTTTTTAATGATTATCTCAACCTCATGGCAATCGACCAACAATTAAAAATAATGACTAGATATTGATTTTTTTAACAACTAACATTTTCTTGTGAAAAGGGAACTTATTTGGGAATCAATTTGGAATGTAATTAAACAACTTTCACTTTTCTATTTTTAACTTAATTTCATATAATTGTATGTTCATCAATTGTTATTTTTTTTATTTTAGGGAAAATGACTTAAAAGACCAATTATGTTTCAAAAACGTCCATATTACCCCAATTATCTTTTGTTGTTCAAGAAACACCAACGAAGAAATGTTTTTTTATTAAAAAGCCAAATAAAGTTAACAGTAAAATTAAGGTTTTTAAAAATTGACCGGCATCTGTGGGTTACGTTCTTTGTTTACCGGTGATCAAAGGGTAAATATAACATGGATTATTAAAACAAATTAGGTGGAAACATAAATGCCACAAGGGATTTCATTTCACCATCTAGGGTTCTCAGTGAAGGGTGAAATCGATATCTAGGGTTCTTACACCACGGTGAAATCTATAGAAGTGACGGTGAAATTGATTTTTACAGAAGCTGAAGGAGAGTTCGTCGATTGTGCAGCAAGCATGTCTCATGACTCACTCAACATTGATGTCTACCACAAAGGTGTTTTTTCTCCTAATCCTTTGTTTACTTCCATCCTGATAAATTATCTTGTATGGAGCTAGATGTATGTAACATGGATTTCAAGGATTTCAAGACCTATCTCCAAAAATTGATCAACAACAGATGTCGGGATATGTATTATTGTCTTAAAAATCAGTCCCTCGTAGATGGGTTAAGGGAGGTCAGGAATGAAGATGATTATGTTAGGTTCCTTGATGTTGGGTTTTATGATGATGATAATCAAATCAGTGTCTACATTGATGACTATCATGAACCCTTACTAGATTGGATTGAAGAAGAGAAAGTTGAAGAAGGGGACAGTGGTACTGAAACATATGAAGACGATGTGGACTCGGTATTGTCGGATGATCTATCGGTGGACCATGAAGCTGATGATGAGGACATTCAGTGGCTTGAAGTTGTTGATCCTTTTTGTCTTAGAAGAATCTTATTCCAGAAAAAGGCATAGGGGAAGAAGCTAGTGATAAGGTAAAAAAAAACATCCTATTCACGATCCTAACCAAAAATGGGATACTATGATGCCTGAGTTAGGTATGAGATTCTCTGATCGAGATGAACTGATACACATGTTAACAAATTATGTTGTGTCAAAGGGTTATGCTTTGTGGTATGAAAAAAATGAGGCAACAACATTGTTAGTAAGGTGCAGTAAAAATGAAAAAGGGAAGCCATCTTGCCCTTTTAGACTATGGGCTAGTCCTATGAACAAGGAAAATTCATTCCAGATCAAGTCACTAATTGATAAGCATAATTGTGCTAGACAACAAAAATTGGGGTGTCTTGTTACGTATAAGTGGATTGGAAAAATGTTAATACCTGGCATTTTGGAAAGGCCTCGGTTTAGCTATAGGAAAATGGCAGAAGTGGTTAGGAAAGACTATGGTCTCAAGGTACGTCTTGGGCAGTGTAGAAATGCCAAGTACTTTGCACTAGATGAGATTTCAGGCAATTTGGTAAGCCATTATGAGAAACTGTTGAATTATGGTGTTGAGTTATTGAGGGTTAATCTTGGGTCAACAGTCTTGATTGAGACAAATCATATGCCTGATGCTACACACTACTTCAAAATGATGTATATTTTCCTGAAGTCTGTCAAGGATGGCTTGTCACGCCCCAAAACCGAAACGGCGGAAACGTTCTGGGGTGGATGACGTCATGTCAAGTATCACAACATATGCAGTATAGTAATCAAAGTACAACAACCATTGCATTAATAGTAATAGTTTTACATGGTTTACATTACATAGAAAACATCAAGTAATACAAGTAATAATATAGGTGCAGCTTGGTACTAAACTGTCTTCATCCAAAAGCTCCTGGAATATACCTGTCTAACGCTGACCTGAGAATACAAGTTATTTGAAAGCGAGTATCAGCATTTTTATAAATGCTACTGAGCTCATAAGTATTTAGTGTCATTTTATCCAAATAACTTTATACAAGTAGTAGTTTTAAGTATACAGTGAATTAGAGTCGTTTCCAAAAAATCCTATATTTTCTGATTTAAAAGCAGTCTTCTACCATGACTGGACAGAGTTATGTGGTAAAAAGTAATTTTTCCTTAACACTATCATTATCAAAATGTGGTATTGATTTTGAAAGAAAGTAGGAGAATATCAGGGAAAATAACATATGCCTCAGCAGTGAAGACTGCTGACTAAGGCAAAGAGAGTACCGAATGAACGGTACGCCTGGCTCAGTCTAACAAAAGGGAGACACAGACCCCAGACGGTATCAAATGAAAGATACGTCTAGCAAGGTCTAAAAAAAGTGAATATAGTGAATACAGTGTTAAAACCCGTTACCTTAAGGCCATGAATTATAAGGTAACCCTGAGATACTCGTAACCATACTGATAGACACTATAGAACTTGACGCCCTGCAAGTGCCAGTGTAAGTGTGACATTTGTCACCCCTTGGCTTGGTAGGCCGTGGAATGTAGCTAGCAGTCAGGGTGCGGGGCTGTCAATCCCGTATAGATCTATACACACAATGTCCGCTCTCCCTACAAGAGACTCTGGTTACCAACTTGACAACGGAGAAGGCCGTGTACTGAAGATGTATCTCGTGTAGTGAGATCTGATGTAAAATACTGGACTAATTATAGAGACTCACAACTGAACTGACTAATGTAAACCTATATGTCTATGCTTGTATACATAATATATAACAAATGATCAAATGACCTTCGGATGGACATCCGATCCCACTAGACCACATCTCAACGAAGAAAAGGAAATAGGGCGAACAAGCCTTCCTAAGTCCTTCAAACATTATTTATATATATCTATACAAGCACAGGCATACATTTAACAAATAGGAACATTTAATGAAGTTTAAGTGTTTAACGAAGTAGAAGTGTTTCACAAAGTATAAGTGTTAACAAGTAGGAGCGTATCGTGAAGTAAAAGTGTATCGTGAAGTAGAAGCGTATCGTGTAGTATAAGCGTATCGTGAAGTAGAAGCATTTCTCGAAGTAAAAGTGTCAATAAAGTATAAGCGTTTACGGAGTAGTATCATTAATCAAGTAGGAGCGGTTCGTGAAGTGGAAGCGGTAATAAAGTAGGAACGTTTATGAAGTAGTAGTATTTCTCGAAGTAGAAGCGTTTAACAAGTATAAGTGTATCACGAAGTAAAAGCATTAACAAAGTAGAAGCATTTAACTAAGTAGGAGTATTAACTAAGTAGAAGTATAACGAAGTAGTAGTATCTAACAAGTAGGAGTATAAAAACATGGAAGAAAACCTTGATGAAAACTTTGGAAAACCTTTATACTTAAGGAAATCATAACTTGGTATTCTTTTGTAAAATAAGTTTGAAAACCTTTAGAAATCCTTTGGGAACATTTCATAAACAAGTTTTAAATGAAACTTTGATAAAATAACATAAGTAAAAGTTGAACAAGTAACGACGTTTTAGAAAAACCATTTACAGTATCATTATTGGTAAAACAGTTAACAGTGTAATAAATCCTTGTGCATGCGGGTTATCAATCACATGTGATTGATATGATAACTGGCATGTTTAAATTGTATTCCCCCCCCCCCCATAAAACATGTAAAAACATTTAAAAAGGTTAATTCAGGGGTATGAACTGACCTGATATAAGTGGATCCGACGAAGGTGTTCGGTGTCAAGTAAAGACTTGAACACACTTAGTGACCTATTAACATATGATAATATATGTTTACATACAATTAGTAAATATAATACTAATTAAACACGTATACGCATCCTAAAGTGCGGAAAACACTTTGATTAAGCGCTTGGAGTGTCCCGGGTAACATCTAAGGGCGTGTATGGCTTAGATAGGGAGTTTACTCTTCAAGAGTAAACTCTTTATAGAGTTCACGGCCCTGGGACTAACTCCCCATGAGTTTATGGCCGTAAACTCATGGTGAGGGTGTTCTAGGATGCCTAAGTGTCTCATATCACTTGTAGATTTATGCTAGGTCCAAATATAAGGCAAATAAATGGATTTAAGGCATCTAAATGGACCAAATAGGAGTTTACGGCCCTAAACAAGGAGTTTACAGCCGTAAGCTCCTATGTACATATTCTTTTGGTGTTTTAAGGGCTTAAATGATAGAGAATAAAATCCTAAGCATTTTTCCAAGTCAAATGGGGAGTTTAGGGCATCATTTGGGCACTTAATGGGAGTTTACGGCCCATGGACCAATTCTATGGGAGTTCACGGCCGTAAACTCCTATTCCCTTGGTTTCTTTAATGTTTAAAGCATTTACTTAAATGGGTTTTGCTTCTAGACATTTTTCCAAGGCCATAGGAGGTGTTTGAGGGCATTTCTAACACTAGAAATTGAGTTTACTCCCCATGAAGAGGAGTTTACGGCCCAAGCAAGTTCTTGGGCAGTAAACTCAAGTTTACTCCCCAAAAGTCAAGTTCAATGTGTTCTAAGTCCGTTTCCATAAGTCGTTTAGCCATATCTAAGCCTTAGGGGTAGTTTAGAGGGGTTTTGGGGCTTAAAAACCTCATTTAGGGGTGTTCACGGTCCAAGAGTGTTCTTGGGCCGTAAACACATAATCTTGTCCCTATTTTATGTCTTAAAATCGAATTTTCATGCTAGATAAGCTATACAACAAGTTAGGGTAGATTGCTTACTCGTTTGGGGCTCGAAACGGACGATTTTGGCTCGAAAATAAGTTGTAGAGAGAGAGTGTAGAGAGAGAGTGGAAAGAGTATGAATGGAGTCCACTCCCCCTTATATAGGGGTTTGAGTTGGGGCTCAGTGGAAATCTACCCGATACTGCCGTTAAACGGGGCTTTTGGTCGCATCCGATTTAGTGATCGTATTTTGACTTGGTTGAAACTAAACATTTTTAAGGGCATTTTGTGGGTGTTTCTAATTTGTTTCAACCCTTACCAAGTCATTATAAAAGTCCCACATTAATTAACCTCTTCCAAAAGGTTAACGGACAGTTTAATAAAACGAGGCTTATTAACGGAAGGAGGGGTTAAATATGACGGAATAAATTTCGGGTTGTCACATGGCTAGATTGAAGGATGTAGAAGGGTTATCGGTGTTGATGGCTGTTTTTTGAATGGTACTTGCAGAGGTGAGTTGTTAACAGCCGTCGGTAGGGACACAAACAACCAAATGTACCCTCTAGCATGGGCTGTTTTGCCAGTTGAAAACAAGGAAACTTGGATGTGGTTCATTGATCTTCTACTTGAGGACATTGAGATGTGAGATGGTAGGGGTGTTACAATTATTTCGGACCAACACAAGGTGTGTTTTAGTTTTCTTTTTACTTACTACATTATGTGTTATTTTGTACTTTACAATTGAAATTTGTTATCACCTTGTAGGGTTTGATGGAGGCTGTTAAGGAAAGGGCACCATCATGTCAGCATAGGAATTGTACCCGACACATCTTTGCCAACTTTAAGAAGAAAGGGTTCATGGGTGTTGAGTTTAGAAGGTTATTTTGGAGGGCTACAAAGGCTACAACCAACTCCACTTTCCACTCATACATGAGGGAAATTCGTACAATGTCCACAGAAGCTTATGAGCACCTGGTAGAACGAGACCCAAACACATGGTGTAGGGTTCTTTGAACCTGAGAGTTGTTGTGATGCCGTAGAAAATGATATATCTGAATCTTTCAATGCAGAAATTATAGAGGCACGGAAGAAACCAATAATAACAATGCTGGAAGAAATCAGGTTGTACGTAATGGAGAGGATGTACAATCAAAATCTTAAGGGGCATAAGTGGGAAATGGAAATCTGCCCATATATTAGAAAGAGGATTGAGAAGATGAAAGAACAACAAAGGTATATTCTTTAATTGTAAGTGTTTTAATATGAAATAACTTACCTTCTTAATATGATTTCATAACAGGTATTGGGATGTTGTTCCAAGTGGTGAGCAGGAATATGTAGTGAAATTAGCCCATGAAGATTATGCAATTCACCTTGAAAGCAAAACTTGTGGTTGCAAAGCCTGGCAACTCAGTGGTATCCCTTGTGTGCATGCCATTGCTGCAATATTATACCTGAATGGAAATGTAGAGGACTATGTAGCTGTATGGTTCAAAACAAGCATGTTTGGAAGTTGCTATAGGTATCCAGTCAAACCAATTAATGGAGCTAACATGTGGTCTGATGTTCTATGTGATCCCATATTACCACCTAGGTGTAGGAGAATGCCAGGAAGGCCCAAAGTAAACAGAAGGAAATGTCCTACAGAGAATGAAAGAAGGCATACAATTAACAAGACAGGGATGTCCATCTTAAGATGTAGTAACTGTCATCAAGAAGGACACAACAAGAGGCGATGTCCATTGCTCACAGAAGGTTCATTTTTATTTTAATTATTAATTCATCTACATTTGTATAATAATAAATTTAGACAAAATTGCAAAAATGGTCCTTGTGGTATGCATTTTTTTGGGGTTTTAGTCCAAACCACGACTCTTTTGGATTGGTGGTCCTTTTGGCCTAGTTTGATTGTGGTTTTGGTCCCTCAGTAAACTAAAAAGGCTAAAATGTCCTTCTGATACATTTTTTTTTATATTTTTTGTATTTAATTTAATGTTTTATTATTAATAAACATTCTCTCTCTCACTCTCTCTCTCTCTCTCTCTCTCTCTCTCACATACACACACACCTGTGCAAACCCACCAGCGATCTAAACATCATTCATAATCAATTTCAACATCAGATTCCAAAAACTTGGATTAACCCACAAAAAACTTAAAGATCTTTACCCACTTTCACTATGAACACACATACACACACTAAATCGAGGTGGAGAAGACCCATTTCAGTGACTATCAAGAAGTCCCTCTCCCTTCCCTATGTTGGTGACCCTCCTCCTTCTCCAAAATCAATTTCAGCACCTTAACTGGAAGGAAAAATTTAAATCTAGAAATCAAAACTCAATTTAAGAGTTTAATTCCTGATCTCCCTGACATAAATCTCCTTTAAATAAAACTGTCGGGAAGGATTTTTAGAGATGATTGGTTGGCAGAGGACTTTTAGGGTGTGATGGATTGGAATGTGAGCAATGACACTCTGGTTCAATCTTCCAACCACAATCCTCGTCAATAATCCCCTATCTATTGATTTAAATTCCAACTCACTAGAAGGGCATCCAAGACTTTCTTCTCAAACGTTCAAAGACCTGAATCCTCACCTCCACCTCCAGCAAACGGAAGAGGGTAAGGGTTTCTGTCAAGATGGCTCTAGTTTGTCGATTTCTATGTTCGATTTGGTCGATTTCTATGTCTAATTTCACCTGGATTTTCATTGATTTTCATCTGGGTTGCATTGAGTTCAGTGGTAGATGGTTTATATCGGGCTTTCTGATTTCATGTGTATGGAGATAGAGGTGGATGACGGTGTTGGTGGTTGGTGTGATTTTTGGATCAAAACAAATCAGGAACGAAGTATCACAAAAATTGAAGTAGTATAACCATCCATTGATTGAAACATCAGCCGATCATCTTTCATCTTCTTTCTACTCTCATTCAGCCGAACCAAACTTCAACTCCATCGATGGAGAAGCACAGGTCACTGATGGATTTGTCATCGCTGAGTTGAATCAGATGCAGAATCCCCTCCATCTTCGGCTGTAAAAACGAAGGTGATGGTGGCGTAGTGGGGAGGCATTGAATATTGCCAGATTTTTATGTGTAGGGGTTTCTAGCGAGAGGAGTGATGAGAGGAACGTATTTCTGACTGGAGGCCAAATTTCTTTTGGCTGTGGAGGTGGAAGACGAATTGAGAGAGAGAGAGGGGGGGGGGGGGAGGTTGTCACACCCCAAAACCAAGAACGGCGGAAACATTCTGGGGTGGAGGACGTCATGTGAAGTATCATAACAGTGTAAAGTAGTAAACAAGCAACAAAATCATCCATTGCATTAAAAGTAAAGTTTTAATACATGTGTGTTCTTTAATTGTAATAAGACACCAAAATATGTAATCAAAATAAAAGACGAGTCTTGTCTGTGCTCCGTCTTCTAAAAACCTAGCCATCGTACCTGTCTAACTGGTGACCTGAGAATACAAGTTATTTTGAAAGCGAGTATCAACGTAAAGCTGGTGATTTCATAAGTATTAATGTGTCTTTGATTTGTAAAACTGTAAAGTAATGACTTGTAAATCTTTGGAAAAAGACTGTATAAGTGTGAACTGTTTGAAAGCAGTTGAAAGCGTTTTAATACTCTAGCAAATCCCTATGATTTCTATTAGTATAAAGAGTAGCCTTCTACCAAGACCTGAATGTTTTGAAGGTAGTCTTCTACCAAGACTCGTATGTTTTGTAAGTAGTCTTCTACCAAGACTCGTGTGTTTTGTAAGTAGTCTTCTACCAAGACTCGTGTGTTTTGTAAGTAGTCTTCTACCAAGACTCGTATGTTTTGCTATAACAAAGATGGTTTTCCTTCTTTTTGACTATTACTAACAATACTTAGTCTAACTCATCGTTTACATAAATGTATCACAAAATAAAGTAATAGGAAAAATATAATCATGTAAGTGTTGTCCTTTTGTATTAAGATCAACACTACATCGCGACTACCTAATGTATAACCTTGAACATCCGTAGATTGTTCATTTTCCTCTGTAGTCGGCAGCAGGTTTAAGGAATGGTTAGTCCCGTAAAGGTACACCTAATATATGTATTAACCGTAGGCATCCGTAGATGTTCATTTACCTCTGTAGCGAATAGCAAGTTAAATGAATGGTTAGTCTCGTAAAGGTACCCCTAATATAAGTAATAACCGTAGGCATCCATAGATGTTCATCACCGCTATTGCTAACAGGTGGGTTCCGGATTGGTTAGTCCCGTCTAGACATCCCGTTGAACTGGGATAGGTAGAACAATTTACACATAATGTACTAGTAAATCATCCTAGTGAATCTAGGTACAAGTATCCATGTAAGTGTATACAAATAAATCTATATATGTAAATGTATTCATGTAAGCGTATCGATGTAGACGTATTCATGTAACATGTAATGTATAGTATAGACTCATGAATGAACTGACTTTGGTGTAATTTCCTTGTAATAGGAATAATGTTTTGTATCTCCTAACTATCCCTATAATAGTAAACTGGAAGGTAATTGATTGTCCAAGCAGGTTTATACACCCTTGTTACACAAGAGTGTGGAAAAGTGAATGAAGGATGAAAACTATAATATCAATACATATATAAGAACATAAGTATATAGATATAGTTTTGTTCAAGAAGGTAAAAGAAATGGTTTTGTATGACGTCTAAGAGTTTTGAACAATAATTAACAATGACTTGATGTCATTTTAATAAACATTTCAAACGTAATACTTTTGATAACATGGTATTTTTTAAGATAGAAAACCATTTCATACATCACATTTTGTAGCATGTGAAATCAGTTGGATGAAAACACAGTTATAAATAACTATGATTGATTTAATAACATGTTGTTTTCTACTTGTATTCCCCCCCCCCAATAAAGCATTTAAAATCATTTAAAACATTGATTAAGGGGTATGAACTCACCTAAAGATGGTGGTTTGGATGAACTTAACGGTGTAGGATTGTTAGGTGTCAAGTGAGGATTTGTACACGCACTATGATCCTAATGAACATATAATCACACATATATGCACCCAATTAGTCTTAAACTACTAATTGAAAATGTTAAGACATCCTAGAACATGATAAACACTTTATATAAGTGTTATAAGCCCTAAGGATTGCATCTAAGTTGTTGTAGGACAAGGCTAGTGGGTTTAGGGTTCCAAAGGACCCTATCCTTGAGTTTACTCTCCAAGAACCAACACACAAGGAGTTTACGGTCGTAAACTCTTGAGTTTACAGCCGTAAGCTCCTAAGCTTAAGGTTATTTTGTGCTTTGAAGTTCTACATTTTCCCTAGAAGCATTTCCACTTAATGGCTTGGTCTTTGGAAGAGTTTAGGGCATTAAATAACTCCTTTTAGGAGTTCACGGCCCTGGGACCAAACCCCATGGAGATTACGGCCGTAATCTCCCTTGGAAGGGTGTTTTTGGTGATTTCAAGTCCCTAATTTAACTAGGAACTAAACTAGGCTAGTGTACAAGGCTTTAGGAGAGTTTGAAGTACCTTTTGGCCCTATTGTTTGGAGTTCACGGCCCTGGAACTTCTTGGGCCGTGAACACCTTACTCTTGGTGTTCTAAGGGTGTTTTCTAGTCCTAAACACATTAGGGTACAAGTCCAAACTAGTTTCATTGCTCAAGGAAAGGACTAGGCACCATTTGTGCCTTAAAGGAGGGTTTACGGTCCAAGATGTTCTTGGGCGGTAAACTCTTAAATCTTGTTGTTTTGACATGTAATCTAGGTTATTAAGCACTTAATAAGCTATATAATACAACTAGATAGAAGTACTCACGTTCTGGGACGAAAGTCCGAAGATCCTTGAGAGAGAATTCGGTTTTTCTTTAGTTGGAAATGTAACTAATGAATAAATATGGCTCAGAATCCTATATATAGTCCTGGGATTTTTGGCAGAAAATATTTTATTCACGCAATGAACTCTAATATCATAGGGTTTTGGAATAACAGAGTTGCACAAAGCCCTAGTGCATCCACTCTCCTGATATCTCCTTAAGTGTAAACCTGAAATACTCAAACTTGTACTAAAAGTCTGGAAATTTACTGCAACTGTTCTAATCTTCTACTGACTTGATATGGTTTGTACAGAATGGAAATTTCGGATTGTCACAGAGGTGGGCCCGGTTTTATATTTAATGATAATAATAATTTTAAAAATTGAAAGAAAAATGAAAACTAAATTCATTAAGGATATAATAGTCTTTTTAGTTTGGACAGGGACCAAAACTGCATATAAACTAGCTCAAAAGGACCACCAATCCAAAAAAGTCGAGGCTTGGACTAAAACCCCAAAAAAATGCATACCACAGGGACCATTTTTGCAATTTTTTCATAAATTTATTTTTTTAACAATGCAGCAAATAAAGAAACTGTTGGTGAAGAAGGTGATGTTGAAGAAGGGGTTGGTGAAGAAGGGGTTGGTGAAGAAGGGGTTGGTGAAGATGGGGTTGGTGAAGAAGGGGTTGTTGAAGAAAGTGATATTGAAGACCACCAGTAGGATGAAATTGACCACCAAGAGGATGAGATTGACCATCAAGAAGATCATGTTGAAGACCACCAAGAAAATCATGTTGAAGACCATCAAGAGGCTATTGTTCAAGATGAAGCTCACCACATTGAAGTTGTTCAAGATGAAGTTGACCACCATGAAGCTATTGTTGAAGTTGACAACCATGAACCTGTTTTTGATGAAGTTGACCACCATCAGCATCAACCTGTTTTTTTCCAGCATTTTGTTGCCAACAAAAGGCGATTACTTTCTGAGAGGATGACGAAACTGAAGTTAAGGAAGAAGGTGGTAACAAAAGATGGAAGCATGGAAAGTCATGAAATCCAGTCACTTTAAACTAGGATAGGTGTTTTGTATTAGGATTATGTCAAATACTATGAAATGGCACATCTTTTGGTGCTTAGTGCACATCTTTCGGTGCTTAGGCTTGTCTTTTGATGCTTAGGCTTGTCTTTTGGTGCTGTGCACATTTACCAACATTTAGTGCCATGTGCACATGCTTGATTATGTGGTTTAATTTTGCTTAATATGTAGTTTATTACTTTTTATGCATATTATAACAGTTTACCATTTTGCCTCTGTTTGTTAAAACTGTGTTAAAGTTGGTAAAAATAGTTTTGTGGGGCTTGTTGTGTGGACCATTTTGCTCATGAAAACCTGTTAAAACAGTTTAAAACAATTTTATGGACAATTATGTGTATTGCACTGATGTTATCAATCAAAACTGTTTGAAACAGTTTTATGGACAATTTTGCCCCTTGTGTTGAAAGACCATTTAAAACACAAATTACATACATAATGTCAAACAAATTTATGTGTATTGCACTGCTGTTATCACTCAAAACTGTTTGAAACAGTTTTATGGACAATTTTGCCCCTTGTGTTGAAATACCATTTAAAACACAAATTACATACATAATGTCAAACAGTTTTATGTGTATTGCACTGCTGTTATCACTCAAAACTGTTTGAAACAGTTTTATGGACAATTTTGCCCCTTGTGTTGAAAGACCATTTAAAACACAAATTACATACATAATGTCAAACAGTTTTATGGACTATTTTGCCCCTGCTATTATCATTTGATAATAGTGCAATGCTATTATGTGTATCACTCTTCATAAACACCTTTTTTCATTCCCACTTCATAACCACATTACATGATTTCAATGAAACTACTTTGAAGATACATATCCCAATAATTTCAAAGTACATTTCCCTTATATAATCGCATTAACACTACATCATGTACTTCACTACAAACAAAACAACAAACATCAACAAGAAACATTTCATTTTATCCAGTTCCTTTCTAAAACTCTTACATTCCTTATCAGTCTTCACCTTGTATTCACTGAAATCATGTTCCAATATTGCAATCTTCACTTCACTATTGAAATCATGTTCTTCATCTTTCTTATTCTTGTTCTTGATTATAATTTATTCATCTTCATCAACCCATTCCCAGAAATCACATTTTATCCAGTTCCTTTCTAAAACTCTTACATTCCTTATCAGTCTTCACCTTGTATTCACTGAAATCATGTTCCAATATTGCAATCTTCACTTCACTATTGAAATCATGTTCTTCATCTTTCTTATTCTTGTTCTTGATTATAATTTCTTCATCTTCATCAACCCATTCCCATAAATCACATTTATCCTTTGGATCCTTCATCTTCAATTATAACATAAACAAACAATATTGTATCATGAAAAACAAGAAGGGACCCAAACAAGAACAAGCTTTTAGATACACTTACCAAAGAGTTAGGACAAACCCTAAATTTTTTACCAGGATTTGCCTTTGTTGTTGATATTCAGATACGAGAAGGAAACCCACAATCACAAGGATTTGCCTTATCAATTGTGCTCTTTGACTTTGAAATTTTTGACCTTGAGCATGAGTTGGAGGATCGAGACGAAGAAGCCATGTTGAAGAAGTCAATTGAGTAAGGAGTCGTATCCCCCATTATGTAGCTTTTAGACTAATGCCACGTAGATATGCCAACTCATTTACCCCCAACCGTTTACCTACAAGATGTCGGTCACTATTATAAAATCTTAATTTTACTGTTAACTTTATTTGGCTTTTTAATAAAAAACATTTCTCCATTGGTGTTTCTTGAACAACAAAAAGATAATTGGGGTAATATGGACGCTTTTGAAACTTAATTGGTCTTTTAAGTCATTTTCCCTTTATTTTATTGTCTTTTAATGTTTTTTTTTTCATTCATATGTTGTTTAATTGAATAGATTTGTCGTTATACAATATTAATATTGGAACAAATTACAAAATGATACATAAAAAAATAAAATAAATATTTTTTTAATTACACCGGTCCACCGTCCACCGGACAGGTATAACGCTAGTTAAAAAATGGTTAACTACAAATGTGTCAACAACACCAATAAAACATCAATTTATATATTTTATTACATCAATAGCTAATTAACCTTGAACATTAACGCGAATAAGTCTTTTAATTGATATTTTTACAAATTTATTTTAGAAAACTTACTTTTCTGTAGATTTTATAGCTTTATTTTTTAGATTACCTTTTTTTGATAATCTCTTTGAATCTTTTTTTAAACTTTTTTTTATAGATTTTTTTTTACAATTTTGTATTTGTTTTTTACGAATTTATAAAAACAAGTATGCAAAAAAATAAGGATTTACATGTTTACAACTTTATATTCATAAAAACAAATATATAAAGAGAAGTTGGAAATAGAATTTATAAAAAAAAATATATATTAATTCTATGCAAAAAAAATAAGGTTTTACATGTTTACAACTTTATATTCACAAAAACAAATATATATAAAGAGAAGTTAGAAATAGAATTTATAAAAAAAAAAATTATTAATTCGTAAACAAGGGAAAAAATCTTTAACAAAATTGTATTAAACATTGTAAAAAATGGTAAAAAGATATTATAAAAAGAATGTAAAAACTCTAAGTTTTGCAAAAGATGTAAAAACTAAATTTAACTAAAAAGAAAAAAAAGTTAAACATATATGGTTATATTTGAAAAGTTTGTGAAAAAAATATGAAAAGGTGTAATCAATAAATTATTTCAAATAACTTTTTGTAATATAACTTATACTGCGTAACTTTTAATAATATAACTTATATTATTTTAGTAATTTTAATTATTTTATTAATAACTTTTGTTATGGAGTCATTGTAGCATGTGTTTTAAAACTCGTCGAGTTGGTCGATTACTCCTCTGTGTATTCGCTACTCGGCCTCTTACCGAAACGAATTACAGAATCTCAAATACTTCTCGATCGACCCCTTACTGAACTAAGCAATGTTGTAAAATTCAGTCAACTCGGTGATTAATATGTATAATATATAATTTCCCTAAGAATATTTCTACATTAATTACCAAATCCGAGTATTCATGAGTAGTCGCTACTCGGTAATCGGCCGAACAGGTACCAAGTAATTAGCTCTATAACCTTGACTGTAGCGAATCTCCATTGTCACATAGATTGAGTAGTGTCAGGATTTAACGTCAATCAATAGATTATCAATCATATCTTTCAATATCTTTACATAACTTTGGATATATATATATATATATATATATATATATATATATATATATATATATATATATATATATATATATATATATATGGTTGTATTTCTTTAAATAGTTTTATCTACATTATGACATTTTTCTAAATATGAAGTGAAATGATGTTATCTTAAAGGTTGAAATTTCAATTAAAAAACTAAAATTATACTAAAAAAACAACAATGGCTGTTTGTGAAGAAAACTATAAATTGTAGAACTACAATTATAAAAGGTAAAAAGTAAATAAATAATAAAATAATTAATTAATTAAGAAAAAGGTTCAAGTGGATCAATTGATTCCATAAGATCTTACACGGGCCTACATATTAATCACTTTTTATGTTCATGATCTTTTTGTAAACATACGTCACTAAAATAAGAGAGTATACTTTTGCAGCAAGCATTTGTGTGAAAAAGTCTTGATAGGAACAAAAATTCTTTCAAATAAAAGTTTTAAAAAATAAGAAAAAATGAATTTAAGCATTACTATCAGTGTATCTATGAGTGATAATTGATGACACGACACGACAAAAATATACGACACGAAACGAGATTGAGACGAAACTGAAATTCGATTTTGTGTTCGTATCGTGTTCGTGTCAAATATAAAAAACACGACTTCGTTTCGTGTCGTGTTCGGGTTCAAAACCCGACACGAAATTGACACGATTTAGCATTTGTCAGTCGTGTTTTTCATGTTTGTCGTGTTATGTATGATTAAATATTAATTAAATAAATTAATTATTATATTATGTCATCCTTGTCATGTCGTGTCGTGTTTGTTGTTTTTTTAATCGGTTCGTTTTCGTGTTAGTTGAAGAAAACACGACATTGTGTTGCGTCGTGTTCGTGTTACAAAAAACATTGTCGTGTTGTGTCGTGTCAAAAAAAAAAAAACACGACACGATGGTCCAATTTGCCACCCCCTAGGTGTATCCAATATTTTAAAACTTGGATAATGTGGTTTGTCGAATTGGGTTGGACTCTAACTCTGAACCGGTAAAGAGATATGGTCAAATAAAAACATATTTTTGTCTGTTTGTTTATAGAACGGGATTGAACATGATGACTTTACCATAAAACCGATTGAACCTTTGACTCGGACCATTGCAAAAACCAAGTTTAAACCTAATAAAAAAACAATATCACGGCATTACATATTTATGTTTATCTTATATCATTTTCAATAGGATCAGATAGATACGTACAATTGCTTTTATTTTGTATCAATCTTTTCATGTTAAGTAAACACTTTGGGTGTGTTCGGCAAAAACAACTAGTAGTAGGTAACTTGTAGCTTGTAGTTGGTAGCGTTTTGTTAAACGCTACGTGAAATAACATTTGGATTTGGAGCGTTTTGGTTAAACTAAATGCTAGAAGCTTATAGTGTCAAACAAAATTTTCTGTTCAAAACGAAACGTTTTGTCAAACGCTCCGTGCTGAACACGCCCTTTATTAAATTTATATACTAACATTGGAGATTAGATGAAATCAAAGTGTTAGATATTTGAATTTAAAGTGTAAGGTGGAATCGACATATAATATTCCCATGTATATTTCAAAACATCTTAACGTTTATGGACAAGTCTTTTACTTTTTTAACTAATACTCCCACATTTTTTTTGGTTGAAAAAGACTAGAATAACTTATATTTGAAAATTTTGCAATAACATTTGAAGGTCCATTGAAATACACCATTATGCAATGTAGCTATAAAATAGTCATCCATATTCTAGAAAACCGGGTTACATGACCTCATGAATGAACATGTCGGACCCGTTCGTTACATTGGGTCAACTAAAAAACCTAGTTTTAAAACATTTCATGTATCCCATTTAGGCTATTTTTTGGATCACTTATTAGTATAGTGCCGTTGAGAAATTTTGAAAAGTAATCTTCAATTTAACATGGGACAAGTGTGATTCGCAGGGTTTTGCAAGGTAGTATTATGGTTTTTGCCAAGAAAACCATTGCACCTTTTATGCTAAACTTTTTTGCACACATGTTGTTGGAATTTTGACTATAAAATTACAATGTGAGACTTATCTCATATTGGTGGAAGAGAAAACCTTCTCCCACCTTATATGTCTAGTCCCACTCATTTAATTAAATGGGTCAAGTAATGGGTTAAGTATATTGAGCTTGGGTTGTGGCGTTGGATTAGCCTAATTGGACTCAAAATGGGTTAATATCAAGAGAATATTTAATGGTCAAAAGATGGGCCTTGAGCCTTGGGGTCTTCCTGATTAATTAAATAATTTTTAATTACGAAATTAATTTTTATTCTTTATTTTTATTAAATTCGTAATTACTGAATGACAAGTTTTGACAGTTATTTTTGGTTTTGAATTTTTGTTCTTTATTTTTATTAAATTCGTAATTACTGAATGACAAGTTTTGACAGTTATTTTTGGTTTTGACAGTTTCCAACTGTCATAACTAATACCTGTAAATACTTGTTTCATTCATCTGTGTGGGGTTACAAAAATCATTTTTCACACCACAAAATTCTCTTTCAAATTCGTTCTTCCAAAAGATGAAGGGAACATAGGAATTTCGTCAGATTCAAGATCACTTCTTAGATTGATTGTTGTATCCTCTTGACAGATCCCTACCAAGGAAATTTCTGTCTTAGGACACTGCATAGCAGACCTCAATCTGTGCAATTTCCTGATTATATCTCCTGTGTAATCTTAATACAAGTATGTTTTCTATATATTGATTCTTATATTTTAGATATATTTGAATTTTGTTTGTTTTGTTTTAATTAGAATTGTTGATTGTATACTTCTGTCATAACACATGTAAAATATCTCTTTAACTTCTGTCATTCCAGATAAATAGTTTGACATCATTCCCCTCAAGTGCTTCTTATTCACATTTTTCTAGAATTCATGATCTAGAAAAGTCGTTGGTGGTCTCACCATTTCACACAAATCAAAATGTTCCCAAACATCATTTACCCAAAGGGTCGATATAACTTTCACTATAGCGTCGGCTCGAATGCAATAATGAAATGGTAAATTACTAACATCTAACACGTATTATCTATGTTTGGAAGGGCAAAACGGTAAAAAAAAAAACAAACAAAAAAGAACAATAATATTTAATAACTATTTTTTTTTAAAAAAAAAGGCGTAGCTTTAATGTTCATAATTTGGATCCTAATTGAATCCGGATTTAGGCAAGTCCGGGTTTCTTATCCGAGATCTAATCCGATTCAATGCTCTGGATATGGATCTGGATAAATATGATGTATCGGCAGTGGCGGATCTAATGCTTTGGGAGTGGGGGCACATGCCCCTATTGGCTAAAAAAAATTACTTATAAATAATCTAATTATTTTAAAGTTTTCTGAAACCGGTTTCGTGTAATTCCTTTTTGGTTAAATATAATTTTTGGATTGAATTAGAATTTTTTTTTATCCAAATATGCTTCTTCTTTGCACTAATGAAAATTAAAACTTACTAACAGAGGATCTTACAATATTTTTCTAAACGATCAAAAGCTTTGTCAGATTAAAAGGTTATTAAATACCAAACAATATGAAAGAACTAAATTAATAAAACAAGAACTAAAATAACTAAAAGTTTGGGAATTAAAATTAACTAACTGGGCATTTGGTTTACAAAATTGCTTTTGTGAGGTTATCAGTATCTTGGATTCTTTGAGATATCTTCGAGGGCGTGTATTAAAAGACAAGTATTGTCCCACAAGGCCACAAGTACATCACGAGGAAAGAAAATGTAGCATGATCCCTTAAGAAACCTCTTTAAATCATATTGAAGTAGGCGCTTTATAAAAACAAACTTAGTTTTATTTTTTTCTTTTCCAAAGTTAGATTTGAAAAGATAGGATCTTCTGAAAAAGGGAAAATCCAGATTCATTAGTTGGGGAAAGATATTGGTGATGCTCTCATTGTTTTGCTTTGTTCATTGGCTCAACTTATTAGAGATATTGGTGGGGTTGTCTTTGCTTAAAACTCAAGGATTTTTATTTAGACGTGACAGAACCAGGAAAGGGAAACATTAAGTTCGAGATTTTGTTTATATATATATATATATATATATATATATATATATATATATATATATATATATATATATATATATATATAGGCTTAGGTTATTTTGTTTTTACTAAGTATTGTATACCAGAATACATAAATCTGGACCAATGGATGAAATTAATCAATGGACATGATTTGAGGGTGTATGATATTACAATGGGGTAACATATAGCATATAATCACACAATTTTAAGCAAAAGAGTATTTTGGACAATTAACTACATTTATAAAAGGAAATTTTCGGATTTTTAGGGATGATTAATTCTCCTAATTTTAAAAAAAATCTGAATTTTTTAATTAATTCAATTTCAAATTTTTACCGATTTTATTCTGCCAGAATATTATTTGTTAGAATGATGCTCTTTCAGAATTTTATTATAACAGAATATTATTTTGTTAGAATGATGCTCTTTCAGAATTTTATTCTAATAAAATATTATTGAAGAAAAACAAATTTTTTGAATCAATTCTAATATATTCTTATACATCCAAACTTAAATACAAATTCATACATATTCTTACATTCTAATATAATTATACATATTCTAAAAGAATATCAAGGTCTTCAACGCCTTCTTCCAGCCATTCCTATCACAAATACAACAAAAACTAATACTTGTTAAAAACATGTTACTTACAATTATCTATCACTTAATATATTCGGGTAGAATACATAGAATATGATATAATACATATAATACATTTTGGCAAAATACATCGATTTTATTCTAATAGAATAAATTCTGATAGAATATATAGAATACATTCAAAGGTATTGTATTTACAGCTAGTAATTCTGACAGAATGCATACCACAAGGTTAAATTTTTTAAGTACTCTTTCAGGCATTTCAATAAACACTTGTTAGACATTATCATCAAACAAGCCAAAAATCATATTTGATTTACTTGCAATAGTTTACATATAAACATAATTTCCAGCAACATGATTTAGAATGCATACCACAAGGTTCAAAGAGTAAATTAATTTGTGTTGATGAAAAATAAAAAGGCACAAACAACCTAGAATTGTATTCCATAACCGAAAGAAAAACAAAATATATGGCAGACCCAGTAAAGCATAGAAACGTGGTTTTCATATAAGATTTGGAAACATTATTTTGTAAGAAAGAAGAGCATCCACATAAAAGAAATTGAAACTCATCAACTTGAACACATGAATAAAGAATGTTACTTACATTATAAGGCCCTGATACAAGAGCTGGAACCATACGAACTAACATCTTTTTCTATGCTTCCTTCTAACTGAAAGTGACTCATTAAGCAAGAAAGAAATTTTTTTGGAATAAGTAACTGAAGTTCACTGAGACATTTTAACAAACAGTTGGTGTGCAAATTGGAATATTTTCAATTCCACCAACAGTTCACTAAGAAAGCAAGCTGGTCTTTCTTTTAGGAATTTAGTCGAGCACCTTATGTGCATAGCTCGTTCTTCTTGAACACGTTAGGTTTTCCCTTACTGGACCATCCAATTCAGCGAACAATAGAAATAGATAATTTGAATCACAAGTTAACGATCCGTAATTAATGAGAATTGAAGAGTTGTTACCGGATAAATAAGGGCATAAGAAATTTGCTCGATTTGGAAAAGCTTTAGAGAACCGATCATCGAAGGAACTGTAACAATGATGCAGAAACATACATCGGCTTCTTGTGACTCCAAAATTGCCTCGATGTTGAAGCTAGCTTCGATTGGAGATGGAGCCACCGAGAATAACATCTTCTTAATCAATGGAATGGGGAAACAGATTTGCAGTAAGAGGAGGTTTGACTACCTTTTTTGATCAGACGATGTTCATTCGTCCATAACAAAATTGGAGGAGGCATATTACGTATGATATAGAAGGCTAGGGTTAAATAGTTGGTCAAACAAATTTTTATGGCAATTTCCATTAATTAAGAGATTTTATTTTAATTAGCATGCTAAAGTTACATAATTACCCTTATTACAATTTTTAATTATTTAATTATTCCTAAATTCCTATTGGTGCACACAGGCACACAATAGTTATCACAAACATTTGAACATCTCTCTCTCTCTCTCTCTCTCTCTCTATATATATATATATATATATATATATATATATAGGGTTATGTTATTTTGTTTCTAGTAACTATTGTGTGCCAAAATGCACAGATCTGGACCATCGGATGGAATATAATCAAAGGTAATGATCTAAGGGTCTATGATACTAGAATAGGATAACATATACCATATAATCACACAAATTTCAGCATAAGGGCATTTTAGTCAATTAACCTATATTAAAAAAGGAAATTTTCGGATTTTTAGGGATAATTAATTCCTTTATTTTTAAAAATCTGAATATTTTAAATTAATTCAAAATTACAAATTCGAATTTATTCTATCAGAATGGTAGAATGTTAACTATAAACTAGTAAATATATTCGTCGATTATATTCTGTCAAAATGACAGAATGCCAACCATAAACTAGTAAATACATTCTAAAAAGAATACACAAAATCAATTCTTGAACTAATAAATATCCAAATAATTACATTGTATGATGATAATTCATTGAATAATAACAACATTCTAAAAGAAAAAAGAAAAAAAAACATCACAATCTAACGAAAACACTAATATATTCTAATAGAATATTATTTTTTAGCAACACTTTATACATTGTAGCATAACACATTCTGGTATAATACACTCTCGTTCTCTATGTTTTCTTCCTTCTCCACATCAATGTTAGCCTCTTCAAAACCTAAATCCACAAAGAAAACATAATCAAGTTTCAAAAATTAAAAAATTCAATGCATTCTAAGAGAATAAAAACTATAAATTATGACATAATGTACTTGTTGTTGAAAATTATTCTCAAACATTCTAACAGAATACATCTATATAAAATAAATTCTAATAGAATTCATTACATAATTTAAGAGTTGTGATTGAATACAGAATTCAATAGCTGTGATTGAATCATCAACACACATATGCATTCATTCCCAGTAAACACTAGAGTATGTATTCATAATTCATAGCAAGATAAAGAAGAAGATGAAAATGAATAGAAAAGAAACGAATTTGGAATACCTGGCTAGAAGAAGGCTTGCGTTCACCATGTAAGACAACCACCCATAAACACTCAGTAAACCTAAGATCATACACCCTCACCATTGAATAAAAAACAATCAGCCCCACCATGGAGAATCAAGAGACTGAAGCAACTGATAAGAGGGTAAAAAAGGAAATAAAATCAATAAGAATCAAGAGACTAAAGCATGTATATGTATCTGTGTATGTGGAATATGAAGGACCTGTAACCTTCCAAATCTAATAAAAGATTATATATAATTTTTTTTTGACAACGTTAAGGTAGCTTGTATGTCTTCAACAAAAGTCACCCGTTCTTACCTCGAATCTGGACTGAGGGCTTATGTAAAACAAGGAGAGAACGCAGACCTTAGGAGGAGGCTTGAACGGCGGAGTAATGAGAGCAGAGGGACGGCTGCTTACACAGCCATAGGCGAGGAGAAGGTAACTTGGGGAATAAATTGGATTGCGGATTTGATGTGCGTTGATCGTTGAAGCTTCTTCGGGTTCTCATTTTCTCCTTTCGGAACGACTGAGAGACAAGAAGGGTGTGCGATGTTTTGTCGATCTATTGCAAGGAGAGAGAAAGCATCTCCGATTCTCATCTTCATTTGATCGGGGATGAAAGGAACTCGAGCGAAGCAGGGGAAGAATGAACGAAAGGCAGCAACATAACTAGGTCAAATATATTTAGTTTAATTCCTTAATTGAATGATTAGTTTATTTCCTTAATAGAATGATTTCAATTAATTAATTTCCTTAAATAATAGTACAAAAGGTCAAAAATACCCTTTAATGATTTAATTAATTATTTATTATTTCTTAAATTCTCATTGGTGCATTTAGGCACACAATAGTTGCTAAAAACATTTGAACCTAACTCTCTCTCTCTCTCTCTCTATATATATATATATATATATATATATATATATATATATATGAGTAGGATCAAATGAGAACACCTAAAAGGTTGAGAACGCGAGAATAGATCTAAGCCCTCTAAATTTTAAAATCAAAGGTTAATATTAACGGGCCATTTATATAAATTCTGAAAGTCATAGGATTAAACTGTAACTTCCTAATTAACTAAAAGGGTACTATAGTCATTAGGTTTTATCCTATTTTTATCAACTCCTAAAATCTCTCTCTCTCTCTCTCTCTCTCTCTTTCTCTCTCACTTGTTTCCTTTAAACCCTAATCGATGGAAACCAAGACTAAAAAAACGTACGCCTCTTCCCTCTCATCTCTCCACTGCTGACTTTTGAGTTTTCTTCAACCTAGCCGCTGCACAAGACACAGAAACACCACCACTGCCATCTTGATAGTTGAACCCGCCAACAACACCACCGTCACCATCATCATCACATAACAATCATCTACATGCCTCCATCAACGGATGGGCAGAGATCGTTTGAGAGAAAGAGAAATACAAAGACATATTACATATCAGAAGCCTACAACTTGATTTTATTTCATCGGGTTTCATTGAAGATTCTAGACCTGCAAATCGATTTCAATTTGCAAGGTATGGTCTCGATTTTGCTTGAATGATGCTGTGAAGATAAAGGCTGATGATGGAGGCTATGTCGATGGTGATGATAATGACGGGTACAATTAGGGTTTCCTTTATCTTTCATTTTTTTTCATAATCAATTATGCAAAAATATTAGACAGAGGGGACGAGGAATTAGAGAGATGCGAGAGAAACTTTTGAACTGACTATGAAGGTTCTGAGAGTTCTTCCATATGGGTTTTTGTGGAGGTCCTTTGGAGTTGTTTGAGAAGACGAAAGGTGAAGAATTTAAGCTAGAAGAGAATGAAAAATTGTATTATGTTTTATATTTTTTTTAGATGTAAGTTATATTATTTTTTGATGAATTCATTTATGTTAGAATGTGTATTTATTTATGAATAGCATTGTATTCATTTGTGAATAGCAATGCATTTATGTGTGAATGAATGTATTTTATTTATAATTTGAGGTATTCAATTATTTATTTGTGAATAACATAGTACTCATTTATTGATAGCAGTGTATTCATTTGAGAATAACAGTGTAATCATATGTTAATGAGTGTATTTGTTTATGATTACATGTATTCTTTATATGAAAAAATGATAATTTTTACAGTCTTTTATTTTCAATTGATTAAAAAAAGGAATTTGATTACTTGTAAATTGATGTATATTCATTTGTGATAAAAGTAGTATTATGTTTTTTGAAAAAAAAATCATTTGTGAATATTCACAAATGTATTGATTTGGGGTTAGATTTCTATTCATTTTTTTGAAAAAAAAATGAAACAAGAGAAAAAAAAATGATTTTTTTAAGAATTTTTTTTTTCAGTTTTAAAATAAATTTTGGTAAAAATGTTTTTTTATATTCCATTAATAAGAAAAATAAAAAATCGAATATTTTATTCTTTTTTGGTAACTGATCCTAAATGTAAGGGGATTTGATTGAATTTTATTTTATTTTAATTTAAATAAAATATACAATTACTAATATGCCCTTATATATTGATTGGTCTAGAACTATTGTGTGTCAGAATGCAAAGATCTAGACCAACGGATGGAATTAATCAATGAACACGATTTGAGAGTGTATGATATTACAATGAGGTAACATGTACCATATAATCACATAATTTTTAGCAAAAGGGTAATTTGGACAATTAACTATATTTATAAAAGGAAATTTTTGGATTTTTAGGGATAATTATTTCTCTTAATTTAAAAAATCTAAATTTTTTTAATTAATTCAATTTTAATTCTAGCGTAATTTGTAAACATAACTGATTTTATTTTGTCAGAATATTTTTTGTTAGAATGATGTTCTTTTGGAATTTTATTCTAATAGAATATTATTGAAGAAAACAAAATTCTTGAATCCGAGGTTGAAAAATAACAACATTCTAATATTTTCTTATACATCCGAACTTAAATACAAATTCATACATACTCTTACAGACTAAAAGCCTCATACATTTTAATATAATTATACATATTCTAAAAGAATATCAACAAAAATGAATAAATTCTTAAAAAATAACAACATTCTTAAATTGTGAGTATGATCAAGCTTTATTCATTCTTCAAGTTATTCCTATTAGGTCCTCAACACATTCTTCCAGCTATTCCTATCACAAATACAACAAAAACTTATAATAGTTAAGAACATGTTACTTGCAATTAACTATCGCTTTATATATTCTGGTAGAATACATATGTAACACCCGGATTCCCAGGTATATTATTTTATTCCTTTATTTTTTTTAGGTTGGGAGGGGACTCGGCGAGTTGGTGTTTAAACTCGCCGAGTATGGTCGCGGATTCTTATCCGGGTTCACAGCTGGACTCGGCGAGTCCACGCTGTTTAATGAAACCCTAATTTCTTGGGTTTGGGACCTATTTAAAGGCCCTTAGGGTCGTCATTTGCGTCTACCAAAACCCAGAGAGAAACCCTAAGAGATCTAGAGCGTTTGTGAGGAAGGAGAGGCCATTCTTGATCATTTTGTTGGTGTAATTGCAAGAAGGAGGTGACCAAGGCAAGAGGAGGCTGAAGGAGGTGCGATTCTGGTGACTTCAGAGTTCATAGACTTCATTTTGAGATATTTATTCAGACCTTCTTCAGATTTGGTGTTGATTCTTAGAGTTAGGGTTTTCTAACCCCTTTAGAGGATGGATATGTGGAGCAATTGGTCCCTTCTCGAGTTTATGCTTTGGATATGGACTCAAAGAGGTCCAGAGACCTTAACCCTTGGAGCTTTATGAGTTATTTTGGGACCCATGAGCTTAGGATGTTATTTTTGGGGCTAAATCACCAAGTGAGACCATCTAGATGTTATATGAGTGTCAAGGTCTGAACTTTACGTGATTATCATGCTTGGGAAGGTCAGATCTATGGATTTAAGGAACAAATCTGATCTCAGGAGGTCAAAGGATTTTGTGCATGGCATGAACTCGCCGAGTCTGAAGAACAACTCGGCGAGTAGGGTTAGGGTTTCCCGTAAATCACTCAGTGAGTAGACTTGCTGAGTTGGGGAAATAACTCAGTGAGTCAGAGGGGGATTAGGGGACTGGAGTTCAAGGCGGAACTCGTCGAGTTCTTCTTGAGACTCGGCGAGTTAAGTCGGGGTGGCCCCGCGATTCATGCCAGGTGTGACTCGTCGAGCAAGGGGAGGAACTCGACGTGCCAAGCGGGACTAAAGAGTAAGTGGACATGTGTAGACTCGCCGAGTCGCCTAAGTGCACTCGACGAGTCGGGTCAAAGTTTGACCGTTGACTTTTGTTGACTTTTAGGGTTTGGTCAACAATGTGGCCTTTAAGCCAAGAGAGGGGTAAAATGGTCTTTTACCCTTCTGAGGGTGCTAAGATAGGGTTGAGTATAGTATATTTATGACAGTATTTACTTTATGTGATTAGGCGGAGGCTAGATCGTATTTCTACCGAGTCAGAGATTTACCAAGACATCTGAGGTGAGTCTTCTCACTATACTTTACCTAGTGTGGTAACGGAATTATGTGGCAGAGTATTTTAGAGTTATATGCCAGTGTATTTGCATGTTATTATGTGTTGTGATTTATTGTGATATGTGAAATGCATGATTCAGAGTTTACAGAGTTAGGACCAGTGGGTCCACAAAGTTATGGGATAAGAGGGTCCCACAGAGATATTCGACCAGAGGGTCAACAGAGTTACAACCTTGAGTGGCTGATATGTGTTTATGTGGTATTTTGGGGAACTCACTAAGCAATTATGCTTACAGTGTTATGTGTGGTGTTTCAGGTACCAGCGATGATCACGGGAAGGCGCCGGCATGACTCGTACACACGCACACTGGAGTTCATATGTTTGATCTTGGGGTTTTGTATTGGGATGAAGTTGATACAATGTTTTGAAAAATGAATGTGAATGATGCTTTATGTTTTCTTTATAAAAAATTGTTTAAATTTTCCGGTGTTACAACATACAATATGACATAATACATAGAATACATTTTGGCAGAATACATAGATTTTATTCTAGCAGAATACATTCTGACAGAATACATAGAATACATTAAAAAGTATCGTATTCACTGCTAATATAATTTAGATTCCAAATATAGTATAACGGGGGACATAAGAAATTGGAATTCAAAATGACAAATTGAACCAAAATAATACACAAACAAATTAATTATCTTTTTAAACAATTACATAAAACATGTGTTGCTTGTAATTGTGACAGAATCCATACGACAATGTTAAATTCTTTAGATTCTTTTCAGACATTTCAACAAACACTTGTTACGCATGGTAGTGTCATGCTTTCAAAAGCATTAAAAAGGATGTATTGCTTCACCTACACCAACCTTCATATTCTAATGTGGTAAAAAAAAATAGGATAAAAAGGACCCACCATATAATGCAAACAAATGTACTTGTTCTCTAATTATTATAACATTATGCGAGAAGTATTATATGTGTTCATTTAAACAATCGATAATACAAGAAATAGAGAGTTCACTGTATATTGCTTTTTATCAAACTGCTACATCTTGTTTGCATTATAATTTTTATTTTCTTTCGTGTGAGATGTAAGAAGAATAAGTGGTATTGTTGACGGTAACCAACATCCAATTGGGAGTAATAAGATACCAACAATTTAACAAAATCATTGATTACTTTTTGGAAAAAAATGAATTACGTGATAAAATTGATGGAGTAGAAGAGGCGTGAAGCAGAGACTTTAATAAAATCAGTTTTTTCCAGAAAACTTGGTGATTAAATCACATCAACGGAGGAGGTGGAGAGAAATCGGGAATCTTAGGCATTGCTGGAGAGGAGGCATCGTCCGAGGTTTCCTGTCGTCGGAGGGGAGAGTCGTTGGAGGGAACGATGTTCGCTGGAGGAAGAGGCGATGATCGATACAGACGAAAAAGAGGGTGATATCTAGGGTTTTAAACTGATTTCCATTATTTAAAGGAGGCATTAAATGGTTTATTATTTTTTTACCGTAATTAGATATATACTAAGGTTTACCATTATACCATTTTTTAATTTATTTAATGATTTATTATTTCCTGAATTCTCATTGGTGCATACATGCACACAATAGTTGCTAGAAATATTTGAACCTAACTCTCTCTCTCTCTCTCTCTCTCTTTCTCTCTCTCTCTCTCTCTCTCTATATATATATATATATATATATATATATATATATATATATATATATATATAAGGTTGTAAAACTCGCTACTCGGCACCTGTTCGGCCGACTGCCGAGTAACGAGTACTAAGGGAGTACATCCGATGTGACCCATACTTCTTCTTCACAAACATGATTGGCGCACCCCGAGGAAAACTACTCATTCAGATGAACCCCTTATCTAACAGCTCCTGCAGTTGTGTAGAAAACTCATGCATCTCTGGTGGAGCTAAACGATATGGTACTTTGTCTATCGGAGCCACACTAGGAACCAAGTTGATCTGGAACTCCACCAGCCTCTCCAGAGACACTCCAGGCAAATCCTTTGGAAACACATCCGGGTACCCCCGCACAATCAACACATCATCAACCGACATTTTATCCTTCTCCCGGGTGTCCATAACATATGCGACAAACCGGAACAACCCTAATGAAGCTAGTTCCTGGCCCTAACGGCTGAGCATAGGACCGGTCCGTGCCGAGCACCCTATGGACCACCAACTCTCCCCCACTTGGGGTCCAAACATGTACCATCTGATGCTCACAATCAATCATCGCCCCAGTGGGGCTTAGCCAATCCATCCCGACTATAACCTTGTTCCTGCACAAAGGAATGAGAACCAAGTCGACCAGATACCGCTCGCTAAACATCTCTAGAACGCAATCCCGATGAATCCTCAATACCCGGACATATTGATCATGCACGATCTCAACCTTTAATGGATGGTCCAACTCACTCGGAGCCCCAACAAACCTCTTGTTGAGCGCAAGAGACACGAAAGATTGGGTAGCCCCCGAATCAAATAATATCAAAGTAGAGATGTTGTTCACAAGGAACGATCCTAAAACAAAACACACAAATATAAGCAGAGAAATCCACATAAATAAAAATTTAAGTAGAAGAGATATACCCTCCACCACATCTAGTGCAACACGCGTCTCCTCGGCAGTTGGTCGAAAAGTCCGGCTCCTCACAATAGGCGCATCCGCCTTGTCCTGGCGGCTATCAGTGATCCGTAGGGTTACTAGAGCTGGTACTACTACTTGTCCCCCTGATGCTAACCTTGGACAGTTGGCCTTCTTGTCACCCCTCTAATTGCAGTGAAAGCGAATCATATCTGATGTCTGAGTGGTAATGATAACAACAGTACAATCCTTGCTAAAGTGTCCTATCTTGCCGCACTTGTAGCATCCCGAACCACCCGCTCTGCAAACCCCATCATGCGACCTGTCGCATTTGCAATAGCGGCTCCGACCCTACTAACCCTTCGACCTAGAGTCGAAACCCTTGGGTTTCTTCGCTGAAACCCCAACCATTTGCCCAGGATCTGCTTTCCTCTTCCTTATGTGCTCCAGATCAAGCTCTCGATCCCGCACCGTGGATATCATGTCATCTAGAGTCGAACAGTCCGAAAAACTAATGAACTCTCTGATGTCAGATTTCAGCATATCATGGTATCAAGTCTTCCTCGTCTCCTCATCAGCTGCATATTGGGGTACCAAAAATGCCCTATCTCTGAACTTGGTGGTGATCTCCGCTACAGTCTCATGTGCAAGAAACTCCCTGGCTAACTGTTGCACCTCAACAACCGATGCAATCTCTGCTCGAAAGTGGGTAACAAAATTTGGCCAGGTCATGGTCTCAATGGTTGGGGCTCCCAAAGCATAGCTGACCACCTCCTACCAATCTCGAGATTGCTCCCTCAAACATCCTGTAGCGAACCTGACTTTCAACCCCTCGGGACAGAAGCTCGTCATCTGAGCACACTCAATGTTAGCTATCCAACGCATGGATGCGATGGGGTTCTTCACCCTAAAGAAATATGGTGCCCCACATCCCTTGAAATCCTTGAAAGAGATTGTACAGGCCTACGAATGGCTAGCGGCCAAATCGGACCTGAAGGCCCAAAGGCAATCCTCCATCAACTCGATGATACCCTCCTTGATCAACTCAAACATCATCAGGGTCACATCAAGGATGCCTCTAGTAACCTCATAAACAATTAGCAAACATACAAGAAGGTTCATGAAGGGTTTTAGAATACTACAACATCCTATGGTGTACAACCCTAAATGCTTTGGATCTATGTTTTCTCTAATTATACATGTAATATTGTTTCCAAAGAATTAAGCCTACAACTACCATGGAAATGACATAATCAACATAAATGAGAGTTATAGAATTACCTCTTTGTTGTAGCTTGTAGAACTTCTTGAGTTTGGCCTTTAAGAACTTAGTGCCCCAAGTGTTTCACCTCAAATGGAATCACAACACACCTAGAACAAAGGAGTCTTTTGAGAGAGTATTTTTTGCACCAAAAGCGGCTCAATGATCTCCAAGAACACTAGTCTACGATTTTGGATGCTAAGGGGTTCTTATATAGTGTGGCAAGATTAGGGTTACACCATGTAAACCCTAATGTGCATAACCTTCCATATTCCTTAGGCTTCATGGGTTTAAACCTCCATGGATCATCCATGGGTTGTCACATGGGTTTAGCCCAACCTAAAGAATCATGGATCATTGGCCCACACCATAAGAATGAATGATTTACCAAATCAATCCCCATATATTTAATTAGTCTCTTTTGATCACAAAATTAATTCCAAATTAATTCTTGATCAATACTAATTAAATATTATGATTTCATATTAATATATTAGAACTTATAATATATTAATAAATCATGAATATCCTCTTCTCAAAAGTCCATCCTGTCAAACTGTCTTGGTTATATGCAACCCAAATGGACCATGCTACTCTCGGGTCAAGTACATACCAATTATAGTTATGGGCTTAGACACTTAATCCAACAGTTCACACTCTCAAGTTCCCTAGATTCATCGTGGTCTTCCAGGCCTTGAGTATAAAGCATGTGCTTTCAGTAGTACGAGCCCAATACTACCTTCCACACCTATGTATACCCTCCTCAAGGACTACCCCGACTCCTCCAAGTCACTCCTCCCCACTGATACATTCCTCAAACTATAAGGCGTCCTACACACCAAAGCATCTCATAGGGACTCCCTGAGACTTCCTTCCTCACCCCTCTCTGCTATCAGTTGCAGAAGAAACTTCCTCAAATACTACCTAACTACTGCATGAACACAATTACATTCTACTAGTACTAGATAATTCTTCGAATGACAAGTCCCACACTACAAAGGTTGGACTCAAATAAGAGTTGCGCAATTAAACCTATCCTTCTAAAATTATCCAATCACAATAATATGCAATCCAACACATTCATCCACTAATTAGCTAGTATCAACAGAATTTACTAAAGCAAAAAGCATGCATCATTCGAGCATCAGGAAATTCAACTCAAGACATACCTATACAGGTCATCCTAACAAGTAACTGATCCGATACTAGCATGCAAATCTAAAAGCTCATACAGATAGGCACCTAAAGGCATCTCTCCTAGAATTCTATCATGAATTTCTGAGCAGATCCTTAGCCCTAATCTAGCATGCAATTCTCATATCATAACATAAAACATATAACTTGTATGGGTAGTTTGGGAAGACTTACTTGAGCTCGGCTGATTGCACGCATCACACCCATTTTCTTTTATTAAAATCCTTAGATTAAAATGTTTCTTTTTATGGAAAACCTACCAAACCCTCGACTTGAGTCCAGGAACGCCCGAGAGTATGCCTGAATCCCTCAAACAAAGGCTCTGATACCAACTTGTAACGTCCCAAAAATACGGATAAAAATCTGTTTTTGAATTCATTCAAATCATACGATATTAATATCAAAATAGTCAAAAGAGTATCATAAGAAAATGTAATCAGGGTACAAATTCTCAAAATATCTAAATGTGGAAACCATAGTGTGATGCAGTGTGATTAGGCCGAGCCTTTCCCTTTCGAACTAGAAGTACCTGAAACATAAACTGAAAATTGTAAGCATAAAGCTTAGCGAGTTCCCCCAAAATACTACATATTAAACAAGCATACAACCAAGCATATCTAGGTGCTTTCCTACCCCTTCGGTCTGTCTCAACCGGATACTATCAAGCATATCTGGGTGCTTGCAATCCCCTTCGGTCTATTTCAACCGGATACTGTCAAGAATATATGGGTGCTTGCCTACCCCTTTGGTCTGTTTCAACCAGATACCGGGTCGATTTCACCCCCTACTACTACCACATAATATCATAACAAGAAGCACAGATTCATCAAGCAAATACAGACGTAACTGAAAATTGTCACAAAGACAATCATCACACTACATCATAAACTAGTGGGCCAACATTAATGCCTTCGACCCACAGTTACAGTGAAAGAAACCTCACCTCAGACTGTCGGATGACTCGCGAAATCCTCTCCCTAATGCACAAGCATAAAATCCTAATTATAAATTAGGCCACATTCTAATCTGAATGCCCATCCCTAATTTCTAACTTAAGGCAAAAAGGGCTTCTTTACCCTTGCTTTATTGTGCCTCCCTCCATCTAAGGCCCAAATCTATATAAAGTCCAAAAAGGCATCCAAGCCCAACTACAAGGACCCTAAGGCCCAATATGTCCCAAGAACACTCAACATGGCCTTAGGCCCAAAAATGCCCTACTACAACAGGTAGGTCTGAGGCCTAACCTAAACAAGTCCAAAGCCCAACCAAAACATGAACCCAAAGTCTTCTAAGTCCATAGATTGCGTACACATGACGTACATGGCTCGTACGCCCAACGTACGCTAATGACAATCCAGAGTCGGGACACTGACCCAGTATGCACAACATACTGTAGCGTACGTCCAACATACTGGCTAGTCAGTCCCATTTTCATTCCCAAGTCTTAATGTATTCAGCGTTAACGTCCAAAACTTAGACCCAAGCTCATAATAATGTTTTAAGCCATAAAGTTGCGAACTTTATGCTTTTGAATGCCTTGTTGGGGCTCAAACTTTGAATTAAGCCCTCTAACTCACTTAGGAGGTCACTTACAAATGCATGGTTTAGTCTTAACCTCCAAGATATGGTTTTTATGACTCCAAACACTTCTAAGAGTCCAAAAGGATAACTCAAATGGCCTGGAGTAGCTCATACTCCAAGAAACCAAGTTATAGGACCAAAAGATGCTAAAATCTACTCTAAACCTAGATCTAAGCTTAGAATGATCAAGGTTCAGACTTTATACCCTCAATGGGTTAGAAATGGTGCACAAATTATGGATCTACAAGCTCTTTCTTCTCATTTGCTGCCTCCCCAACTTCATTCTCCTTCAAAACCACTAAAGAACACCACAAGCACTCAAGGCAAGCTCAAAATGCACTCAAAGAGGCTAGGGTTCGAGATTTGCACTAAAAGGACAATATAGGTTGAAAGGGTAAAGGACTTGAGGGACTTAAGATCTTTAACTAGGGTGTAACCCCTAAAAATTAGGGTTTGCCCTTGGCTTGAGTATGCCCAATGTACGTATGCATACGCCCATCGTACGCCAGGATCACCCCGATATTGCGCATGCAAGGAGTACGCCATGCGTACCTTGTATACACTCAGCATACTCACAAACCCTCCATTACCTTTTTAATTGAATTGAAAAAGATTAAGTCATTAACTTCATACCTGGCGACTTGGGTGCTACATTTATTTTTTTAGCATTTTAAGAGTTGTAAACTATCTTAATAATTTAATATTAACTTATTTTTTAATTTGATTTTACTTTTGAGTCTACCTTCATTGCCCCAAATGGAAAAGTACTATTAGATTTAGATATACAAGAAATGAAAAAAAATGCTCAATATCGCTTTAAAACATTAGTGTTCCATTTGTTATATTTAAAAAAAGAGATATTAAGTAAACTAATCATTATAAATGAGTTTTTTTTTAAAGAAAATAAGCATTTTTTGTTTTTGAAAAATGAACACTTACTCTTGATTTCCCCATTCCGGATTTGATCTTCAAATTTCAGAGTTCTTTTTTTGTTTTTTTCCAAATGTTTTCCAAAAAAATCTCTAGACTTATGTCCAAAATGTTCATTTTTGTTTAATGTCACAGTTTTTCAATCTAATGTCTGATTTCATGTCCTAATATTGTATTGTATATAGTTCATATTATTATATTTATTTAACTTTTTGTTAGATTTAAGTAAAAAATTATTTTTTTGCTAAAAATTTTGGAACTAATCGGATTTCAGATTTGTTCTTGAAATTTCAAAGTTTTTGATACAAGTAATGTTCACTTATGAGCAGCTGTATGTTGCATTGTCTAGAACTAAAAACACAGATGGATTTAAAATATTAAGTTTAGGCACTAACAGTAAACTTAACAATATAACATCTAATGTTGTATTCAAATAAGTATTTGGAAATTTGTGATTTAATTCAATTCTTTAAAATATGTCAGTAGTTTCTTTTATTAATATAAATTGAAGTACATATTTATTTATCATTTCGTTCTTATTTATTTCAAAATTTTACTTTAAAAATGTTTAATGTTTACATCTTTATATTTTAACATTTTTTTAATCAACCCGTGTAGCATACGAGTCACACAACTAGTAGATATTAAAATATAATGAGGCGTATAAATGTCATTTTACAAACATCTAACGGAGCATCTTAGATGGTAACACCTCAAGGACCACACATGCAACATTTAAATACCACAAGTACGGGTGTCAAAAAAACCCGTACCTGACTAACTCGAACCCTAATAAGGCAAATAGGGTCGGGTTTAACAGTAAATAGTGTGAGAACGTAAAAACACTATGTTTATGTTATTATTATGTAATGAATGTTGTATACGTGTATTGTTGAAGTAATTATAATATGAATATTATCGTTTGATTATTCATATATTCATTAGAATGTTATTATTCTATTATAAATTTATATATGTGTATTTTGTAGTAAATTCTAATTTTAGTTTTAATTTGTGAATATTCATTTACTCATTGTTGAATAATCACATAAAATTGTGGATATAAAATTCATTGCAGAATAATAACATAAAAATAGTATTTTTACATTTTCACACTATTTACTATTTGTATTTGAACCATATAGAGATAAGTTCAAGTATTCTAACTACATATTGTGTGGATGTAGGAATGATTATGGGCCAATCATTCCAAACGGGTAATTTGGTTATGTTAGCTAAGTATTTATAGTAATTGTTAAATAAATTAATATTCCATTTAAATTGAAAATCAATTTTACTTCATACATCGTTCTTCTTTATTAACCCTAACACGATTCCTCCACCGCCACCATAGTATCACCATCGATCCACCCCTCAATGTAACGAACCAAAGAGGTCGTAGGAACTATTGCCATCATCGCCACCAACACCATAGCCAGACTAATATTAAATGAGAAAGGGTTTGAAAAACCCTCTTGACGGTCACGGTAGCCTGAGGAAGAATAAAGCTACAGGGTCATTATGGATGCGACTGTGGTGGCGGTGAGGCGGTGCAAGGAGCAAGAGATGGCCACGGTAGCCTGAATTTCATGAAGCTCATCCCCATATCATACATTTGTCAACAACTTGGACCCTTCCCTTAACTATCCCAACATTTAATCGAGGTAATTTCTTATTCCCACGGTAGCCTGTGTTCTTTGTAACGATTCTCGTAGAAATGTAAGTAAGGTGTTCAAAACCAACAATCTTAAAGAATATCGACTTCATAAAGCTTCTAATATGAACTATTATGCAATAATGTAACATTGTTATTTTTTATTTTAGTATATTCTGTCAAAATTACTATAGTTTGTTTTTATTATTTGTCATATTAAATCATTCTCACATATTTTATTTTACATAATACGATTTGCAGTTATTTTCATAGAATGTGTGGAGGGAGTGTGATGATCAAAGGCTTCAAGGTATGCTGCATGAGATGAAGATGAAGAATGGTCATAATCTTCCAAAAAGAATACACTATTAATCGTTGTATTCTGACCGAATAATCGATGATAGAACAATAAGATATATATAATAGTATATTATGATTGAATATTCAAGTAGAATAAACTATATATTGTTTTTTTTTTAAATTTTTATTAGAGAGTGTTCTATTATAATAACTTGTTATTCTTCAAAAAGTTCTATCAATCAAAATATATATTCTGACACAACATTTATTATTGGTTCAATAATATTGTGATTTTTGAATATACTCATAAACATATTCTGTCAGAATGTCCGAACTAAAAGAATTATCATCCGTAAAATCAGATTTTTAAAATTAATAGAATCTATGATCCCTTAAAATATGCAATTTTCCTTTATTAAATTTATCTTAATTGACTAAAATACCTTTGCAATTAAATTAGATGGCATTTATCAATTAACTTTAATTTAATAATATGTGTGACATCCCCATTTTTACGGTCAGAAAAGACTGATTTTGTTTATGCTTTATAAAAATCAGAGTATCCTTTTTAATAAAAATGTTAATTGTTCCCAGAAAAACATGATAAAAATGTTATCAAAGCATTTACGAAGAAATATATTTTTATTCTTTTTCAAAACATTGGGATGTCATCATCAACACAGAAACATAAGCATAAACAGAATTTATATTCATTTACACTAGTGATCTATATTTCTTTTAAACCTCTCAGTGTAAAGTAGCTTCATATCGACACTTGTGATACAAATAAGCTTGAGTAGGTCAGGTTGGGAAACTTGGTGAGTACATAGGGATTTCAATCCCACAATGTTATATCATATATATAATTTAGAACTCACAAAATATACAATTTCACCAATTATATAAGCAACTCTTACCCCCACCCTATCAATCCTCATAACAAGACTATCCATACTCTCGGACCTTAAAATTTACCTGTTTACTTAATCCATACTACCGGATCTAATCCATACTCTCGGATCAATAATTATGCCTGTTCCATACTCTCGGACTAGGGACAATTGTCTATGTCTAAATCCATACTCCCGGGTTAATGACAATTAACTATGTCCTATCCATACTCTCGGACTAAGGACAACTGACTATGTCTTAATCCATGTTCCTGGATTAATGACAAACAACTATATCATATCCATACTCTTGGACTAAGGACAATGACTATGTCTGATCCATGCTCCCGGATCGATGACATATTTAAAAGTTCTATTGTCTGTGTATAACTCACTCGTACTCATAAGAAGATATTACCCAATATTCCTCATAATTAATTTAAGTTTACTCTTTATCCTAAATCACCATATATAATTAGGTATGTTCTTTAACATGTATTTCAGGAAACATCAAAATAACTCGCACATAAACATATATTTAATACTTCAATCAATACTTGTATTAAAATCATGTTAATGAAAGGGAGTATGCACTCACTTGTTAAAGTGATGATTCCAAACTTGGGCAGCGCTTCGCTTCTAACGATTCTATTTTCCTTCGATGAAACCTAGAATTATTATTGCTAAGTTTTAGTCTAATATTTATTGCGACTAATTATTAGTCTAGATTCATCATTATCAGAGGTAGGGTCCGTTTGGTATATGAAGTATACTGTTTGGAAATCCCACTTTAAACACCTCACTAAATCACAGCCTAGACATCATCCCCGTAAATAGATCAATCAGTACAACGACTTTGAATCACTGATAAATTTTATTTATAGGTTCATAATAACAATACTATATTTAAATCTAAACTATACTTAAAGTAGGGTAAGCATATCTTACCTACGAGGGGGTTTGGCTAGGAGCCGACTTTGCAGGGGCAGAACTTACGAGCCGAAAGCTCTTCTTCTCGGAGTCTTTCGGCGCTCCGGGACTCGCCTCTAGCACTTAGAAGTTGCTAGGGAATGGGGGAGAGGGTTTGGCGGTAATGGGAGAGAAAGAGTATGAAAGGTGTGAGTTTTGGGGGTGATCTACACCTCTATTTATAGGCTGTTTGGGCTGATTCATGTCGTGAACAAGGGTGCTCACGTCGTGAGCCTTGCATAGGCTCTAAGGTGAAGTCCGGTGTTGACACGTGGCGCCAGACGCAGGTAAAACAACCAATCTTTAAAAAGTCATAAATTTCGCATACAAACTCTGTTTTTAACGTTCTTTATATCCATGCGTAGGTATAGACAAGATCTACAACTTTCTTTTTGACTCCATCGGCTAATTCCTGATCGATTTTAAATTTAACAGTATGAGAATATGATACTGTTAAATGACTGCGTAAAATTCATAACTTCTATATATAGACTCCCTTTTCGTCTGTCTTTTTATCGTTGAGCTCCTATTAATGAGATCTTCAATTCTCATTTAGGTTGCGTTGGCCAAAAATCGATCAATCTTAAATTCGAATTTCAGCTTGTGCACTGCTATGCCAAATCTTAGAAAAAACATAACTTCCTCATACGAAGTCAGATTTGGACGTTCTCGCTCTCGTTTTAACGTATACTACAACTTTTATTTAGATCTCTAAGGCTAAAAAGTAGTTCATCAAAAATTCACTTTTTACGTCGTGCCGGTTTAACCGTAAAACTTCGACGGGTCATAACTTTTTCGTTATAACTCGGATTTCGGCGTTCTTTATATGTACAAAACCTTTGTGACATATTCTACAACTTAGTTAAGATTATTTATGCTAAATAATCTTCTATCGAAAATTCATTTTCGACACTTATTGTCTCTAAATTGACTAGCTCGAATCTGCGAGCGTTACAATATGTATTAATCATTTTCTTAAAATAAGTTAAATGATTGACCTACAATAATTCCTATATCCACACAATAATTAGTTAGAATACAATAACCTAAGTCGAAATATATATATATATATATATATATATATATATATATATATATAGGGCTAGGTTATAGTGTGGATGGACAACTATTGTGCGGACGTGTGGACAATGTTATTATACGAGAATTACTAAAAGAATAAGTTGTTTAGTAATATGAATACATTCAACATCACACGATTATTGTCATTTCCATGCATCCTCACTAATTCTTATTCATTTTTGTTCTCACGCATCGTTTTTCACTCATTTTCATTCTTACAGAATACGACTCAATAAACATCCTGACAAGATTATGACATAACGAGAATAATAAAACAAAAATCTATATTAACCTTATAGACGATTTAATTGGTGAGAATGTGTGATAATGATAGTAGTTATATAAGACTGAACGTATCCACATTATCCAACAACATATATTCTTTGTAATTCTCACATAATAACACTCTCCACGCGTCCACACAGTAGATGTCAATCCATATTTGAACCAATATATATATATATATATATATATATATATATATATATATATATATACACACACACACATATATATATATAGGGTCGGGTTTATATAATTTCGCTTAATCGGGTCCGATTAACACGTTTAAGTATCAATCCGTTTAAGTTCTTTTTTTTTTCAAACTTACCTTATTATATCTTACTAATTATATTTGCTTATGTAGCTTTGAGGGAACAAGAAGTTGCAAGTTTATAGTTTGATGATCAAAGATTAAAAATAATGGAAGATTATTTTGACAATTAAATAGTTATTTTGGATGTAAATATTTGATTTCAAACTCATTTTATTTTGTCGTTAAAATATTAATCTTGTAACATCCCAAGTTCGGAAACAAGAAGTTGAAGGGTTTAAAGAGTAAATTCGAAGAAGGGACTCGACGAGTAGGTACGCTTACTCGCCGAGTGGGAGCGGGTTTGGATCGCGAATTAAGTGACCAACTCGCCGAGTCGGAAGAGCTGGACTCGATGAGTTGGTGCTGTAATGGGAAAACCCTAGTCTTAAGGTTTGCACCCTATTTAAAGGACTTTATGTCCTTCTCCCAGCCTCCTAATCCACCAGAGAGGTTCAGTAAACCCTAGCTCGTGTGTATAAGGCCATTGGAGGGAGATTGAAGCTTTGAGAGGTGTTCTAGTGGAAGAAACTTGAAGATCAAAAAGGGTTTGCATCAAGAAGTAGTGTAGATCCAGAATCTACTACAGTTTTGGGCACATCTTGGAGGTAATGAGCTGTTACCTTTCCTTTGCTGCTTCTAGATTTATTCTTGAATGAGATTTGGGGGCCATTTTGGTATGATTGAGATCCACTTCGGGTTTGGAGTTCAGATATGAGGTTCCTACTTCAAATCTAGACTTGTATTGGTCCAGAATGTCATAAAGCTTCAGTCTTTGAGTTGTTGGTGAAGCCCCTTTGTCTAAAACCCAAGCTCTAGTATGTTTTGGGCTTATATCCCCTTTGTCTAAAACCCAAGCTCTGCATCATGGTATTTAGGATGCTGTTAAGTTAGTGACATGGTTAAGGTCGGTACCCGGTATATAGGGTAATGCTATGCTAGTGACCGGTTAGGTCGGAATCCTGGTTAGGATGTTGATATGCTATGTGATTTGTTAGACTCTTTGTTTGGTTAAGGATTTGTTATATGATTAATTGGTTTATGTGCACATGGTTGTTTGACGGGGGTTGGGTTGAGGTGGATCCTGCTTTGTGCTGTAGGCCAACATACCCAGGGCGGACCGGATATCCCGAAGGCCCAGCGAGTGGTCTGGATAGGCTGAAGGCCCCACAAGGGCGGACCAGACGTGCCGAGGCTCGGAGAGTGGACCAGACCGACTGAAGGCCCGGTGTGGGGGGACTAGTCATACTGTAGACTCAGAAAGTGGACCAGGTGGATTGAAGGCCCGGTGCGGGCGGACTAATCACACTGTAGACTCGATGTACATGGCTAGACTCGGAGGGTGGACCAAGTGGACTGAAGGCCCGGTGCGGGCAGACCAGTCACACGGTAGACCCGATGTGCATGGCTGTTCTATTTGTGATATGTTATGAGTATGTTTATGTGTGGTTGGTATTTTGGGGGTAACTCACTAAGCTTTCGGGCTTACAGTTCAGTGTGTTGTTTCAGGTACTTTAGGAGATCGTGGCAAGGCGAAGGCGTGATCGTACCGCTCCTCATGTTTTATAATATCTGTGATATGGTTCTAGGAAATACTCTGATGTTTAAACTATTTTGAAAGCAAATGTATGAACTTAATGGTTTTTGAGTGAATTAAAATGTTTTAAATTGGCTCGAATTTTATGGGTGTTACAAGTTGGTATCAGAGCCTTGGTTTGAGTGAATTGGAGGAACATTCGTGTGAATCTAGTCTCAAATCAAGGAGAGATTTTCGAAAATAGTTTTCAAAAGGATTTCAAAATAAGTAAAGGAGGACGTAGAGGGTACGATCAGCCAGAGCCAGTAAGTAGACCCCAAAATATCATACAAGTTATCTGGTTATGTGATATGTTAGAACAACATGCTAGTACTAGGCTAGGGATCTTCAGGAATTGCATGATAGAATTGCCTGATTATATGATGCCTGCTAGCCTAGGGTTCCTTTGTATGAAATTGACATCATTACTGTAGTTATTTAGTGTATGCATCATGGTTATACATAATTAAGATCTTATAGCCTGAGAATATTTGATTTGGCCTTATGTTCTGTTCTTGTATGATTGGGAGCTTAGGGTAGGATTGGATATTCGAAAGTCTATAGGGTCTAGCGTTATGTATGACTAGCATACACTCGTGCTGCAGGGTTGGTGAATGTTTCATGGATGGGAGGGTTGCGTGAGACCAGTAGGTCGATTATGAGATAGTGGTGCCCCTCTAGGAGTGAGGATCGAGTGTTCGTTATGTATATGCTATTGTTAGGGTGTTGTGGTGATACTTGATACACATATGGGTAGGTGTGGAAGGTAGTATTGGCCCGTACTATTGAAATCATAGGACCTATACGCGTATCAAGGAAGTCACAACCCCTAGGGTTTGTTGGGAGCTAGTTCTCGGGAATATTATGAGGAATGCCTAATATTTTGTGGCGTATTTTCAGTATGGCGATTATGAGACGTCTCGGGGTAGGATCCGATTCGGGATCGGGATCAGGAGAGGGTGGTTAGGAGGGATCAGTACCACCCGAGGTCATTGGTCAGATGAGTACGGATGAGTTGGATGCCAGGATTCATGAGATCCTGCATGATGAGGTTGCTGCTATGTTATGAGCTGAGTTGCCGGAGATGTTCGGGTCAATCAAGACCGCCATGGTTGAGTACTTTGATGAGCGCTATGCAGCTCTTGCGGAGGCGGCTTCCGTAGCAGCTACAGCGGCTGTATCAGCGGCAGGGGGAGGAACCGGTCGAAGTTTTCAGTATCGGGACTTTGATAATACGAAGCCCCTACTTTCGATGGAGTTCAGGATCCGATCGTTGCTATTAGATGGTTGTCAGACGTGGAGGGCTGTTTTTTCTTGTGTTCATGCCCTGTGGATCAGAGGGTGAGGTGTGCTCTGAACCTTTTGAGGCTCGGGGCGAAGGATTGGTGGAGGCTGACTACATGAACTTATTCGGATGCGCAGCGGGCTGTGGTTACTTGGGATCAGTTTCGGGAGATGTTCAGCACTCGTTATGTTCCACAGGTTGAGAGAGAGAGAGAGGTTGGCTCAGGAGTTCTTGGAGCTGAAGCAGGATTCAGAGTCGGTGACAGAGATCACCAGGATGTTCACTGAGAGGGCGATGTTTTTCCCGGAGTTTGCTTCGGAGTAGGAGATGTCCTGATATCTGAGTATGCTCAAGAGGGACATCAGGCAGTTTGTGTCCACGCAGATGTGTGATACCTTGTTAGAACTGTAGGAGGCCGCCAGGCGGTGGGAGTTAGAGATGGAGTTGTAGTTGCGAGAGCAGAGGCAGGCCCCGGTGCAGTCGTAGCCGGCGCCGAAACGGTCCAAAACCGTTGACTCTAGGGTTGGAGGTCAGAGCAGCCGCACCTGTGAGAAGTGTGGGAAGGGTCATACCGGAGTTTGTAGGTCCGGTGGTGCGTGTCGCAAGTGTGGGAAAGAGGGGCATTATGCGAGGGATTGCCGTCAGTCGGTCCCGGCTCAGGATATGAGGATTTGTTATCATTGTCATCAGGTTGGACGCTTGAGGCTCCACTATCCATAGCTTGTTGCGAGACCAGTGCAGGCTGCAGCACTGACCCCTTTGAGGATTATGGGTGGAGGTCAGGGTGGAGCGGAGCCTCCGAGGGCTCAGGGACGCGCTTTCCAGCTTACAGCAGAGGAGGTCAGGTCAGGGCCGAATGCAGCTGTGGGTATGTTTCCATTCTGATATCTTGTTATTTGCGGATTATGTGGTATTGTAAATTTGTTCTCTTCTTTTTGTATGCTTCATAGTATGAATGGGAATATAGGTAGTTAGGGGTTGTAGTTGGTTAGCGATCAAAAGGATTCTAGGTTGGAAGATAAGGTATATGATCTCGTTGCTTGGAATACCAACTGCGTCGCGACAGGTGTTCAGTTGAGATTCGAACTTCCTTGGAGTTTGGGATGTGCAATGTCGGGGGAGTGACCTGTGGAGGTTACTCACTCCGGAGGGTTTTGTTCCAGGAGAAGAGGGGGAAACTTTATCAAGTAAAGTCGATCGTGTTATGCCGATTTGTCAACGGAAGTTAGTAGCGGGTACGCTAAGTGGGGAGAATTGGGAAATTCTCTGGTGAAACAGCAAGTATCTAGAGTTGGTTAGCTGTTTAGATTTATCAGTGTTGTTAGCCGAGAGTGTGGCATGATGGGAGCAAGTGATAGACAAGTGGGGCAGGGAACAGACCATGGTTTCAGGGAAGGTAGTTGGTCGATGTGAGGCCTGGGTTTAGGCCACGGAAAGGATTCTGGGAACGGAATGGGAGTTCGGAACCCCTAGAGGGCTAGAACAGACTACATGGGAGAGATTCTCGGGAAGAATGGTTCAGGGCGACGTACATCGTTTTTAAGCGGTCCGGATAGACTAAAGGCCGAGAGGCATACCAGTCAGGCCGAAGGCTCGGGGAACGGTCCATACAGGCTGAAGGCCCAGGAGGGTGATCCGGACATGCTGAAGGTTCTCAGAGTGGTCCAAATAGGCTGAAGGCCTGGAAAGGTGGTCCAGTCATGCTGAAGACTCTGTATGTGTTAGTGGATCGATATGAGGAGATTAAGTAAATATGTCGCCATGCAATAGTAAGCGATATGGTCTGGCCCCAAGTATTGATCATGATGATGGAGTTGATTGGAGGCCGTTCGTGGGCCTAGTTAGTTATGTGATCGGATTCGGAGTATATGGGAGTTCGAGAATAGCAGTTGCTCCACATGGATAGTGTAGAGTGCAGTTTAGCTCAGTGGCACTTATAGGTGCGGTAAGGTATGTTGCTACTCCTAAAGAGTTGGCCGCCTTTGAGGCCCACGAGCGTGATGCTACGAAAGTTCACTGCATCATGCTGCCCACCATGAACCTCGAACTCCAAAAGTCCTATGAGGACATGTATCCATATGAAATGCATCAGGATTTGTTGGACAGGTATCGCTAGAGCGCGAGGCAAGAGCGCTATGAGATCATTACTAACATGATCACCGCTAAGATGGGGAGTGGAGAATCCCTAACCTCTCATTTGTAGAAAATGCAGAGGTATGTTGATCGTCTTCTCAAACTTAATGTTAAGTTTGATGAGGATTTGGCTATCGACATAATCCTCCACTCCTTGCCCTCCTGCTACAACCAGTTTAGGATGACCTACCACATGAACAAGGAGGAGGTCTCCTTGATCAAGCTCCAAGGAATCTTGAGGACTGCTGAGAGCAACCTCAAGGACAAATCTGTTGCACCATCCCCTGCTGTGTCCGTTCCTGTGATGGCAATAGGTCAAGGAAAGGGTAAAAAGAGGAAGGCTCCATGTAAGAGCCACCATAAGGGGAAGCCCCGTGATGGTTCGTCCTCAAGTGGGACCAAAGCAGGCCCTGCTAAACCCTCATCCGATCCTAAGGAAGCAGAGTGCTTCTATTGTCACCAAAAGGGCCACTGGAAACGAAGTTGCCCTCAGTATCTACAAGATATAAAGGATGGGAAGATTAAGCCCACCTTTGCAGGTATGTATTCTATTAAATCTAATAACTCATCATTTTCTACTTCATGGTTTCTTGATACAGGGTGTGGTTACCATATTTGTTCTGATATGCAGGGCCTAAAAAGAAGTAGGGAGGTGGAACATGGAAAGATGAACCTGATTATGGGAAACAGAAGATCGTTGCCTGTGACCAAAGTTGGTGTTTATTCTTTAGTGTTGAGTAATGGGTTAGGGATAGATTTAAACAATTGCTGTTATTTGCCAGATATGGCAAGAAACATTATTTCATTTCATGGGTTGTTTAGACAAGGTTTCATATATTCTTTTGATAATAGTAATGGTTCTATTAATGTTTAGTTGAATGGTGTCTTTTATTTCAATGCATTACCTTGTGATGGGATTTACGAATCTATGATGGTTGTTGATAATTTAGGAAATAATGTTTTGAATATTGATTCTTCTACTAGTCTAGACAAAGCATGCTTGTGGCATTGTCGCCTTGACCATCTCAACAAGAAACGCATAGCCCAACTCCAAAAGGATGGAGTGTTGGAGTCATTCGACCTTAGGGACGATGACACGTGTGAATCTTGTTTACTTGGGAAGATGGCCAAGTCACCCTTTATTGGCACTTATGAAAGGGGTGATGGTCTATTGGATATCATACACACCGATGTGTGTGGGCCCTTTAGATCCACCACAAGGGATGCTTGCCGCTGCTACGTGACTTTTACAGATGATTATAGCAGATATGGATATATCTACTTAATCAAGAAAAAGTCGGAAACCTTTGAAAAGTTCAAAGAGTTTAAGAATGAAGTGGAGAATCAGCTGGGTAGGAAAATCAAGATGCTTCGGTCAGACCGAGGAGGAGAGTACCTAAGTCTTGAGTTTCACGACTATCTAAAGGAATGCGGAATTGTCTCGCAATTGACGCCTCCAAGGACGCCACAATTGAATGGTGTGGCTGAGAGACGTAATCGGACCTTGTTGGACATGGTTCGTTCTATGATGAGTCGGACTTAGTTGCCAATAGCTTTCTCGGGGTATGCCTTAGAGACTGCCGCCCATATCCTTAACTTAGTTCCCACCAAGAAGGTTACCAAGACTCCTCACGAAATGTGGACATGGAAGGCTCCCTCGTTGGCACATATTAAGGTTTGGGGTTGCGAGGCTTTCGTAAGACGAGAGACTCACGACAAACTCAAACCTCGTAGTGAGAAGTGTTACTTCATCGGCTATCCGCAGAAGTCTTTTGGCTATCTTTTTTATAAACCAAGTGACAATGTTGTCTTCATTGCTAGAAGAGGAGTTTTCCGAGAAAGGGAATTGATAAGCCAAGAAGACAGTGGGAGGCAAATTAAACTTAAAGAGATTCAAGATCAAAGCGATGAAGGAACCTCTGACACTGGCACTCAACTTGAGGAGGAAACTCTTGTTGACGAGTCCTTACCTCTTCGACGTTCCACTAGGGCTAGTGTTCCACCCCAGTTGTATGGATTTCATATTACTACTGAAGGGGATACATTTATTACTGATAGTACACTTGTAAATTTGGACGAACCTAGCAGCTACAAGGAAGCCATGGCAGGCCCGGAGTTTGCGAAATGGAAAGAGGCAATGGACAGCGAGATTTAATCCATGTACGACAACCAAGTTTGGAATTTGGTTGATCATGTACCGGGTCGTAGGACAGTTGGGTGCAAGTGGATCTTCAAGAAGAAGACGGACATGGATGGGAAAGTGCATACTTATAAAGCGTGATTGGTTGCGAAGGGATTTACTCAAACTCCCGGAGTTGACTATGATGAGACCTTCTCATCAGTTGCGAAAATAAAGTCTATTAGGGTAATGCTTGCAATAGCTACGTTTCATGATTATGAAATATGGCAGATGGACGTGAAAACCGCTTTCCTTAATGGATAGTTAGCTGAGGATGTTTATATGAATCAACCAGAGGGTTTTGTCGATGCGAAGCATCCAAATAGAGTATGTAAGCTTGAGAAATCCATTTATGGATTAAAACAAGTGTCTCGCAGATGGAATCTTTGTTTTGACGAGAAAGTTAAAGAGTTTGGCTTTCTGCGAAGCGAAGATGAATCTTGTGTGTATGTCAAAGCCAATGGGAGTATAGTGAGCTTCCTCGTATTGTATGTCGACGACATACTACTCATAGGAAACGATGTCCCAACCTTGCAGGAGGTCAAGTCCTGGCTTGGGAAATGTTTTGCTATGAAGGACCACAGAGAGGCTGCTTATATTATGGGAATAAGGATAGTAAGAAACAGGGAAAAGAGACTGATATGACTCAGTCAGGATACATACTTGGACAAGGTACTAAAGCGTTTTAGTATGGAAAATTCTAAGAAAGGGGAGTTGTCAATCCAAAGCAATACCAAGCTGAGTAAGACTCAGAGCCCGAGTACAGAGGCAGAGATAGCTGATATGAGCCAAGTACCTTACGCTTCCGCAGTAGGCTCTATCATGTACGCTATGACTTGTACTCACCCTGATGTGGCATTTGCTTTGAGCATGGTCAACAGATATCGGGGGAACCCTGGTACAGCCTATTGGATTGCAGTTAAGAATATTCTTAAGTACCTGTGGAGGACCAAGGAATGGTTTCTAGTCCTCGGTGGGAGTGATGACTTAAGGGTACGAGGGTACAGTGACACTAGTTTTCAGAAGGATCGGGATAATTAACAATCCCAGTCGGGCTGGGTCTTTACCCTAAATGGAGGAGTAGTAACTTGGAAAAGTTCCAAGCAGGAGACCATAGCTGATTCAACGTGTGAATCAGAGTACATTGTGGCGAGCGAAGCGTCAAAGGAGGCTATATGGTTGAAGAACTTCATTGGAGACCTTGGAGTTATGCCATCCATAAAGGAGCTGGTGGAAATTTTCTGTGATAATGAAGGAGCGGTTGCCTTGACCAAGGAACCGAGAGACCATGGTAGATCTTGACATATTGACAGAAAATACCATTTTATCAGACATCAGGTAGAAGAGGGACTCCTCATTGTGAAGAGGGTGTCATTAGAAGAAAACCCAGCAGATTCCCTTACGAAGGGACTAAGTAGGGTCAAACACTTGCAGCACACTAGGAGCATTGGGCTGAAGGATGATATAAGTTTGGATTAGATAGGAAACATGTAATAGATAGTTTATACTTGACAATTGATGAATAAATAAAATTGTGTTATTTATGAGTAAAGTTACTATCTTGTGTTGGTTATTTATCTATTGTTTCAATTTTGCATGTTTTGACTTCCTGAATGATAGGATTATTCAAACAGTCCGCAGTCGGTCATATTTTGGAAGTAGATATGAATGAAGACTGTAATGAATTGTTTGTAGATTGTCTAAAGGTTTTGGGCATAGCAAAGGTTTGCTACAAATTTCATGAGTGCTTATGAATATGATTTGAGCATTGGAATAAACCCGCGTTTGCTGGTATCACTTCGTGGTGTTTTTCCTTAAGTGATCACAAAGCGATAATATCATATAGTCTTAAAGTTCATGAGTGCCTATGTCAAACAAATCAGAAATCGAGGAACAAATTCTGGACAATAAGCATTGTCAGCATGATATCCAGAACAGAGGATTATACGATCCCATATCTGAAGGACAAGTTGATCAAAGTTGACAGCAAAGTATAAGAGCTACGATTGCTAATCGGATTCTAAAGTCATATGTGAGATATAGTTACTAGACTTATCCAAGTGGGAGACTTTTGGAATAGTGTCTAAGCCCGTAACTATATTTGGTATGTAGTTGACCCGGTTGTGCATGGTCCTTTTGGGTTGCCTTCTCCGAAGCAACTTGACAAGGTAATTTAAGGAGAAAGAGAGAATATTATGATTTATTAATATATTATAAGAATAATATATTAAAGGAGAAATCATATTTATTTAATTAGTATTGGTCATAAATTAATTAGGAATTAATTTGGTGACTAAAAGAGATTAATTAAATAAAGGGGTATAAACTGTCAAATGTGTGATAGTTAAGTTTTGGGTTGAGGAAACCTAATGGACTTAAGGGAGAACGAAATTATGATGAGGGTCCATCATATTTTCGTCCAAGGCCTTATGCCAGAAGGCTCCTTGGGCTGCTTGGTGGCTAAGCTGTCCATTAGGGTTTAGACTGAAACCCTAGTAGCCTGCAAGTATAAATAAGACCCCTAGGCTATGGAAATCGGCTACACTTCATTCTAAGGGAACCCTAGGGCCGATTTCTAGCATCTCTCACCCTCTCTCATATTGCCTTCTTGCTTGTGGGGTTTGTGAACCATTAGAGGAGTTACAATTATGACTCTAAGCTCAAGATCAAGAAGATTACAAGGATTCAAGCTACTTGAAAGAGGTAAACCACTTAGATCTGTTTTCTTTATGATAATTTCGAATTATATATGAAAGATCTAGTTTTGTAAGTCTTGGATTCAAAGCATGTACAATAAAGAAACCTAGATCCAAGCATTAGGATTTGTATGATCACATAGGATTGTTTCTTATGCTTAAAACCCATCAAATGGATGATCGAAAGTGCTTCAGTTGCTGGTAGTAAGCACTGGGATTATACTAGATATATGGAAACACATACCGTTTGGATGCCCATTGAGGTTATGGCAATGTTGGATGATGCGCATGCATGTTTTCAGTCTCCTTGGAAGAGGAGGAGGATAGTGGTTCCAAAGTGGAGATTTGGACAAACGAAGGTGAGACAATAGGTTAACAGACTCGGGAGTAGTCTGGACCGGTGATGAGGACTGTATAAGGATATTACAGTCGGAGGTCAAGGACCTAGAGATCGTGATAGGGAAGTGTGAGTGGATTGCACTCCGTTGTGTCGAACCGAAGGGTTCGAGGGTGACGCAAGGACAAGGTCCTTAGTTCCGAGTATGGTTGTAGGCCTGAGTTATATATGTGGAGGTATCCCAATCGGGGGTATTCCATCATGAGGATAACCGGACCCCATGATTGATTGGACCTAGTGTGATTGGTATTCCAGCCCGAGGCTGTTTGGGCCAGGTACGAGTGGATACGCGATATGTTTGGTTGATGGGTTATGAGGGCCGAGGGATTCGGCATCCTATCAGCACGTAAACGATAGACCTAGAGGATGGAACAAGAATCGTTCTAGGTTGCAAGTTATCAAGATTATCGCCAATATTGGGTGAAGGAAGATGGTCTAGTATCTTGGCGGAGCACAGTGGGTGTTGTGGTACCCAGTTTTCGCAGGTGGCGAATGAATGCGTAAGACGAAAGTAAGGTAGTGTCTTCAGGTGGCACATAGTTGATGAGTGTTATTATCAGAGAGAGGAAGCCGGTGGCCAGCTTGAAGCGGTTATCAGGACCCTGCAAGGGAAGAGATGGATTTTAAGGATTCGATAGTAGTGTTTGAAGGAATCTGGGTCGATTGAGATCAGTAGATGCATTGTGGGAGTATCATCCGGAAGTTTGTGCTGCCGTAGGCTTCGAGGACGAAGCCTAATTTAAGTGCGGGAGAATTGTAACATCCCAAGTTCAGAAACAAGAAGTAGAAGGGTTTAAAGAGTAAATTCGAAGAAGGGACTCGACGAGTAGGTACGCTTACTCGCCGAGTCGGAAGAGCTGGACTCGACGAGTTGGTGCTGTAATGGGAAAACCCTAGTCTTAGGGTTTGCACCCTATTTAAAGGACTTTATGTCCTTCTCCCAGCCTCCTAATCCCCAGAGAGGTTTAGTAAACCCTAGCTCGTGTGTATAAGGCCATTGGAGGGAGATTGGAGCTTTGAGAGGTGTTTTAGTGGAAGAAACTTGAAGATCAAAAAGGGTTTGCATCAAGAAGTAGTGTAGATCCAGAATCTACTACAGTTTTGGGCACATCTTGGAGGTAATGAGTTGTTACCTTTCCTTTGCTGCTTCTAGATTTATTCTTGAATGAGATTTGGGGGCCATTTTGGTATAATTGAGATCCACTTCGGGTTTGGAGTTCAGATATGAGGTTGCTACTTCAGATCTAGACTTGTATTGGTCCAGAATGTCATAAAGCTTCAGTCTTTGAGTTGTTGGTGAAGCCCCTTTGTCTAAAACCCAAGCCCTAGTATGTTTTGGGCCTATATCTCCTTGGTTTCACGTAAAATTTGCAACTTTATGTGAGGGTTAGATTGTAGAAGGGTGGATCTATGGAATGGAGCCCTTGCATGGCTAGAAAAGCTTCTGAATGGATTAAGAAGTTGAGAGACTCAGCGAGTCACATGGGTGTACTCGACGAGTTGTATGAACATGTGCATGGACTCGACGAGTTGAAAGAACAAATCAGCGAGTCTGTTGAAGATTGTCTTGGACTCGGCGAGTCTGGTCGCAGACCCTAACCTCTTTTGGTTAAAGCCTTGGATTAAGTGAGTCGGTCGGCGACTCAGTGAGTCGGACAGGATGGGACCAGAGATCGTTGTGCTCGGCGAGTCTTGGGGCGACTCGGCGAGTTAGGTTGTGCTATGAGAGTTTTCTGGGAATGGGAACTCGGCGAGTTGACGGGTTGACTCGACGAGTAGAATCAACCAGGAAGGTTGACTTTGACTGAGGACTTTGACTTTGACCAAGAGTTGACCAGTTTGACTTCTAAGGGTATTTTGGTAATTTTGGGTATTTTTGGAATTGGTTCTTTGGTAGTGTTCTGTGGTGAAGATCGTGTCGGTGGTCTGAGTAGCTTGGTCTTATCTTTCCAGTCGGCAATTACAGGTGAGTTATCCTCATATATCGACAGGGTCTACGGCACCAAGGCCGACCCTTTATCGGATGGAAATCCGGGTATTGTTTGTTATGTTGTTGATATGCTAGATCTGCATCCTGGTATTTAGGATGGTGTTAAGTTAGTGACCTGGTTACGGTCGGTACCCGGTATATAGGGTAATGCTATGCTAGTGACCGGTTAGGTCGAAATCCTGGTTAGGATGTTGATATGCTATGTGATCTGTTAGACTGTTTGTTTGGTTAAGGATTTGTTATATGATTAATTGGTTTATGTGCACATGATTTTTTGACAGGGGTTGGGTTGAGGCGGGTCCTGCTTTGTGCTGTAGGCCAACATACCCATGGCGGACCGGATATCCCGAAGGCCCAGCGAGCGGTCTGGATAGGCTGAAGGCCCCAAGAGGGCGGACCAGACGAGCCGAGGCTCGGAGACTGGACTAGGCTGACTGAAGGCCTGGTGTGGGCGGACTAGTCATACTGTAGACTCATAGAGTGGACCAGGTGGATTGAAGGCCCGGTGCGGGCGAACCAATCACACTGTAGACTCGATGTACATGGCTAGACTCGGAGGGTGGACCAGGTAGACTGAAGGCCCGGTGCGAGCGGACCAGTCACACAGTAGACCCGATGTGCATGACTGTTCTATTTGTGATATGTTATGAGTATATTTTTGTGTGGTTGGTATTTTGGGGGTAACTCACTAAGCTTTCGGGCTTACAGTTCAGTGTGTTGTTTCAGGTACTTTAGGAGATCGTGGCAAGGCGAAGGCATGATCGTACCGCTCCTCATGTTTTATGATTTATGTGATATGGTTCTGGGAAATACTCTTATGTTTAAACTATTTTGAAAGCAAATGTATGAACTTAATGGTTTTTGAGTGAATTAAAATGTTTTAAATTGGCTCGAGTTTTATGGGTGTTACAAATCTTTTGCAAGTGTTCGAAGAAATATCTGATATTTAAGTTTTTGCCATGTAAATACATAATTTATGTAATTATAGGACCTTTTATTGTGTAAAAAATGACCACAAAATAACTAATTACTAGTTAAAGCAATGAAATTATATTTCAACATATTTGTCAAAAGTCACTGTTAACGGAAAGCATGTAAAATTGACCGAATGTAATTCAAGCGATTCAACCATTTTGTAAATGTACTGTAGAAAGACAAAATTGCACAAATGGTCCCTGTGGTTTGCTGAAAATTGCTACTTTGGTCCAAAAAGTTTTGGACTAGCACCACAAGTCCAAAGTTTTCATTTTGTTGCGAATTTGGTCCAATTTACTTTAAACTTTTTTCTAATGACGATTTTACCCTTCTTTTTTGTTTTTTTTTTCAGTTTTTTTTATTTATTTAAATATTTTTATGATTAAAAGATAATACTTCCTCTCTCTCTCTCTCTCTCTCTCTCTCTCTCTCTCTTTCTTTCTCTCCCTCACGTTCCAGACTTGATTTCCCCATCATCATCTTCATCTAAAAACTCGATTTCCCCATCATCATCTTTTTATTTATCATTAGCTCATAACATGACCATCATGAGCCACTATCACCACCGATCTATAGATTCTTACTCCACAAGTCAAATCTACAAACAAGATCTGGTTCAAGGTGGAGAAACCAAACGTTCAAATGGTGGAGAAATTGAACATGTCGTCTGGTTCAAGGTTAGATTTACAAATGAAGGTTAAGATTTACGAACCCACAAATCCGAATTTTACTTCACATTTTGCAAATCACTAGTATCGATTTCTCGATTCCAATCGTGTGCAGATGAATTTTCATTTTTGCAACTCGTTTTAGAGTTTGTCAACACCGATTCAGAAGATGCTTAGTGTAAGATCTGGATGAGTTGGGCAAAAAAACTGACCGATTTGACATTTAAACTTGGAGATCCACCATTTTTTTCTTGATTCGAACGTCGATAAGGTTAGAAACGACAAATCTGGTGAGGATTCGAGTTTCAAATCATTGGTTCAGAAACGACAAACCCTAGACATTCTTCACCATCAATAACGGAAATGGAATCATCCATTCCTGGGATAATTTTTTGGGTGTGCGACGGAGATGAACACATCCGAAAAGGGTTTTCTATCCTATAGACAGAGAGGGGTGAACTCATGAACAAACCCATATTTTGTGTAAGGTTTTGTTTTTGAGATGATTTTTAGGCGTAGATGAAGCAGAAAAAAATTCAGGTGGAGATAGAGGTAACAGATGGTGGTGGCAACGGTCTGCGGTGGTGACAGACGTTGGTGGTGGGGAAGATGTTCTTGAGTTTATGACATGTTCTTGAGTTCATGAATGATGGTGGTAACCAATTTTCTAGAAAAATTTAGATGAGAGAGAGATGTATTTTTTTTATTTTTCTTTTAACTATAAAAATATTTAAATAAATAAATTTGAAAAAAAAAACAAAAAAGAAGGGTAAAATCGTCATTAGAAAAAATTTAAAGTAAATTGGACCAAACTCGCAATAAAATTAAAACTTTGGACCTATGGTGTTAGTCCAAAACTTTTTGGACCAAATTGACATTTTTTAGCAAACCACTGAGACCATTTTTGCGGTTTTGTCCTGTAGAAACTACAAAGTGAATTTTTTAATACTCTACACTTTCGATCCCTATACTTATAGTTATTTGCTAAAATGAACAATGATTATTTTATTTCATATTTAACCGGACTAACCCGAACCTTAATAGGGTTAAGGTTCGGGTTTAAGATCAAATTTTAAAAATAAAAAACCCGACTAACTGACCCGATTAACCCGAAACCCGATTAACAACCAAAGATATGAAAACCATAGACGATCGAAACTATTATTATTCCAATTGTTGGTGAATTTTGAACGTCATTTTGGAGGAATGAAAACGATAGACGATCGAGGAATGATTGTTTTCGTGTGGATGTGTGTTTGTGAGAGAGAAAGATATGGAAGAGCTGGTCTAGCAATGAAAACAGTTGTTGAGACTTGAGAGAGGATATTGGCGACAAATTAGATTCCGGGTAACAAAAGCAACTTTAGATTTTGAATTTCGAATTTGATGCAGATTTTGCCGATACAGATGCCTTGTTTTTTTGCTTGATTTGATCCGACTATCGGACAGCTCAAAGCTGGCACCAGCTGATTTTCAGAAAGTTAGCTTTCGATTTTGTGGATTTCTTCTCCATTTTCATTCTATTTAAGTTATGAAGATCTTGTATGATCTATGCAATTACACGAACGTTTCAGATTCTCTATATCTATATTCTTAAAATTTTGATAGATTTCCATCGTCTAGATTACGTGGACCTTCGATCGTATCTGTTGAACTGAATCTCTTCTCCAATTTAACTTTTGTCTCCATATAAATACGTGAAATTCAATGTGATTTACATGGCTGTGTTCAATGGCTCATGAAGAACATACTTCGATGTGTAGCAATGGTAGATTGTCGAAAAAGCTGAAGAATAAGAAACTACCACAGAGAGGAATGGGAGTTGCTCAGCTTGAGAAGATCATATCAGAAGAACATCAGAAGAATGATGTCACTATTTTGGCTCCTAATTCAAACAATTTCACGCCGCCGCCGCCGTCGATGTCGATTGCTTTACCACCTCCAATGCCGCCTAATCACCACCGCCGTTTGATCCAAATTACCGATGCGACGAATCCTGTTTTTGTTTCTAAGCCAATGCATTCGATCATTAATGGTGGTAGATTATGGATTGGCGGCGATTACCGATTTGTACTGGAGAATCCGAATCTGAATCCGAGCATGTCAACAAATCGGAGTGATTTACAAAGATCACACCTTTTTCAGCAACCATGTTCTTCATTAATGGTATTTTATATTGTCAATTAACATTACAAGTTATTAGGAACGACAACATCATCATCATTATCATCATCTGTCATGAATTTTCAGATCGAGCTCCCTTCAAACCAAAGCAATTGTAGCAACAACTACCACCCACCATTGAAGCCACATGAAGAGAAGGTCCATGTTATCCTGAATTCGCCATTTTCAATCTTCAAAATCAATACACGCAGAGCGAACATTGGTCATAATTATTTATGAACATGATACACATTTTTTTTTGTTATTCATTTGGTATGAACAGATGATCGGCATGAAGAGACCATACCCTTTTTCAAAGGAAAATATGCCAATTCCTTCTTTCAACTTAAAATTCCCCTTCTCTTCTTCTTACAGCAATGGATTCAGGTAACAAAAAACTTTTCATTTTGATTCAAATTTCATCTTCTCAATCTCTTATCATTGGTTTTTAATGTTTTCGAATGGCTTCATAGAGAGAAGAAGAGTTCGAATTTAGTTGCCAAAGATTTTCTCACATTGGTTCCTCCTCAAATTCAATCATCAACTTTACCACAGCAGCAAGTGAGTTCTTTTTGAACAGTTTCTCATTTTGTTTGACTTTTGAGTTGACTTTATGGTTTGACTTTTTGTTTAGGGTCAAACAGAAGATGTATCTGGAAGTGAAAGGTCAAACGAGCAGCCATTTTATAGTTTCTTTCCAGCAGCAAAGAACCATGGAAACAACAATGGTGAAGAAGGTGAACATGTTGATCTCAGTTTGAAGCTGTAGAAGATTTTCCAATTTTATTTTTTTATTGAAGTTTGATTTTTTGGCTTTTGTTGCTTTTTGTGTTTTAGTCATTCATCCAAATGTCATTTTTCGTAGTTATTATTCTTTTAATTGTAATTCTTTATTGTAGGAATTAATAATTGGTCTTGTAAAAACACTATTACGTTTTGAAGTATAAATGATTTTTTACCAAAAAAAAAAAAAAAAAAAAAAAAACTTTGTTTTTAGACGTGTTTGTTCGTTGGTGTTCTATACTTATTCAAATGTAATTCAAGAGTTTATCACATTTTGAGTTCATATAATAATTTCGTTATAAACCAAGGATTATATAAAAAAGATTCCATGTTAATTAAACAATTCCTTAGAGCATACATCAAATAGGACACAAAAGAAAAAAAACAAGGAAAACTCGAGGCAAATTTGTGACATCTCCAAGGCTATTAGTGACTTGTCCCTTGCGATTGGGAAACTTGCGAGAAAGGACGCATATAAGAAGTAGGGACCCAAGAGGTCGCATCACTTGAGTTTGGTTTGTTCATGTACTCTAAGGCTAAGGGGTATATGTTATTGAAATATTTTCCCCTGAATTACTTGACTTTCATTAATCAACATATATACAAAAATTACATGAGATGAGCCGATGACCTTTATAAACAAAACATATGAGCTATACTAAATGAATAGACATATACATAAAAGATCTGCTAACAGCCCCGTAGTTAGAACGATAGTAAAATGAAGGACATTCAAACTAGATCGAAAATCTAGAAATAAAGGCGAGTGAAGACTCTTCGTGAAAATGTCAGCATATTGAGATGATGAGGGAACATGTAGAACACGAACATGACAAGTAGCAACCTTGTCTTGAACAAAATGAAGATCAATCTCAGTATGCTTCGTGCGTTGATGTTGAATCGGATTTGAAGACATAAAAACCGTATTGACATTATCATAATACACAAGGGTAGATCGATGAGGACAATATTGTAGCTCGAGAAGAAAATTCCATATCCAATAACTCTCATCAACCACATTAGCAACTAACCGGTATTCTGCTTCGGAACTAGAATGAGAAATAATGTTATGACGTTTAGAGGACCAAGATAACAGGTTGTGTCCTAAAAAGGCACAATATCCAGATGTGGAATGGCAAGCACTAACAACCAGCCCAATCAACGTCAGAATAGGCAATGATATCTCGATTAGGAGAACTGTAAAGTTGAAGACCGTGAGCAGTAGTACCTCGAACATATCGAAGAATCCTCTTGAGAGCGGCGAAGCGAGGCTATCGAGGATCATGCATATAAAGACAAACTTGTTGAACAACATAAGTGATGTCGTGTCTCGTAAAGGTTAAGTATTGTAAAGCACCCGTAAGACTATGATATAATACAGAACAGGAGGACCAGAGGCATCAAACTTGGCAAACAGATTAATAAGAGTGGATATCGGCTTGGAATTTAGTGTAGATGCACGATCAGGAATTTCATTAGCATATTTCTGTTGGGATAAGAAAAGACCATCAACATTACAAGTATCACATATACCTAGAAAATAATAAATCTCCAAGATCCGTCATAGCAAACTCAAAGCTAAGAATAGAGATAATATGCATAAGAAGCTGAGGAGAGGATCCAATGAGATCCATGTTTGTAGATAAATAATGAAGAATCACACCTGCTGTTAGTAAAACCAATATTAGTGAGAAACATAGCAAACTATTGAAACCACGTACATGGGGCGTATTTGAGGCCGTATAAAGACCGTTGAAGTAAACACACACGATTTGGTTTAGTTGGGTCTCAAAATCCAAAAGGTTGATGCATATAAACTATCTCATTAAGGATGCCATGAAGAAATGCATTTTTAACTAGAATGTTAACGAATAGGCCATTGGTGAATAACCACAATGCTCAAAATTGTAGTATCGAGGCCGATTTGACAACCAGACTGAAGGTCTCGTCACAATCAATATTGAGGCGTTGAGCACGTCCATTAGCAACGAGATGAGCTTTGTAACGAGACAACAATCCATCCACATTGAGCTTCTTTTTAGACAACCAAAGGCAATTAATAATATTTATGGTTGTAGGCATATGCATAAGGACCCAAGTTTTGTTTGAAATAAGTGTAGAAAATTCTTCTTGCATTGATTTAAGCCAATAAGGATCCTGGAAAGCCTATAAGTCAGATTGTGGTATAGGAGAGGAATCGACATGAAGATTGAGTTTATGGATAAGTTTGGTAATAGTATGTTGAGCTCTATCACCATGGGGTTAGAGGCGTAAGGTGGAGGAGGAAGATGAATACGAGAAGGAAGAGATTGAATTTGAGAGACCGGATGAGACGAAAACTTGATCAGAGGCGACTCCATACTAGGGGCATCGATGTTGATGGACTGATCTACAATATGAGGCATGACCATTGGGTCGACAGAGCTGGGCTGGCTCACATAAAGCTTTTCAAGTGAAGTGTGGGCCGGTGGTTGGGCTTTGATATGCACTGATCAGTAGACGTGGACTCAGGAGCCACATAGGGCGTGTTTGGCATGGAGCTTTTGGAAGTGTTTGAGATCTTTTAGCTTTTAGCTTTTGATAAAAACGCTCTAGTTTAAACAAAAAGTTTTATTTGGCAGTACGAGCGTTTAGATTTTAGTTTTAACAAAACGCTCCGATTCTAAAAGCTACTTCATGTAGCGTTTAACAAAACGCTCCTGAACTTTTGAAATCAATTTCCATAATCACCCTTAAAAATATATTTATATATTTATTTATTTTTAGTCAATTGTCCTTTTATGTAATTTTATATAGGGATAATGACTTGAGAGGGTAACATACTTTTTCCTTTGGTCACATTTGGTCATTGAACTTTTTTTTGTGCTCTATTAACCCTTTAACTTGTTAAATTGTGCTAATGTTCCCCTTCCAACTATTTTTTGCCATTTTCAATGGATTTATTGATCCTACGTGTCAGTTTGATCCTACGTGGCATGTAGGGTTATTGTTATTAAAGGAGGGGCGTTTGTTGTTCCTTTATTGTGCCCTAATACCCCGTTGCCCTAATACCCGATGGCTTCCTCCTACAGCTTCTCATCCTCCCTCAATCGATCAAGCAAGAAATCCACAGTGAATGATCCAAAAACTTGTGATTGTGGGTTCCCTGCACGTATTCTAACATCAACAACACCAAAGAATCCAGGGAGGCATTTCATGGTGTGTAATGAGGTAAGCAATTTCACTTGAATTTTCCCTCTTTTCTGATTCATTTATTCCAGATTTGAAATCTCCTTTTGAATTTTTTTTGTGGAAGGGTAAATGCAAATATAGGAAATTGTTGGATGTAGAACTTGTACAGATGCCTCTAATGGAAGTGGTGGAGGGAATGAAAGTTGAATTAGTAGCATTGAAGACCGAAGTAGAGAAGGTGAAGGAAGACATGGAACAAATGAAGAAGGAAAAGTACTCTGATGCCATTGCAATGAAGGAGAAAAATATATAAGTTTACCATAGGATTTCTTTTTTTGATCATCATGTATATGATGAAATGATGTCAAATGATGTATTGAAAGATGTTGTTTGAATAGAATAGAGTTGTTATCTTAACTTCTTGTTGGAATGGAATGAAGTAATATTGATTGTAATGGAATCACAAAGAAGTAATTTTGGCTGGAATGGAATCATAAAGAATCATACGTATTAACTTTCACTGGAATGGAATCACAAAGAAGTAATTTTGACTGGAATTGAATCATACTGGAATGGAATCACAAAGAATGGAGCCATTATCTCAACTTTTTGTTGGAATGGAATGAAGTAACTTTGACTGGAATGGAATCACAAACAAGTAATTTTCACTGGAATGGAATCATAAAGAAGCATACATATAACAAAGAATACATATATGATTTTGACTAGAATAGAATCACAAAGTATCATACATATAATTTTGACTGGAATAGAATCACATAGAGTTAGTTTTGACTGGAATGGAATCACAAAGTAGCATACATATAACAATGAATACATATAATAAAGAAGTAAGTGAATGTGGTGGTTGGATTCATTGAAATACTCCATTAATATTCGAAATTAAATAAGTTTTTGTCTGCATACACAAAAGTAGTTTCTAGGTAACACAAAAGATTCCTGCATAGACAAAAGAAGGGTCACCATGTGCCCACACACCTACTTGATAGTACCATAGAAAAGCATAATAAAAATACTACTACTTTGTCTTTACATCACAACTGCCTTACAAAAGATATTCCTACCCACCCATTACATACCCACTAAATTAATCAATAACTGAAGGGTTATTTGCATTGCTCCCAACCCTAGGTATCTGCCTCCTTAATGCTTGTTTGATGATCCGTTCAGAATATTGCCTCCTTCCACTTCTACTAACTGGGACCCTTCTTCTTGGCATGGGGACTGCAGGTGGTGGTGGTGGAAGTGGTTGGGCTGCAGGTGGTGGTGGTAGAGGTTGTTGGGCTACAGGTGGTGGTGGTGGAGGTGGTTGGGATGCAGGTGGTGGTGGTGGAGGTGGTTGGACTACAGGTGGTGGTGGAGGAGGTTGTTGGGCTACAGGTGGTGGTGGTGGAGGTGGTTGGGCTGCAGGTGCTAGTGGTGGTGGTGGAGGAGGTTGTTGGGCTATAGGTGGTGGTGGTGGAGGTGGTTGGGTTGCAGGTGGTGGTGGTGGAGGAGGAGGTTGTTGGGATACAGGTGGTGGTGGTGGAGGTGGTTAGGTTGCAGGTGGTGGTGGAGGAGGTGGTTAGGCTGTAGGTGGTGGTCCTTCATTGCCCCTGGATAAACTTGGGTCTGCTCCACTGCCCCTGGATGAACTTGGTACTGAAAACAAAAATTAAAATGTCAATTCTTTGTTCAAATGATGTAGTGTTTTTAAAAATATTAACTTGATGTATTGCTTTGCTGGTTAGATGGACACTTTTTCTTGTTGTGACCTGGTTCCTTACAAATACCACACTTTATTAGGCTTCCCCTTCTTGTGACAGTTTGACTACTTGGTCCAGTCAACTCTCGTTCAATTGCATCCCTCTTCCTTTTCACTAATGCCCTACCATGTAATCTTCTTCTTTTGGGAGGCAAAGGCTTGTGGTATGGAACATCTGGCCACATATCACTACTATTGAGAGGATTAATGCTATATTTGTAGCATTTTAGGTAAACCTCAGTAGTGTATGATTGGGACACATATGTCTCTGCATCATGATTTAAGTAAGAGATTGTTGCCACTCCATGTAAGCATGGTATCCCTGTAAGTTGCCATACTCTACAAGCATACTTCTTTGTAGTTAGATCCACTCCATATGCAACATCAGTGAATCTAACCTCATACTTTTGATAACCACAAGGAGTAACTCCCCACAATCTGTTTAAAGCAAAAAAAAAAAATATAAATCAATAACACATCCTCATAATTAACATAAGCATATTAAAGTAAAAAACTTACCTCTGTTTAACCTTCAAATCTTCTATACGCTTCCTAATAGTTGGACATATAAGCAAATCCCATTCCATTCCTTCAACTCTTTGAGTGTATATCCTTTCCATTACAAATAACCTAATCTCCTCCAGCATAGTGATTATAGGTCTCCTTCTAGCATGCCTAATAGCAGAATTGAAACTCTCACTGACCCCATTCTCCACTGCATCACAATCTCTTCCTTCTTGAAAAAAAATGCCTTAGACCAGGTAGTAGGATCTTTGTCTATAAGGTAATCATAAGCATGAGTATCAATAGATTTGATCTTCTCCATTACACCTATGAACTTCTCCACAGTACTAGCCCTTACAGCCCTCCAAAATAACTTCATGTATTCTTGACCAATAAACCTTTTATTAAAATTGGCCACAATGTGTCTGGCACATTGCCTATGTTCAGCTTCTGGACATATTTCCTTAACTGCTTGTAATAACCCCTACAAATCACAACATCATTATGAGTGAAAAAACATAAAAATGAAGCATAAAAAGGACCGAGTACTAACCTTGTGTCCATCAGAAATAAGGGTAATGCTTGCAACAAGACCACCATTAATGTCATCCATAAGCAAATCTATGAACCACTTCCATGTTTCTTTATTCTCAACACATACCACAGCCCATCCTAAAAGGTAGAGGTGGTTGTTTGCATCTCTCCCAGCAACTGAAAGAACTTCTCCTCGAACTATACCCTTTAAAAAGCAATCATCAAGCCCAATTACAGGCCTGCACCCTTCTAACCAACCATCCCTTACAGCTTTGAAACACACATAAAACTTGGAAAACAAAGTTGTGGAATCTGGCATGATGTCTACATCCAACCTCACAGTAGACCCAGGATTTGACCTGATAATTTCCTCAACATATGACCACAATCTCCCATAATGTTCAATTACACTTCCTTCAATCTCTTGTAATGCAAATTTCTTTGCATTTCTGCATTGCCCCACACTCACATTTATGTTGAATGCCATTGACACTTTAACTTTCATCTTCCTTGCACTCATTTTTGGGTTCTCTATAATTTGACTCATAAAATGTTACCCTATCCATCTATAAGTTACGATTGACCCAAACTTAAACACCCTACACCAATTATGTTCATTCACTGGAGATTTGATCTGAAAAGTCTTTTCTTTACTCATCCAGGAGGCCCATAGTCTGAAAGGGCAAGATGGTGACTTATTCTTTTTGCAACATTTTACTAACAATCTGTCAAAGTCATTTTTTTCAAACCATAGATCATACCCATTAGCAACTGCATAATTGCTTAACATATGTTTAAGCTCAGTAGGGTTAGAAAATCGCATACCTATAATTGGTTTCATCTGATCCCATGGTTGTCTCTCATCATACACAGGGTACTGGGTGTTAGAAATTGGGGTATAGTAAGGCTTGGAATTCTGAGAATTGTGTAAAACATTTTCAGATTAAAGCAGTTGGGTGGTACTCCCAATATTCTTTAATCGGATAAGACTCAGAGAGACAAGAATTAAGAATGCTTTGATGATAGTTTCGTCTATACCAGAAAAATGAGACCAAAACCGAATTTATGATCTTTGTCTGAAAACTGTCATATGACAGTTTCTAACTGTCATAAACTATAAAAACTGACATAAAATGGAAGTTTAGATAAGGATCAAACAATGGTCAATTCTCTGAAAATACGATTTTCTGATGCATTTTTTATATAGCAACATACCCTATATAAAAAAATTTCCCTTGGACCCCAGCCAGGGGCTGCCGCTCCTTGGACCCCGCTCCCAGGGGCGCTGCCCCCAGACCCCCATTCGTTTAGGGGCCGCCCCTAAATGACAGTGTACTTTGAAAACTTAATCAAACTTAAACAAGTGTGTACTCCACACCTTCCTTAATTGTTTAATATTTATCAAGATCACCTTTGGTCAACAAAGTAATCTCATTACACTTAAATAATACTAATGACAACAAATCACCAACACTGGGGTGGCACGTATTCATCATCTTGATCTTCACTCTCTGTAGGTTCACAAAGGATGTTTAAAAATCTATCATGTGCAGTTTTGTTTGCTGGAAATGGATAGGTAGCATCATCTTTTTCATGACCAACAGAATATGAATCTTGAATAACTGAATCCTCATCTTCATCTAAGTCTTCATTTTCACTTTCACTTTCCTCAGCCTCAATCCAGTTGAAGATAGGTTCATTATGGTGATCCACATATACATTCATTCTCTTGTCATTAGCATACGCCAAATCCAAAAATTCCTTGTAATCACCCTCGTTCACCAGTGTATGAATTCCAAGACCTAAAGACTCTCGTGGAAGGCAGAAATAGATGTCTTTGCTTCTCGATTTGGTGAGCTTGTGAAGGAATTCCATGAATTGCTCATACCCAAACCCACTAAAGTCAACATCTCGCACTGATGCTCTATCGGGATCAAAGTAAACTAAGGGATTAGGTGCGAACTGACCATTGTAGTGGAAATCCACTACAATGAAGTTCTGATCAGTAGGATTTGGAGATGATGCCTGTCTACAGAACGATTGAAGGAGACGAATGATCGATGGAGAATTTTGTGCCCTAGTCGAGTTAAGGACCAAATGAGAATTCGGAGTGAGGTTTAATGAGAAGGAGACGACAAATTAGGGCCTACATGCCACCTCTTTCGCCACGTAAGATAAAAAGTACACGTAGGATCGACAAACCCTTTAAAACCATCTAAACCCGATCATAAGGGGAACATTAGTACAATTCAACAAGTTAAATGGTTAATAAAGCAAGATATAAAGTTCAGTAACCAAATGTGATCAAAGTCAAAAGTATGTTACCCTCTCAAGTCATTATCCCTTTTATATATTTCAAAAGCTTTCAGCAACATTTGCCAAACATTCATATAACAAATAAAAGCTACAGCTTCCCGCTACCAGCTACCTGCTACACGCTACCAGCTACCCGCTACTAGCTAGCTGCTATCCACTTCCAGCAAACAGCTACTTTTGCCAAACACGCCCATAGTCCTCGAAAAAATGATGGTGAAGTCGGCGTCAGACCAAAGTTATATGGGAGATCAAAATTTTCAAGGAAAGAATAAGCAGGAAATTTATCGGGTGACATGGAGCCAAAGGGAAAAATGGTTTAATAAAAAATCACATGTCACAATATTATGATTTGTTGGGTGTCGAAATTGAGGCATTGATAGCCCTCTAATTTGTAGGACACCCGAGAAAAACGCAAGGAATTGAACGGTGAGATAATTTATTTGGGGCAACTATACTTGGAAAACACAAACACCAAAAAACACGAAAATGGAGATACGTGGGGTTGGTGCGATAAAGCTTATGAAAAGGAGTATCATTATTTATGATAGTAGAGGGAAGAATGTTTATTAGATGTTCAGCCATTTGAAGAGCTTCAACCCAATAATCGGGTAGAAGATGGGCATGAAACAAAAGGGTACAGATGACATTATTGATGGAACTAAACGTGCGTTTAGATTTACCATTTTGTTGGGATCACATGCCCATCATTCACATCGCTACCATTCATATCCCTACCAACAACATTCAAAGAGGTCCCTCCAACATCATTCACAAAGTGCCTACCAATATTCACAGGGCGCCTAGCAACATTCACAAAGGGCCTAGCAAGATTCATAGTCTCCTCAATCACAAGCTTTTCAATCACACACTCTTCAATCAAAGTAGGTACATTGTTCATCCTTCTGTTAAAAAGGATTGATAAAATACCTGGAGACACAACAACATGCAATAACTCAACAATGGAAACAAAGTCATTTAATTTTCCACATTTATAGTTATCCTATGAATAATACTTCATCTAATTTCCACCACCCAATTTTCAAGCTTACCTTTATCTTCACCATAGGCAAGCTCTAGCTTGTATCTTTCTATAGTTTCTTCCCTATGAAGTTTAGTGCATTTAACATACACCTCAACAGTGGAGGGAGCATTTGGGTTTGTTTGCTTGTAAATATCATAGTGTAACACCCCGAGATTTAGGTAAATTTCTTTCATCCTTGTTCTTTGTCGATTGGTCATGATTAGTCCTTGAGTGGAGGATTTATAGCAAGTGAGTACGCTGGGCGTACCAGAGGGGTATGTTGCGCATACTCATGCGCTTAAATTGGACGCGGAGTCGCCAAGGTATGCTGGAAGTACCCAGAGTTACGCCGGGCGTACCCGGCCCAGATGCAAACACCCTAATCTGTCTTATGCACTATTTAAAGGGTGCTAAGGCTCATTTCTTAGCCTCCATATCAATGAGTGAAACCCTAAAAGAGAGCCTCCCATCGTCCTTACTGTGTGAGAGTGTTGTTGGAGCTAATTGTGCTTTGGTGACCTAATGAAGGAGAAGGAAAGGAGCTCTTGGAAGATAAAGCTTGGGGTGCCATTTTGGATCTGAGATCTACAGAGAAAAGGGATACACTTGGAGGTATAAAGTTCAAAACTTTCCTCTTCTTTTGGTTGTTGTTGCATGTGCCATTTCTAGGGCTAAAACCCCAAAGGTGGAGACTTTATGAGTGTAAAGTGCTCCATGGTCCGAGATCTGTCCTATTTCAGTGGTATTAGTGATTTAGAACCATAAAGTTTCCATCTTGGATGTTAGTTTGAGGTCATGCTTGTGTAATAAGCCTTCTAGAGTTAAAGGATGGGACATTATGGGAGTTAGTGGCTTGTTTAGCCATGCAAAGGCTTAAAGTCATCAACTTTATGGATTAAGAGGCTTAGATGTCGTCAGATCTAGAATTTGGACGTGGGTCTTAACTATTTAAGACCTCAAGAGCTAAGGGCTGAAGCTGGGGAGTACGTCGGGCGTAACCCCAGTACGCGCCGCGTACTGGGTGGCGTTCCCCGATTCTGAGATGCATCAGGGTATGCTCAGCGTACACATCTGGTACGCGCAGCGTAACCCGGAAAGTTGACTTCTGGTTGACTTTTAGGGTATGGTCTATTGTGGGGCCTTTTGAGTTATGAGAGGGGTAAAATGGTCCTTTACCCTTCTGAGAGTGTCATAAGAGGACATAGTCTAGCCTTTGAGAGTTATATTAAATAGAGTATTTCTTTCATATGATTAGGCGGAGGCTAGGCCAGCGTTTACCGAGTCAGAGATTTACCGAGATACCCGAGGTGAGTCTTCTCACTATACTTTACCTAGTGTGGTAACCGAGTTATGTGACAGAGCACTATAGAGTTATATGCAAGTGTATTTGCATGTTATTTATGTGTTGTGATTTATTGTGATATGTGATATGCATGATTCAGAGTTACAGAGTTGGGACTTTCGGGTCCCTAGAGTTAGGGCCAGAGGGCCCACCTATAGTTGGGGCTGGAGGGCCCCACTGAGACACATTGACCAGAGGTCGACAGAGTTACAACCTCGAGTGGCTATTATGTGTTAGAGTGGTATTTTGGGGAACTCACTAAGTTTATGCTTACAGTGTTATGTGTTTCAGGTAACAGTGATGACCGCGGGAAGGCGTCAGCTTGATTCGTACACACACATGGGATTTTATGTAGTTTGATCTTGGGAGATATTTTGTGAAACAAATACATGATACTATGATGTGTTATGAATGAATGAATTTGTAAAAATGTGTTTGAAATTGCGAAAAATTGTTTTAATTTTTACGGTGTTACAAGTTGGTATCAGAGCCTAGGTTTGAGGGATTCGGGTGCACCTTCGGGCGTATCTGAACTCAAACCGAGAATTTGAGGAAATTTTGATAATAAAACAAGTTTTCAAAAGAAGAACTTACGAGACGAACAGAGTACATTCGTGTGTACGAACAGCCAGCGCCCGAACGGTGATTTCCCAAAATACCATTATTATAAGTGTTATAAGATATGATGTGATACGTTATATGATGAGCTATGATATGCATGCTAGAGTAGAATAGGTATTCTTATTAGGACTAGAGTGGCCTGATATGTGATGCCTGAGTCTAGGAGTCTTGCCGCTAGGAATACTTCAGAGTGTTTAGGTAGCAGCGAAGAGGTTGTGAGAGATCTACTAGCGAGTATCATATGATTAGAGAGAGTAGGGTACTTGGGACTTGGGACTCTGGGAGGAGGACTTGGGGTGAATGCTGATGCGGTGTGGATGGTAGTATTGGGCCCGTACTACTGAAGACACTGGGTCAGTGCACAGTCCAAGTAAGAATCCTTGGAGTACCAAGGGACAAGTAGAGTGGAGTATTCGAGTGTCAGTATACTCGGGCGAGTCCCTGATATTTATTCTTGTGTAGTGTTTCAGAGAGAGGGAGATCATGGTTGGGACTCGCCACACACCAGGGACCAGCGGTACGAGGGATGAGGAGATCCGTAGGATCATTAAGGAGGAGGTGGCTGCGGCCATCAGGGCAGAGATACCAGAGATGTTCGGGTCTATCAAGACCACGCTGATAGAGACATTTGATAAGAAGTACGCTGCTCTTTCTGAGGCTGTTGTTGCTGCGGCCACTGCAGCTATAGTTGCGACTAGGCCGCAGGGTGGTGATGCGTTGTTGTTCCAAGAGTTCAGCAACACAAAACCACCGGAGTTTGACGGGACCCAGGACCCGATTGCGGAGATGAGATGGATTTCAGACATAGAGGGGTGTTTCTTTACTTGCTCATCTCCAGAGCATTTGAGAGTCCGATTCACGCTGAACCAGCTCCGCTTGGGAGCGAAGGATTAGTGGAAGTTTGTGACGGCACACTATACGCCTGCTGAGCTTGCAGCAGTGACCTGGGAGAGGTTTACTGCTATGTTCCGAGATGAGTACGTTCCCCAGGTGGAGAGGGAGCGTTTGGCCCAGGAGTTTCTGACCCTCAAGCAGGGTACTAAATCTATTACTGTGATTACGAGGATGTTTCATGAGCAGGCGATGTTCTGCCCAGAGCACGTGTCCTCCGAGCAGGCACGTATGAGCCGATATCTGAGCATTTTGAGGAGGGATATACGAGTGTTCGTGGTGAACTCGACGTACCGGACATTTGCCGAGCTTCAGGAAAATGCCCGGAAGAGGGAGATAGAGTTGGAGACCCAGGCTAGGGAGGAGGCTGAGTCTCAAGGGAGGGACCAGCGACCGGTGCAGTCTCAGCCGGTAGCCAAGCGGGCCAAGCCCGCTGATTCGAGATCAGGGAACCAGAGGGGCCGTACTTGTGGTAAGTGCGGCAAGAGCCACGATAGGGTGTGCAGATCAGGGTCTTGCTACAAATGTGGCAAGGAGGGGCATATGGCCAAGGACTGCCCCAAGGGGTTTGCAGTATGTTTTCACTGCAACCAGACCGGACACCGGAAGGCAGAGTGTCCGCAACTGCGGGGATCAGCACAGGGAGCATCTCAGGGATTTTCCCCTGCTGCCATCAGAGCTACTGAGAGTCGGCCAGTGAAGGCCAAGGCACCGAAGGCATGAGGGAGAGCCTTTCAGTTGACCGCGGAGGAGGTCCGCGCAGCGCCCGATGTCGTGGCTGGTATGTATTCTTTCGTGTATTTATTTTGATGTTGAGATTTTGTGCTTATATTATGTTATGCGTAGGTACTTTTCTTGTGAGTTCTGTACCTGCCTTGGTGTTATTTGACTCAGGTGCGAGTCGGTCTTTTGTATCTTTGGCTTTTAGTCAGCACATCAGTGTTAGTCGTGAGGCGTTGAGTCAACCTCTGAGAGTTTCCATAGCTGACGAGAGGGTGATATATGCCACAGAGGTGATCCGAGGGTGCGTACTCTAGATTTTCGGTGTTGAGTTCCCGATCGATTTAGTTCCTATTCCGATGGGTGATGTCTGTGTCATCGTGGGCATGGACTGGTTGAGCAGATTTGGAGCGGTTATCGACTGCGAGCGACAGCTGGTGACCATACGAGACCCTAGTGGGGTAGTTCTTACGGTGTACGGTGAGGGTACACGTTCTGGGTCAGCATTTTGTTCGGCCGCTAGACTGAGGCAGTGTCTACAGTAGGGCTATAAGGGCTTTGTAGCGTATGTGATGGATATGCGGGTTGATTCAGAGAGACCGAGGATGGTTGATGAGGTTCCGATAGTGCGTGAGTTCCCGGACGTATTTCCAGAGGAGTTGTCGGGCGTGCCTCCCGTGAGGCAAGTGGAGTTCAGTATCGATTTGGTTCCGGGGGCCACGCCTATCACCAAGGTGCCCTATCGCCTTGCACCTCCAGAGATGCAGGAGTTATCATCGCAACTTCAGGAGTTGATGGGAAAGGGGTTTATTCGGCCGAGCAGCTCGCCGTGGGGAGCGCCTATCCTTTTTGTCAAGAAAAAGGATGCTTCACGCCGGATGTGCATTGATTACCGGGAGTTGAACAAGCTGACGGTCAAGAACCGTTACCCGTTGCCGAGGATCGACGATTTGTTCGATCAGTTGCAGGGATCATCTTGGTTCTCCAATATCGATGTGAGTTCTGGGTATCATCTGGTAAGGGTGCGAGATGAGGACATACAGAAGACAGCTTTCAGGACTCGTTATGGGCATTACGAGTTTGTGGTGATGCCTTTCGGACTCACCAATGCCCCAACAGTGTTCATGGACCTCATGAACAGAGTGTGCAGGCCGATGTTGGATCGCTCGGTGATCGTATTCATCGATGACATTTTGGTGTATTCGAGATCTAGAGAGCAGCATGAGGAGCATTTGAGGGAGATCCTCGGAGTTATGAGATCGGAGAGGCTTTATGCCAAATTCTCCAAGTGTGATTTCTGGTTGCGAGAGGTCTAGTTCCTAGGGCACCTCGTTAACCAGAAAGGGATATTGGCCAACCCGGCCAAAGTTGAGGTAGTGATGAGTTGGGAGGTGCCGAGGTCACCCTCCAAGATCAGGAGTTTCTTAGGGTTGGCAGGCTATTATCGGAGATTTATCAGGGATTTCTTCAAGATCGTCGTGCCACTCACCAGGTTGACCCGGAAGGGTGTCGCTTTTTCATGGGGCCCAGAGCAGCATGACTCCTTCGAGACACTTCGCCAGAGGCTATGTGAAGCCCCAGTGTTAGCCCTCCCAGAGGGAATGGAGGACTTTGTGGTGTATTGTGATGCGTCGATCTTGGGGTTGGGAGTGGTGCTGATGCAGAGAGGGCATGTGATAGCATACGCATCGAGGCAGCTAAAGCCTCATGAGACGAGGTATCCCACCCACGATCTAGAGTTGGGGGCAGTGGTGTTCGCCCTTAAGATTTGGCGTCACTATCTGTACGGGGTTCGGTGTACGATATACACAGACCACAAGAGCTTGAAGTATTTGATAGATCAACCCAACTGAAATATGCGATAGAGGAGGTGGTTGGACGTGGTCAAGGATTATGATTGTGAGATCCTATACCACCCGGGCAAGGCTAATGTTGTAGCCGATGCATTGAGCCACAGGTCGGAGAGCGCCACATTGAGAGATGTATGTTTGAGATTGATTGTGATGGATCCGGTGTTGGACTCCATTCGTGGGGCCCAGGCTGAGGCTATAAGATCAGAAAACCAGAAGAGAGAGCGAGTTGTCGGGTTGGTATGGGAGTTCGTTACCGATAGCCGGGAGCTTATGACATTTCCGGGTCGTATCTGGGTGCCGTTTGTCGGAGGGACGTGTACCATTTTGATGGAAGAGGCTCATCGGTCGAAGTTCTCGATCCATCCTGGGGCCACTAAGATGTATTTAGAACTAAAGAGAGAGTATTGATGGCCCTGTATGAAGAGGGATGTCGCGTGGTTTGTTGAGAGGTGCTTAACCTGTCGTAGGGTTAAGACCGAGCACCAGAGACCGCATGGTAAGTTGCAGTCGTTGGAGGTTCCCGAATGGAAGTGGGAACAGATTACCATATATTTTATCACCAAATTGCCAAGGACTGCTAGGGGAGTCGATGCAATTTGGGTGATTGTGGACAGGTTGACAAAGAGCGCCCACTTCCTTGCTATCAGTGAGAGCTCTTCCGCAGAGAAGTTGGCAGAGATGTACATGAGGGAAGTGGTATCGCGGCATGGAGTGTCGATCTCGATTGTCTCAGACCGAGATGTGCGTTTCACTTCCAGATTCTGGAAGAAATTTCATGAGGAATTGGCTACTAGGCTGCATTTTAGTACCGCATACCACCCCCAGACTGACGGACAGAGCGAGCGGACGATTCAGACGCTCGAGGATATGCTCCGGGCATGTGTGTTGGATTTCGGAGGGAGTTGGGACACGTATTTGCCCTTGGCAGAGTTTTCTTACAACAACAGCCATCATTCGAGCATTGGTATGCCGCCCTTTGAGCTGTTGTATGGGAGAAGGTGTCGGACCCCCATTTGTTGGGGAGAGGTCGGGCAGCGTGTTATGGGTAGTACCGAGGTCGTGCTTCAGAAGAATGAGCAGATATAGCAGGTCAGGAAGAGGTTATTGACCGCTCAGAGTCGTCAGAAGAGTTATGCGGACAGGCGCCGGTTCGAGCTCGAGTTCCAGGTCGGCGACTTTGTACTCCTGAAGGTCTCTCCTTGGAAAGGAGTGATCCGATTCAGGAAGAGGGGCAAGTTGGGGCCCCGATATATCGGTCCTTTTCGGGTGATCGCCAGGGTAGGCAGGGTAGCCTACCGGTTGGAGCTACCTGCAGAACTAGGTCAGATCCATGACACTTTCCACATGTTGTAGTTGTGAAAGTGTATAGCCGATGAGTCGACAGTGGTACCATTGGAGGATATTCAGGTGGAAGCAAGCCTGAATTATGCTGAGAGGCCAGTGGCAATCAGGGATCGGAAGATCAAGGTTTTGAGGAACAAGGAAGTACCTTTGGTTTTGGTTCAGTGGCAACATCGGAAGGGGTCCGAGATGACTAGGGAGTCAGAGTCGGAGATGCGAGGGCAACATCCAGAGTTGTTCGAGGAATGAGACTTCGGGGGCGAAGTCTGGTTCTAGTGGGGGAAAATTGTAACACCCCGAGATTCAGGTACATTTCTTTCATCCTTGTTCTTTGTCGATTGGTCATGATTAGTCCTTGAGTAGAGGATTTATAGCAAGTGAGTACGCTGGGCGTACCAGAGGGGTACGCTGAGCGTACTCATGCGCTTAAATTGGACGCGGAGTCGCCAAGGTACGTGGGGCGTACCCAGAGTTACGCCGGGCGTATCCGACCCAGATGAAAAAACCCTAATCCGTCTTGTGCACTATTTAAAGGGTGCTAAGGCTCATTTCTCAGCCTCCATATCAATGATTGAAACCCTGAAAGAGAGCCTCCCATCGTCCTTAGTGTGTGAGAGTGTTGTTGGAGCTAATTATGCTTTGGTGACCTAGTGAAGGAGAAGGAAAGGAGCTCTTGGAAGATAAAGCTTGAGGTGCCATTTTGGATCTGAGATCTACAGAGAAAAGGGCTACACTTGGAGGTATAAAGTTCAAAACTTTCCTCTTCTTTTGGTTGTTGTTGCATGTGCCATTTCTAGGGTTAAACCCCAAAGGTGGAGACTTTATGAGTGTAAAGTGCTCCATGGTCCGAGATCTGTCCCATTTCAGTGGTATTAGTGATTTAGAACCATAAAGTTTCCATCTTGGATGTTAGTTTGAGGTCATGCTTGTGTAATAAGCCTTCTAGAGTTAAAGGATGGGACATTATGGGAGTTGGTGGCTTGTTCAGCCATGCAAAGGCTTAAAGTCATCAACTTTATGGATTAAGGGGCTTAGATGTCGTCAGATCTAGAATTTGGACGTGGGTCTTAACTGTTTAAGACCTCAAGAGCTAAGGGGCTGAAGCTGGGGAGTACGTCGGGCGTAATCCCAGTACGCGCCGCGTACTGGGTGGCGTTCCCCGATTCTGAGATGCAGTCGGGTACGCTCAGCGTACACATCTGGTACGCGCAGCGTAACCCGGAAAGTTGACTTCTGGTTGACTTTTAGGGTATGGTCTATTGTGGGGCCTTTTGAGTTATGAGAGGGGTAAAATGGTCCTTTACCCTTCTGAGAGTGTCATAAGAGGACATAGTCTAGCCTTTGAGAGTTATATTAAATAGAGTATTTCTTTCATATGATTAGGTGGAGGCTAGGCTAGCGTTTACCGAGTCAGAGATTTACCGAGATACCCGAGGTGAGTCTTCTCACTATACTTTACCTAGTGTGGTAACCGAGTTATGTGACAGAGTACTATAGAGTTATATGCAAGTGTATTTGCATGTTATTTATGTGTTGTGATTTATTGTGATATGTGATATGCATGATTCAGAGTTACAGAGTTAGGACTTTCGGGTCCCTAGAGTTAGGGCCAGAGGGCCCACCTAGAGTTGGGGCTGGAGGGCCCCACTGAGACACATTGACCAGATGGTCGATAGAGTTACAGCCTCGAGTGGCTATTATGTGTTAGAGTGGTATTTTGAGGAACTAACTAAGCTTATGCTTACAGTGTTATGTGTTATGTGTTTCAGGTACCAGTGTTGACCGCGGGAAGGCGTCGGCTTGATTCGTACACACACATGGGATTTAATGTATTTTGATCTTGGGAGATATTTTGTGAAACAAAGACATGATACTATGACGTGTTATGAATGAATGAGTTTGTAAAAATGTGTTTGAAATTGCGAAAAATTGTTTTAATTTTTACGGTGTTACACATAGCATCTAAGATTTAATTGATTCATTAACATTTTCTTGTACAAACTTCTAGGATTTGTCTTTTTTGTTAATTCCTTGGCTTCAGATTATGCCATGTTCTATTTTGATTCTTCCAAATAGAACTTTTCTCCTTTGAAAATGCATTCTTATACAAATCAAAAGCCTAAACTAGTGTTGGTTCTTTTCTACTCATAATGGCAATCATATGCTTTTCAAATTTTCTTTTGCAACTTAAGAGTAAAATAAAGGCATTTCCTCCATCAAACAAAAGCCAATTGAGCATATCTACAAACTGTTTTTCAGAGCATGTTTCACGATTTGTTATTTGATTTAGGAATATATCTTCTAAAGTATCCATATCATAATCGGAAATCTTTTTGACTTATTTTAAGAACCTTTTAAAGGTCATTTCAACATTTTCAATTTATGTTTTAAACCATGTAGTTGTATCATTTTTCCAATCCTTAAAGGGGGCTAAATGTTGAGTGATTTCTATTTTAAACGAGATTCCTTTTCTATTCAAGGTTCTAGTTGTAGACAAAATAAACGAGAAAGCCCTAGTATGAAGGCGGTTAGATGTTGGATTATAGAAGACGAGATATTGTGTCTTCTAAGGACACAACCTATTATCTTGGTCTTCTAAATATCATAATGCTATTTCTCATCCTAATGTTGAAGCATAATATTGGGAGTTCCTAATGGGGTTGCCGAGACGTGTTGGATACAAAATCTTCTTCTCGAGCTACAGTATTCTCCTCATCGAGCTACCCTTATTTATTATGATAATTTCAGTGCGGTTTTTATGTTTTCAAACCTATTCGATCCCATCTCTCTCTATCTCTATCTCTCTCTCTCTCTCTCTCTCTCTCTCTCTCTCTCTCCTGTCAATGACCTTCTCCTTACATCGACATACCTTCCCATCTACGACTATATGATCTTTTTATCTCTTCTCCTTCATCATGCCAGGTGATTCTAATAAACCTTCTTCTACCATCAACATTAAGAATGAATATATACATACATTCTACCTAACTTTCCTTAATCAATATATATATATATATATATATATATATATATATATATATATATATATACAAAAAATACTGCACTAGCATTGAGGGTGTATGAGACAAGGTTTCGCTGGAACCGGCGCTCCAAAATTATCTAAAATGTCTGTAATAACCTTGATTACCTGTTACATGAGATGGGAAACTTTTCTATCAATGATTACTGCACTAAAATCACGGCTATTGCAGATACCTATTAAATAATCTTAGAGCACATGTTCTGGAGCGAACCCTTGTCTCATACACCCTCAGTGTCAATGTGGTAATTTTTTATGTATGTTGATTAATGAAATTCAGTTAGAATGCATTTGTATATTCATTCTTGATGTAGATGGTAGAAGAAGGTTTATTAGAATCACTTGGCATGATGAAGGAAAAGAGATATAAAGATCACAAAGTTATAGATGATAAGGTATGTCGATATAAGGAGAAAGACGTTGATTGGAGAGAGAAAATTGATCAACCGGATTTGAAGACATAAAAATTGCATTGAAATTATCACAACACAAGGGTATCCCGATGAGGAGAATAATGTAGCTTAAGAAGAATATTATGTATCCAACACGTCTCAACAACCACATTAGCAACTCCTCGATATTTTGCTTCAACACTAGAACGAGAAATAGTATTCTAACGTTTAGAGAACCAAGATAACAAGTTGTGTCCTAAGAAGAGACAATATCCCATCTTCTCCCAATCCAAAATCCAGTCACCTGCATACCAGGGTTTTCTTCTTTATTCTATCTACAACTAGAACTTTGAATCAAAAAGGAATCTCGTTTGAAATAGAAATTGCTTAACATTTAGCCCCCTTTGAGGATTAGAAGATTGATATGACAACATGGCTCAAAACACAAATTGAAAATGTCGGAATGAAATTTAAAAATTTGTTGGAAGAAGTCACAAAGCTTTTTGATTATAATATCGATACTTTAGAAGATATATTCCATAATTAAATAACAAATTGTAAAACATGCTCTGAAAAACAGTTTGTAGTTATGCTCCATTGGCTTCTATGTGACGAAGGAAAAGCCTTTGTCTTACTCTAAAGTCACAAAAGGAAAGTTGAAAATCATATAGTTTCCAACATGATCCGAGGAGAGATAACACTAGTGTAGGCTTTTGATTTGAAGAAGAATGTGTTTTCTAAGGAGAAAAGTTCCATTTGGAAGAATCAAAACAAGGCTATAGCAAAATCTAAAGTCAAGGAATTAATAGAAAAGATGAAGCTTAGAATTTTGTATAATAAAATTTTAACGACTCAATTGAACCTTAGATGATATGCTATCTACAAGAAAACAAACCCATATGCTCCCTCCACTATTGAGGTGTATGGTGAATGCACCAAATTTCATAGGGAAGAAGCTATAGCAAGATACAAGCTAAAGCTTGCCAATGGTGAAGATAAAGGTAACCTTGAAAATTGGGTGGGTGAAAAGATGAAGTATTATATAGAGGATAACTATAATCATGGAAAATTAAATGACTTTGTTTTCGTTGCTAAGTCATTGTCGGTTGTTATATCTCCAAGTCTTCTATTAATCCTTTTTAAAGGAAGGATGAACGATGCTCCTACTATGATTAAAGAGCATGCGATTAAGGAGTATATAAATGTTTCTAGGGCCTCTGTGAATGCTTCTAGGAGTTCTATGAATTTTGTTGGTGGAGATGTGAATGATGGGCCTGTGATCCCAACAAAATGGTAAATCTGAACTCATGTTACGTTCCATCAATAATATCATTCGTACCCTCTTGTTTCATGCCCGTCTTCCACCCTATTATTGGGTTGAAGCTCTTCAAAGGAATAAACATCTAATAAACATTCTTCCATTTACTATCGTAAATAGTGATACTCTCTTTCATAAGCTTTATTATACCAAGACCATGTATCACCATCTTTGTATTTTTGGGTATCCGTGTTTTCCAAATATAGTTTCCCTAAATAAGTTATCTCCCCGTTCAACTCCTTGTGTTTTTCTTAGGTATCCCACAAATCATAAGGGCTATTGATGCCTCAGTATCGACACCCAATTGTAACACCCGGTTTTTCGTAACAGGTGTTAATTCATGAAATATAAATATTATGAGTTGAGTAAAAAAGATAAAGCTTTGAGTTGCTTTATTTTTAGAAATAATATTTATAAAAATATAATTAAATAATGTTGTAGATCTTGTTGAGAGGATTATGTGGATATAAAGATCATTGAAAACGAATTCCATATGAGGAAGTTATGATCGTTTGAAGATTTTGATGAAAGTACATTGGTATATTAAGAAAGTCAATGATAGTCAAGTCAACGGTCAAACCTTTAACCCTCACGATGTGGGGGTGTTTCCTCACAACGTGAGCATCATGAATTGACAAAAACACATGGCGAAAGTGATGGGTTTTGGTCATAAGACATCCTATGTGCTCATACAAACCCTAATGCTTGGATCTAGGTTTCTCTATTGTACATGCTTTGAATCCAAGACTATAAACCCTAATTATAGCATACAAGTAATCATATTAGATATTAGAAAAGGTTTATAATGTTACCTTGATTGTTATGTAGCAATAACAATCCCAATTCCTCCTTTAATTGACTTTGGAAGGCTTAGAGTCACAAGTGTCACTCCTCTAATGGTTCACAAACACCATAAGCAAGAGGATGAAGAGGAGAGAGGATGGAGGCTGCCCAAAACGTGTTCTAACCCTAGAAGATTAGTTTCCCACGTTCTTGAGCCTAAAGGGTTCTATATATAGTGAGGCTATTAGGGTTATCTAACAAGGAAACCCTAATTTGGTTGCTTAAGCCCTAAGCAACCCATGGAGTCCTTTCTTAAAGCCTTGGACGACTTCATATGGGCTTCCCCCGTAGAATTCGTCCACCTTATAATAAAAGGCAATCCATGGCCCAAATTGCAATTATCTTATAATTACAATTCCAGTCCCTTAAGTTTAATTAATCTCTTTTAGTCACAAAACTAATTACTAATTAATTCTTGACTAATATTAATTAAACAATATGATTTCTCCTTTAATATATTATTCCCATAATATATTAATAAATCATATTTAATCCTTTCTCTCCATAATTCATCCTATCAAGTTGCTTTGGTGAAGGCAACCCAAAAGGACCATGCACCATCGGATCAAGTACATACCAAAATAGTTATGGACTTAGACACTAATCCAATAGTCTCCCACTTGGATAAGTCTAATAACTATTATGTGTATGACTTTAGATCCTGATCTGCAATCGTAGCTTTCCAAAGCCGCTGTCAACTCTGATCCTATCAGATACGCGTGTCCTTAGATAAGGGATCATATATTCCTCCATTCTAGATATCATATGAGATATGATTTCAAATCATTCTCTTTGTATTATATCTCAATTTCTGATTTATGACGACTGACTAATTGAACAAATCAAATTAGCCCTAGCCCAGCCGAGCATTTACGTTTGTCATCACTAAATCATCGAGGGGCCCAAAGATATCGCTTTTATCCTATTTTGAATAAAAGGAACGGATAAACTTTGATACAATGCTTGCTTGCACTCACTAACCAAATCACACACAACAATATGTTTATAACACCAAGTTACTAGTGCGTTTACATATTATCAATGTGCAACCGATTCGCAAGATACAACTCACACGTCTCGATTTCAAGAATATAAGATGTTATCGTCTCACTAATCACTCGTGATACAATTTCATGGAGTGATCCAAGTGAGCGTGGGTTTAATCCAATGCTCAAATCATATTCGTAAGCACTGATGAACGTTGCAGCAAACATTTGCTTATGTCTAATACTCTTCTAGACAATCCACACACCAATTCATGACAGTCTTCATTCATATCTACTTCCAACATATGAACGACTGTGGCCCGTTTGAATAATTCAATTATTCTTAATAAACTCAATTATTCTGGAAGTCAAAACATGCAAATGTGAAACACAAGAATAATACTAATCCCATATGGCCTCAAACCTTTGAGTATAAATAAAACGCCTTTTATTTATCACCATATTGATTACTCATTATTTGTCGTTTCGGGTAATCAACTTCTTACTCGAATTCCAACACTTGTCCCATGCTCCTAGCATGCACACAATGTTTACCTATGGTTCTTACTTTTGTGAAATAGATCTCATTGGACACATTTCCATTCCTTCTCATTTCACAACTCCAAATCCGTTTTTCATAACTCAAAGAATATCAAATTCTTGCTACTTATAGAATATGCTAGATTCTAACATTCTATGCAACTATCCTTTCGTAATGTCATTGCACCAAAGTCACAAAGACTATTGCCCATGATATTACAAAGTCCTCTATCGGAGATTGTTACAAGACAATTCCATAGACGTGATGTCTCTCACTCAAAGTACATTCTTTGAACATCCTTTTGCATAGAAGTTTCTAATCTAGTCATAGATTTCTCAATATTCAATTCCCAATATGGACACGCTTCCATATGTTCCATATGACAACTCATTCTTAATAGAATCTTATCTATTCGTAATGATGTCGATACTCATAAGCGACCAATCCTCGTCGAACTTTGGGTTGTCCTTTGATAGTTGTTTAATTGTTTTAGTCAAAACCAATTCTAGTCCCTTTTCCCTCTAAATACGCTCGACATTTGGAAAATTTTAGAATGGTCAAACATTAAAGCATTTGCAATCGATCCTATACCCGAAGCGTATGGGACACGACGCATAATGTTTTATTTGCTATGTTCTCAAAATTCGAATTGTGAAGAGGGATGCCATAATCATAATCGAAATTTTAAGAACACACTATGTACCTTTGACTAAATTTTATTAATATTCCACAACCTAAGCCTTTAGATTTGAAATGAAGCATAATATTCTCTCCCTTAATTATAGCAAAACAATTCTTCAACTATTGCGACTTTGCAAAGTATGACTCTTGTTTTCTATAATTAATATTGCTAACCTTGCAATACTTTCCTTAATAATCATACAATCATAACTTTTATGCTCCCACTATCTTGATGATTATTATAAAACATAACACTTATGCTCCCACTAGCTTCGACATGTATTCTTAAACATCTTAACTTCCAGAAAGACAATACCTATTGAATTTCTTAAGTCCATGTTTCTAATACATAGTGCTTTGATAATCTTTTATCAAGGCTTCTTGAACTTATACACCTTTGCCTTCGATAGTTCATATGTGTGTCTAAACAATTAAGACTAATTGCCAAACCTCTCAATTCAAATTATGGAAAGGGATACCGTAACCATAATTGAATTCGAGAATGCAATTTTACAATCACTATCTTCTTAAAATCTTTCTTAGTGAAAGCATTTCCTCACAATCATTTTCATGAAGGAGGAAATCTTATGACACTTAGATTTAAAGTAGTGTATTTGTTCCTATCCATGTGAATTTGTTAAAACCAAGGTTTACGACAAATTCAAACTCATATGGACCGAACTTTCTTAATCTTGATTTCTTGCCTTATGGTAGCACAGCTGCCCACCATGTCTTCCAAGTAGTTAAGCAGCTCACCCTTTCCTATCAATGTACCTTTCATTGATTAAGGTGCTTTGCCTTTTATGCATTCAAAATGAGAACTCATAGAACTCTCATGCATAATTAACTCGATTGGATTGGCACAGAAACAAAATAATGTCATTACAATAGGTTGTAAACCTCAACTCGTGTGCTAGTGATGATCGATAAGGTTTATTTGATTTGTTCTTGAAACCTTTCAAGACCATTAAGACTCCCACTGACTCCTTGACATATAAGATTCTCTTTGTCAATAACCATTTCTTGACAAACAAATATTCAAGAGTTAGTGTAGCTTTTATCAAAATTCTTCATAAATTGGTCCTAGTTGGTCTTTGTCTTATCTAAGACATCACAACTTACCACATTTAATGAATGTTTTAAACCTTCTTAATACTTTTCACTCATTGTCACAATCTTAATTCTAAGACTTGTTTTTGGAACGAAGTATGATTGGCTTCTTGATTTGACCATTTCTTCAATCTTTGATTCCTCTTCTTGGACATATAATTGTACCAAGACTCACTTAGAGGATCAATTGAGATATGGTTCTTAATCATTAAGACCTATCATAAAGCATAAAAGGTACTCTCCCTTCTTCTTAGAATGGAGAAACTTTTATCTCTCTGCCTACTTGATTCTTGTTATTCGTTCTACTATTGATTTAAACTTTTTCAATCAATTCAGAATTACACTTAATCTTATAAGTATAATTATATTTACTAAACCTTTAGTAAATCATGACGAATATCTCGTTACTCTTATGGTGGACTTTGATCAACACACAACTTTGTGTACTCGATCTCCTAGTCCTTCACTTGACACTTTGTCAATGAATTAGTCTAATTTCCAAATACGAAATTTCTCATTCATCGTGCATCCACGTTGCATGATTCCAAGTTTCTGTCCAATTGAAACTTGGGCGATGAGAAACTCTCCCTATTTGGTAAATTCTCGACTTTCCATAACATAATAAGAACCAAATCCATTATTGCTAATAATAGAAACATTTTAACATCAATTTTTTTTCATACACGCCATTGTAAGGATAAATAAATAAAATTTAAAATCAAAATTTATTTTATTGCGGAAAAATTTGTCCTTACAATGCAACTCATTGAAAAACTTATGCTAATACATCTTTCTTAGCAATCTAATTCTAACTCTAAGTAGTAGCTCAAGAATCTAATCTTCGAGAAACGCGATCGAAATCCATTCCTTCACGGTTAGATTCTTCTCACTTCTTCCCTTAAGCTTCCTTTCTTTTCTTCGATCCTACAAAACATCAATTGTAATCTTATCACATTATGTATTCAGAATCTAGAATGAAGCTTAAAAGAGTTAGTCAATGGATTTTACCTAAAGCAGAGCCATACGTTTCGACTCTCCCATCTCTTCGATCTCTTAGGTAAATAGGGCAGCTTCGTCTCCAATGCCCCTTCTCTTGGCAATAAAAACAGATTGACTCTTTTGGAACAGCACATGGAACTACTTCAGACATTGCCTTTCTCTTATGATCAAACTTTTCGATCATAGCATGTCTTTCGTTGCCATTGTCTATATCCATAGAGGTCTCGAAGGCAGATTCACCAATCAACATTGCTTTTCTATTGCGCCAAATCATTTATGATTCAGCAACAATAAGCATATAGGTTAGATCTATAAGGGTCACGTCGTAGTTCATCATATAGTACTCTCTTACGAACTCACTATATGAGTTAGGAAGTGACTGAAGAACCCAATCAACAGCCATTTCCTCACAAACAACGGATCCCAACATTCTTAACCTATCAATGTGTGACTTCATCCCTAGGACGTGTGCACACACCGGCTTTCTTTCTTTATGTTTACTTGCCAAAAGGGCTTGAGTGATCTTGAACTTTTCAAGCCTTTGAACTTGTGGGTTAGGGAGAATAATTGGAGGAGGAGGAGGAAGTGAAGCATGATCTCTTGTTCCACGATCGAATTGTGGAATATCATCTTCATGTGGAATGCTTATTCCACGAGATTTGAGAAGACCATAGTTGTCAAACTTTGACATCTACAATACGGGAGAAAACAAATTCAAGTTAGTTGATTGATTGAGTCCTTAGTAAATCACCCAAATGAGATACTAAGGCTAGGACCCAACACAATATTCTACAACTCGGGAGAGGGATGTCGTAACCCTAATTGCATAATATTTGAAGGTAAGTGAATGACGATTCACTAATTTTCACCATGAAAAACGAAAAAGAAATTTATGTTTTAAATCTATGAAAACTCCTAGATCCTTTGAGATTCATTGAACTTTCAATGGCATGTTTAAATCTCGATATGCCCCTCTTGTTTGTGACTGGGATGCCGAGGATCACAAAGCGGGTGTGAATAACCATGCAAACTTACATGGTGCCCTCACATGTTACAGTCACCTATTCGATGTGCCGGTAAACCACACACGCTCCACCGAAATATGACAAACATTGAGTCACCCTTTGCTACCTTTGCTTAGACCCATTTAGTGTGCCGGTTAACCACACACGCTCCACTAACGTCTTCGCAAGGGCACAAAGTGTAATTTCATGGAATTGCATCCATTCACTTTTGCCTAAGTAACTAAGATTGGGAATTTTATGAAAACATTTAGTTACTTTTATACTTCATTATACTTATAATGGAAGGTTTCGTCCTATCCTACCCGTTCAGCTAACGACCCTCCACTAGTCAAGAGTGCGGTGGGTAAGAGTGGATACCCATTCAATCGCCATTTTATAGGCAATTTCCTTAAACACCCCTTATAGACCAGCTTCGTGAATGAGGCCTACTAACGGTGAGACTGACTTTTACTCATACATATATATATAATGTTAGACTTTTAATGTTATATATATAGTATAGGGTGTATTTTATACTTTTAAAATATTAGGTGGTCTAATTTAACAATTATACTTTTAATTCAATTAAATTGTAGACCTAAACTTTTATGGATTTATTAAACCTCTTTTAATTATACACCTTAATTAATTAATAAAACCATAAGGGTGTGATTTGAACTTTTTCAAAACTATACTAGAGTTTTAGAATTTAACATTCCTAATTAAACTTTTAATCAACTTTTAAATTCCAAAACTTGAGGGCAAGTTTTGAAACATTTCAACACATTAGGGTTTCAACTATTTAAATTTCAAAACAACAAAACTTTTGGGTTCAAATTTAAACTATAAAACCTAAAGGGGAAAAATATGAAACATTTCATAACATAAGGATCAAATAACAAATAATCTAAATCACATAATTATCCATATTTGATTTATTTAGTGATTTCATGCAAAACAATTTATCAATTTACTCAAAATAATTAATCAATTATCTTATAAGGAAACAATTATCTTATTAATTGATAAATATCTTCAATTAGATCAAAAATATTGTCAAATATATCATATAATCGGATTAATATTGATCTAACATGATAAGGTAACTATCCCAATGCAAAAACAGCAAGAAATCCCGAATATCCCTTTGTTTGACGCACCGACTCGCCGAGTAGCCCTCTGGAACTCGCCGAGTAGGGGCAACTCGCCGAGTCCACAGTGGGACTCGCCGAGTCCATCATGCAGAACACCAAAAATCGAATTTTTCAAACATATCAAGCATCAATACAATAGAAACCAGTCAAGGCTCTGATACCACTGATGGGTGTTGGTCATAAGACATCCTATGTGCTCATACAAACCCTAATGCTTGGATCTAGGTTTCTCTATTGTACATGCTTTGAATCCAAGACTATAAACCCTAATTCTAGCATACAAGTAATCATATTAGATATTAGAATAGGTTTATAATGTTACCTTGATTGTTATGTAGCAATAACAATCCCAATTCCTCCTTTAATTGACTTTGGAAGGCTGAGAGTCACAAGTGTCACTCCTCTAATGGTTCACAAACACCATAAGCAAGAGGATGAAGAGGAGAGAGAATGGAGGCTGCCCAAAACGTGTTCTAACCCTAGAAGATTAGTTCCCCACGTTCTTGAGCCTTAAGGGTTCTATATATAGTGAGGCTATTAGGGTTATCTAACAAGGAAACCCTAATTTGGTTGCTTAAGCCCTAAGCAACCCATGGAGTCCTTTCTTAAAGCCTTGGACGACTTCATATGGGCTTCCCCCATAGAATTCGTCCACCTTATAATAAAAGGCAATCCATGGCCCAAATTGCAATTATCTTATAATTACAATTCCAGTCCCTTAAGTTTAATTAATCTCTTTTAGTCACAAAACTAATTACTAATTAATTCTTGACTAATATTAATTAAACAATATGATTTCTCCTTTAATATATTATTCCCATAATATATTAATAAATCATATTTAATCCTTTCTCTCCATAATTCATCCTATCAAGTTGCTTTGGTGAAGGCAACCCAAAAGGACCATGCACAATCAGATCAAGTACATACCAAAATAATTATGGACTTAGACACTAATCCAACAGAAAGAGCACAACATGTGGCAGAAACCTATCTAAACATGTCTCACGGCGTGAGCAGGCCCAAACTATAAAAATGAGTCCTTTGTGTTACTTTGGAGGATTTTGGCTCACGGGAGGAGAGATGCTGCTCGAGAGCCGTTCTCGAGAGTCTATACAGGAGATGTTATACCGTCTTATGGGGGATGTGGAGCCGAGATACGAGATTTGTTGTGGTATATTTTACCCCGTTAATTAGTATTTGTGACATATGATTATTATTAGATATATTAGACTTGTGTAAGGGTTACGGATATTTGTGATATGGAGCTATTATGAACTATTTGGTGAGACTAGTGAGAAGTCTCATGATTAAATATTGAGTATGGTTTATAAGGGTTATAAACCTTATTACCCGAGAAATACCTGATATGTGAGATTTAGTCATGGACTTACGGGTTTAGCCTATTAAGATAATATTATGATATTTGGTTATTATTGTTATAAGAGGTCACAGGGTATAATTATTAGCGAGTCTGGATAGGTTTTGAGGAACTTGTTCTTTGATAAATAGGTGTTACCATGTGACGAGCGACTAGATAGTAGAAAAGAAAAGTTGAGACTGGAATAAGTCTATCAACTAACCAGGTGAGTAACACTACTCTAACATCCATTGTTGTAATAACTGTGATAATTGTTATATAACTGTTTATTATTTAGAATATTAATTGTTGATTGAGAGATTGAGGAAATGTTGAGAAATAGAATATAGATGAGAGATTGGATTACACTAATAGATTAATATTTGATATATATATATATATATATATATATAATGATTAGAAGATATAATACATATGATATATTGGTCATTGGGCATGAGATTTAATATGAGTGAGATATTGATTATTGATTGGACATATATTTGATAGATAGATTATTACTGAAGAAATGAATCATTTGATGAAATGATTACATATGTGACAATTATATGGAATATACTTGATTTACATTATTTATATGATATATGGTTTATTTGATTATGTTTTAGTAGTTTTTATTCACTAAGTCGTGAGACTTATGTTTTGTGATAATCTGTTTTGCATGTAGATTTATTGTGACGCCTGACTTGATCATGTGCTTGTTGCTAGCATGATCATTGTGATAACTTCTTATATGCCAGAGTGTCACTGTACACCAAAATTAATTGTAAAACTTTTAAATGATTTTGGATAAATTTGGGTGTACCTTGGTAGAAAAAAAATATGGGCGTTACACCAACAAATCATCATATCACGACATGTGATTTTTGATGAAACCATCTTTCCGTTTGGCTCCAAGACACCTGTAACATCCCCAATTTCACGGTCAGAAAAGACCTTTTATTTATGTTTATTTAAAAATATTGTTTATTTATATTGCAATATATTTCCCATAAATGTTTTTCCGAAGAAATGTTTTTCATTTATTATTAAAAAGTTTGAATGTCATAACTAATACAAGAAACATGAGCATAAACATAATCATTATTGGACTTACAATATCTAATGGCCCATATTTCCTTTAATCTCTCATCATATCCAAATATCAAATACATTCCTATCGATACATGTGGTACAAAGAAACTAAATAGGTCAGGTTTGGAAACCTGGTGAGTACATATGGTTTTCAACCCATAATAATATAGTTAATATGTTTAATTATCAAACAGTTAACGCAATTACCCATACCCATTTTATTCTATATTCATTTCTATGAAACTATCCTAAAGATCATCGCCAACATCGCATTTTCTTAATTTTTTTCATTGCTAAGGACCTCTTCTAAGTATCATCACCTAACATCGCATTTTTTTTTATATTTTCATTGCTACGAACTTCTCTTAAGGTTCATCGTCAAACATCACATAGATAGTACTGCTTTGCAATACATGTCTGTAAGGGGTAGAGTACATCACATGAAGCATGAACTTATAGGTTATGAGTCTGCCAGTGTTCCACGGGACTGTCTTTAATAGCCCAGTGGTCGTCATCTATACTCTATTAGATGACTACATCGCAAACATCGCAATCATTACAAGTAAAATTCTTGGCATCTCCTAATCATCTCTCATCTCTCGTCGCCCATCACTACATTATATATATATATATATATATATATATATGTGTGTGTGTGTGTGTGTGTGTGTTAAGTACAAAATACTTATGTAATTAAATCAATTAAAATCATGTCATATAGGTTCATCCAACACATATTGTAGATAATAGGCACACATAACATTCAATTATTTAAATACTTCATATCTATATGTAAGATGAAAGTAACTATGCACTTACCTTGTTTTAAGGTGAAAAACTTTTAGTTAGATCGATGCTCCAAATACGTTTCAACTTTTCTTTTAAAAGAACATAGATATAAATATTACTACATTCAGTCATTGTTTATATTATTCACATCTATAACGATAGTTTCTTTAGATTTATCAATACTACCAAACGAAGCAAATACTTATAGCTGATAAGAAACAAACAAGTAAGATTGTATCGGATGTAGGATATGTTTGGCATATAAATATATACTGTTTGTAAAATCCACTTTGAACACCTCACTAATCTTACATTGGCATCATTCATGTAAATAGATTGATCAGTATAAGACTGGTATTACTGATAAATCTTATTTATAAGTGATGGGTTTTATGCATAAGAAACATTCCTATGCGCTCATACAAACCCTAATGCTTGGATCTAGGTTTCTCTATTGAACATGCTTTGATTCCAAGACTTACAAACCCTAATCTAGCATACAAATAACAAAAACAACATATAGAATCAGATCTAGATGTTTACCTCTTCAAATATTGGCTTAGATCTTCTTCTCTTCTTTTCTTGAGCTTAGAATCACAAATGCAACTCCTTTAATGGCTCACAAACCCAACAAGCAAGAAGGCAATATGAGAGAGGGTGAGAGAAGCTATAAATCGGCCTAGGGTTCTCTTAGAATCAAGTGGTAGTCGATTTCAATGCCCTATGGGTCATATTTATACTTACAGGCTACTAGGGTTTCAGTCTAAACCCTAATGGACAGCTTAGCCACCAAGCAGCCCAAGGAACCTTCTGGAATAAGGCCTTAGACGAAAATATGATGGATACCCATAATAATTTCGTTCCCCCTTAAGTCCATTAGGTTTCCTTAACCCAAAACTTAACTATCATACATTTGATAGTTTATACCCCTTTATTCAATTAATCTCTTTTGGTCACCAAATTAATTCCTAATTAATTTATGACCAATACTAATTAAATAAATATGATTTCTCCTTTAATATATTATTCTTATAATATATTAATAAACCATAATATTCTCTCTTTCTCCTTAAATTACCTTGTCAAGTTGCTTTGGAGAAGGCAACCCAAAAGGACCATGCACAATCAGGTCAAGTACATACCAAATATAGTTATGGGCTTAGACACTATTACAACAGTCTCCCACTTGGATAAGTCTAGTAACTATATCTCACATACGACTTCAAAATCCGATTAGCAATCGTAGCTCTTATACTTCGCTGTCAACTCTGATCAACTTGTCCTTCAGATAAGGGATCGTATAATCCTCTGTTATGGATATCATGCTGACAATGCTTATTGTCTAGCAGGTGTTCCTTGATTTCCTATTTGTTTGACATAGAATTTAGTTGAACACATCAACTTCATTCTGACCGGGCCCGACACATGAGTCAAACCAAATCATCAAGTGGCCAGTATATCACTTTTATTCTCATAGAATAAAAGGAACATATCAACTTCGACTCATATGCATCCATTATTCACTAATTGAATTACACACAATAATGCATTTTATAACATCAAGTTACTGATGCGTTTACACATTATCAATGCATAACCAACCAGCAAACAACAACCATATCTCTAAGTTTTAAGACTATATGATGTTATCGCTTTGCGGTCACTTAAGGTAAAACACCACGAAGTGATACAGCAAACTCGGGTTTATTCTAATGCTGAAATCATATTCATAAGCACTCATGAACATTGCAGCAAACCTTTGCTATGTCCAAAACCTTTTAGACAATCTACAAACAATTCATGACAGTCTTCATTCATATCTACTTCCAAAATATGACCGACTGTGGACCTTTTTGAATAATCCTATCATTCAGGAAGTCAAAACATGCAAAATGGAAACAATAGATAAATAACCAACACAAGATAGTAGCTTTACTCATAAATAACACAATTTTATTTATTCATCAGATGTCAAGTACAAACTATCTATTACACGTTTCCTATCTAATCCAAACTTATATCATCCTTCAGCCCAATGCTCCTAGCGTGCTGCAAGTGTTTGACCCTACTCAGTCCCTTCGTAAGGGGATCTGCTGGGTTTTCTTCTGATGATACACTCTTCACAATGAGGAGTCCCCCTTCTACCCGATGTCTGATAAAATGGTATTTTCTGTCAATATGTCGAGATCTACCATGATCTCTCGGTTCCTTGGTCAAGGCAACCGCTCCTTCATTATCACATAAAATTTCCATCGGCTCCTTTATGGATGGCACAACTCCAAGGTGTCCAATGAAGCTTTTCAACCATATAGCCTCCTTGGACGCTTCGCTTTCCGCAATATACTCTGATTCGCACGTTGAATCAGCTACGGTCTCTTGCTTGGAACTTTTCCAAGTCACTGCTCCTCCATTTAAGGTAAAGACCCAGCCCGACTGCGGTCGGAAATTATCCTGATCCGTCTGAAAACTAGCGTCACTATACCCTCGTACCCTTAAGTCTTCACTCACACTGAGGACTAGAAACCATTCCTTGGTCCTCTGAAGGTACTGAAGAATATTCTTAACTGCAATCCAATGAGCTCTACCAAGGTTCCCTTGATATCTGCTAACCATGCTCAAAGCGAAAGCCACATCAGGGTGAGTACAAGTCATAGCGTACATGATAGAGCCTACTGCGGAAGCGTAAGGTACTCGGCTCATATCAGCTATCTCTGCCTCTGTACTCGGGCTCTGAGTCTTACTCAACTTGGTATTGCTTTGGATTGGCAACTCCCCTTTCCTGGAATTTTCCATACTAAAACGCTTTAGTACCTTATCCAAGTATGTATCCTAACTAAGTCCTATCATTCGTTTTTCCCTGTTTCTTACTATTCTTATTCCCAGAATATATGCAGCCTCTCCGAGGTCCTTCATAGCGAAACATTTCCCAAGCCAGGACTTGACCTCCTGCAAGGTTGGGACATCGTTTTCCTATGAGTAGTATGTCGTCGACATACAATACGAGGAAGCTCACTATACTCCCACTGGCTTTGACATACACACAAGATTCATCTTCGCTTCGCAGAAAGCCAAACTCTTTAACCTTCTCGTCAAAACAAAGATTCCATCTGCGAGACGCTTGTATCAATCCATAAATAGATTTCTCAAGCTTGCATACTCTATTTGGATGCGGTTTTCACGTCCATCTGCCATATTTCATAATCATGAAACGCAGCTATTGCAAGCATTACCCTAATAGACTTTATTTTCGCAACTGGTGAGAAGGTCTCATCCTAGTCAACTCCGGGAGTTTGAGTAAAGCCCTTCGCAACCAATCGCGCTTAATAAGTATGCACTTTCCCATCCATGTCCGTCTTCTTCTTGAAGATCCACTTGCACCCGAATGTGTTACGACCCGGTACATGATCAACCAATTTCCAAACTTGGTTGTTGTACATGGACTAAATCTCGCTGTCCATCGCCTCTTTCCATTTATCAGACTCCGGGCCTGCCATGGCTTCCTTATAGCTGCTAGGTTCATCCAAATTTACTAGTGTACTATCACTAATAAATGTATCCCCTTCAGTAGTAATATGAAAACCATAAAGTTGGGGTGGAACACTAGCCCTAGTGGAACGCCGAAGAGGTAAGGATTCGTCAACAGGTTCAACAGGAGTTTCCTCCTCAAGTTGAGTGCCAGTGTCAGAGGTTCCTTCATCGCTTTGATCTTGAATCTCTTCAAGTTCAATTTGCCTCCCACTATCTTCTTGGCTTATCAATTCCCTTTCTCGGAAAACTCCTCTTCTAGCAACGAAGACAACATTGTCACTCGGTCTATAGAAAAGGTAGCCAAAAGACTTCTGTGGATAGCCGATGAAATAACACTTCTCACTATGAGGTTCTAGCTTGTCGTGAGTCTCTCGTCTTACGAAAGCCTCGCAACCCCAAACCTTGATATGTGCCAACGAGGTAGCCTTCCCTATCGACATCTCGTGAGGAGTCTTGGAAACCTTCTTGGTGGGAACTAAGTTAAGGATATGGGCGGCAGTCTCTAAGGCATACCCCCAGAAAGCTATTGGTAACGAAGTCCGACTCATCATAGAATGAACCATGTCTAATAAGGTCCGATTACGTCTCTCAGCCACACCATTCAATTGTGGCATCCTCGGAGACGTCAATTGCGAAACGATTCCACATTCTTTTAGATAGTCGTGAAACTCAAGACTTAGGTACTCTCCTCCTCGGTCTGACCGAAACATCTTGATTTTCCTGCCCAGCTGATTCTCTACTTCATTCTTAAACTCTTTGAACATTTCAAAGGTTTCCGACTTTTGCTTGATTAGGTAGATATATCCATATCTGCTATAATCATCTGTAAAAGTCACGTAGAAGCGGAAAACATCCCTTGTGGTGGATCTAAAGGGCCTACACACATCGGTGTGTATGAGATCCAATAAACCCTCACCCCTTTCACAAGTGCCAGTGAAGGGTGACTTGGACATCTTCCCAAGTAAACAAGATTCACATGTGTCATCATCCCTAAGGTCGAATGACTCCAACACTCCATCCTTTTGGAGTTGGGCTATGCGTTTCTTGTTGACGTGGTCAAGGCGACAATGCCACAAGCATGCTTTGTCTAGACTAGTAAACGAATCAATATTCAAAACATTATTTCCTAAATTATCAACAATCATCACAGATTCATAAATCCCATTACAAGGTAATGCATTGAAATAAAAGACACCATTCAAATAAAAGTTAATAGAACCATTACTATTATCAAAAGAATATCTGAAACCTTGTCTAAACAACCCGTGAAATGAAATAATGTTTCTTGCCATATCTAGCGAATAACAACAATTGTCTAAATTTATCCCTAACCCATTACTCAACACTAAAGAATAAACACCGACTTTGGTCACAGACGACGATCTTCTGTTTCCCATAATCAGGTTCATCTTTCCATGTTCCACCTCCCTACTTCTTTTTAGGCCCTACATATCAGAACAAATGTGGTAACCACCCCCTGTATCAAGAACCCATGAAGTAGCAAATGATGAGTTATTAGATTTAATAGAATACATACCTGCAAAGGTGGGATTAATCTTCCCATCTCTTATGTCTTGCAGATATTGTGGGCAGCTTCACTTCCAGTGGCCCTTTTGGTGGCAATAGAAGCACTCTGCTTCTTTAGGATCGGAAGAGGGTTTAGCAGGGCCTACTTTGGTCGCACTTGTGGACGAACCATCATGGGGTTTCCCCTTATGGTGGCTCTTACATGGAGCCTTCCTCTTTTTACCCTTTCCTTGACCTATTGTCATCACAGGAGCGGCCACAGCAGGGGACGGTGCAATGGATTTGTCTTTGAGGTTGCTCTCAGTGTCCTCAAGAGTCCTTGGAGCTTGCTCAAGGAGACCTCCTCTTTGTTCATGTGGTAGGTCATCCTAAAGTGGTTGTAGCAGGAGGGAAAGGAGTGGAGGATTATGTCGATAGCCAAATCCTCATCAAACTTAACATTTAGTTTGAGAAGATGATCAACATACCTCTGCATTTTCTGCAAATGAGAGGTTAGGGATTCTCCACTCCCCATCTTAGCAGTGATCATGTTAGTGATGATCTCATAGCGCTCTTGCCTCGCGCTTTGGTGATACCTGTCCAGCAAATCCTGATGCATTTCATACAGATACATGTCCTCATAGGACTTTTGGAGTTCGAGGTTCATGATGGCTAGCATGATGCAGTGAACTTTCGTAGCATCACGCTCGTGGGCCTCAAAGGCGGCCAACTCTTCAGGAGTAGCAACATCTGGGATGATCTTCTCAAGCTTTTCATCGAGGACATATTCTTTGTCCTCGTAGCGTGTGATCATGCGAATATACCTCATCCACTCATTGAAGTTTGAACCATCAAATGTCACTTTCTGACACAAGTTCATCAATGAGAATGACCCAGAAGTGTTGTTGTTGTTGTTTGCAGACATCTGAAAAAAAAAGGGAACAAAGTTTGATTAGAAATGAATCCCTAATTAAACACCCAAATGAGAAATTAGGGCTAGGACCCAACAACATTATTTACAACTTAGAAAGGGATGTCGTACTCTAAAAGTAAATAATTTGAAGGTAAGTGAATAACGATTCACTAATTCTCACCATGAAAAACGAAAAAGCAATTTAGGTTTTAAATGTATTGAAAGCTCCTAGATCTTTGAGATTCATTAAACTTTTTCAATGGCATGTTTAAATCTCGATATGCATTTCAAATTTGTGACTGGGATACCGAGGATCGCAAACAAATTGTGAATAACCATGCGAATCAACATGGTGCACTCAATGTCTCTATCACCAAATCAATGTGCCGGTAAACCACACACGCTCCATTGATCTATGACAAACATCGAGTCACCCTTCGCTACCAATGTCATCCCCAAATTGATGTTCCGGTTAACCACGCACGCTCCATCAATGTTTGACAAGGGTACAAAGTGTAATTCCATGGATTAGCATCATTTTCACATTTTATCCTAAAGTAACTAAGATTGGGAATTTGAAAAACATGTAGTTACTTTGTATCTTACATTATACTTTTAATGAGAAGAGGGTTGTCATATCCTACCCGTTCGGCTAATGACCCTCCACCAGTCAAGCAAGCGGTAGGTGTGAGTGTACACCCATTAAGCGCCATTTTATAGGCAACAACCTTATACCCACCTTATAGACTGGCTTCGTGAATGAGGCCTACTAACGGTAAGACTAGCATTTTAAGTTATACATATATATATTAATTAAACTTGTAATAATATATAATAGTATAGGGTTGAATTTTAAACTTGTAAAATTCTAAGGGTTTGAAATTTAAATTATTCAAAATTAAACTTTTAATCATAAATTCAAATTTCAAAACTTGAGAGCAAGTTTTTGAACTTTTCAAAACATAAGTGATCAAATAACAAATAATTCAAATTAAACAATTAATTTCATAATTATCTATATTTGACCTAATCTTATTTTAGTCATTAGATAATTACCAAATAACTTTAAACAATCCATATTTATCACATAAACAACCAATATTTAAAAGATTTGAAATTATCTATTGTTTTGGCAAGGATAATCATTTAATTAAGATAAAATTCGGATTTTAACTTCATAAAACAATTTAAGCATCAAATCCAAGTCAAAACAGCAGCTAAATCCCGAAATACCCTCTGTTTGGTGCACAAACTCGCCGAGTCAGACCTGGACTCGCCGAGTAGGGCCAACTCGCCGAGTCCAGATACTGACTCGCCGAGTTGTGTCGGGCAGAGGCAAAAACTCGATTTTTTAGCAAACAAAATAGTTAAGCATCACATACAATTGAAACCAATCAAGGCTCTGATACCACTGATGGGTTTTATGCATAAGAAACATTCCTATGTGCTCATACAAACCCTAATGCTTGGATCTAGGTTTCTCTATTGAACATGCTTTGATTCCAAGACTTACAAACCCTAATCTAGCATACAAATAACAAAAACAACATATAGAATCAGATCTAGATGTTTACCTCTTCAAATATTGGCTTAGATCTTCTTCTCTTCTTTTCTTGAGCTTAGAGTCACAAATGCAACTCCTCTAATGGTTTACAAACCTCACAAGCAAGAAGGCCATATGAGAGAGGGTGAGAGAAGCTAGAAATCGGCCTAAGGTTTTCTTAGAATCATGTGGTAGTCGATTTCAATGCCCTAGGGGTCATATTTATACTTACAGGCTACTAGGGTTTCAGTCTAAACCCTAATGGACAGCTTAGCCACCAAGTAGCCCAAGGAACCTTCTGGAATAAGGCCTTGGACGAAAATATGATGGATACTCATCATAATTTCGTTCCCCCTTAAGTCCATTAGGTTTCCTTAACCCAAAACTTAACTATCATACATTTGATAGTTTATACCCCTTTATTCAATTAATCTCTTTTGGTCACCAAATCAATTCCTAATTAATTTATGACCAATACTAATTAAATAAATATGATTTCTCCTTTAATATATTATTCTTATAATATATTAATAAACCATAATATTCTCTCTTTCTCCTTAAATTACCTTATCTAGTTGCTTTGGAGAAGGCAACCCAAAAGGACCATGCACAATCGGGTCAAGTACATACCAAATATAGTTACGGGCTTAGACACTATCCCAACAATAAGTTCATCATAAGGATTATAAACATAAATATAAGTTATACTTAAAGCACGGGAAGCATAACTCAACTTACATGCTGTTTAACGTAAAACTGGATATTACGTTGGCATAACTTCGATACTGAAAACTCTATTTCTCGGGGCTCTATGGCGATCCAGAGCTTTGCTACTAACGCCTTAGTTTTTCCTATCAAAATACATGGTTTTCTAGTGAAAACTTAGAACTTCGTGGTCAGAACTTCGTTGTTGAATCTTTCTTCCAAAAAATTCTTGCAGTGCTTCAGTGCTCAACTTACTATACTAAAACTATAGAAAGATAAGTCGAATCACAAGGGACCGAAATGCTCAAGGGTATAATGAGAAAAGATCTTGGAAGAGACTTAGTGAAAGAAATATGAGAGCCTAGAGCCTCATATTTATAGTAATTGAAGTTTCAAAAAGCACCATTTATAGTTACTTAAACGACCAATCGACCCTTTATAATACTACTTTAAATAGATTTAATGATATTTGTACTAAACTAATATTGAAAGTATTCAATATTAGTCTTATATCGACCACATCATCGACACCTTTCTAATGATAGATAAATATGTATATAGATGTGTGTGTGTGTATACATACATATATATATATATATATATATATATATATATATATGATTTATACTTTATGTTACTACGTAATATGATATTATAAATCATAACTTCTTCATACGAACTTTTTTCTCGACCATCTGTATATCGACATATTTATGTTTAGGAGGACATCAACTTTCATTTACACTCAACCGGCTAATTCTCATTCTATCTCAAATTTACAAATCTATATCGAATTCGTCGCGTTAGAAGAGTAGGGACCATGTTTCGTCCATATTTTTTTCATACGATTTTTGTTCTCAATGTTCTCTATATTGACGAATTCATAATTTCAAAGACATAAACTTTCGTTTAGACTTTGCCGGCTAATTTTCACTTTATTTTTCATGATCGGTTCGAAGAGGCTTAGACTATAATCAACGTTGCGAAATTTATAACTTCTTCATACAAATTTCGTTCTTTACTGTCTTTATATGATTATCCTTGTGTAGACAAGTACTAGAACTTTTATTTACATCACTTTTACTAAAAAGCAACCCATCTCCGATTCACTTTTTATGACATATCTTGCAGTATCGATTTAATCGCGAAACTTCGAAAAAAATAACTTCTTCATACGATGTCGGATTTCAAAGTTCTTTATATGTACGGAATCATTGTCACATATACTATAGCTTTAATTAATTATATTTATCCTAAATAACATTTTATAAAAATGTCATTTTATCGCTTATTTTTTATTAATTGTCTAACCCGAATCTATAGGTGTTACAACACCCGATAAATCTACCTCTTATTCTTTCCTTGAAATTTGTGATTTCCCTTATAATTTTGGTCAAATGCCAACTTCACCAACATTTTGCGAGGACCATGTGGCTCCTGATCCTAGGTCTACTGATCAACGCATACCGTAGCCCACACCACCGACCCACACTTCGCATGAACAACCTTTCATGGGCCATCCTGGCTCCGTCAACCTTATGGTCACATCTCCTGTTGTAGATCAGTTCAGCGCCAACACACCTAGTGCGGAGTCGCCTCCGATCAAGTATTCCTCTCATTCGTTTTCTCAAACTCAATCTCTTCCCTCTCATGTTCATCTTCCTCCTCTACCTTCCGACTCTCATCCCATGGTGACTAGAGCTCAACGCCATATTACCAAACCTATCCATAAACTCAATCTTCACGTCGATTCCTCTCCTCTACCTCGTTCTTACTTACAGACTTTCCATGACCCTCACTGACTTAAATCAATGCAAGAAGAATTTTCTACAGTTATTTCAAACAAAACATGGGTCCTTGTGCCTAGGCCCACAACTGCAGATATTATTAATTGCATTTGGTTGTTTAAAAATAAGCTCAATGCGGATGGATCCTTGTCTTGTTAAAAATCTCGTCTCGTTGCTAATGTACGTGCCTAGCTCCTCGGTATTGATTATGATGAGACCTTCAGTCTGGTTGTCAAACCAACCTCGATATGTTTAGTTATGAGCATTGTGGTTACCCACAAGTGGCCTATTCGTCAGCTTGATGTTAAAAATGCATTTCATCATGGAATCCTTAATGAGATAATTTATATGCATCAGCCTCCTGGATTTCAAGACCTAACTAAATCAAATCATGTGTGTTTACTTCAACAATCTTTATATGGCCCCATGCACGTGGCTTCAACGGTTTGCTGTGTTTCTCATTTCTTCACTCATATTGGTTTTACTAACAAGTAACAACATGTGTGATTCTTTGACATTAAGCCGATATACAAATACATAAAAGATCCGCTAACAGTATCGTTACTACCAACCCACTAGATCGTGTTGTCACCTCTGCACAATGTTATCTCCACTACAAGTTCACTACCAGACTACTACCCTTTGGAAATGGTTACTCTCCACATTAGTTATTTTTTTATTTATTTTTATTCTTTTGACATTAGATTAAATAAAAAACATAATAATTAAACATAAATAAATATTTTACATCACTTAAAAATCTCAGTACATTACTTAAAAAATATAAAAATTTAAAACCTAAATTATTAAAAAAAAAAATTAAGAAGGTTGAGGTTGAAATTGTTAAGAATATTGTTGAAAAACTTGAAATTTGGGTTGATTGAATTGTCTTTGTCGTTGGTATTTGTAGTAGTTTGGGTAAATGGAAGGTTGGTGAATAGAGATTGTTGTTGGATTGAAAATGTTAACAGTTACATTTACCAAAGGGTCAATGGCCTAGCGGTATGGAGTGATCATCTCATATGAGAGATCAGGGGTTCAAATCTCGATAGAGACATAGTTGGTTATTTAGGATTAGATTAATTAGTTTGCCGTTTCAAAAAAAAAATACATTAATTAAGATGTGCATATGAATTATTTGGAATGGTTGGCATGTTTGGAGTTGAAGAGGTATTTTGACTTGGATCCATATTTTGAAGAAAATATTAGAAAGTAGAAGAATGATGTGTGTTTTTATAATGTAAAATATTACTGTTTCCTGTATTTAACCTTAATTTGGTAGAACTTGTGACTTTGGGGGTAAAACTACGGAACTAAAACGTTTCCCGCTCTTGATCGCATGGAAAATGAAAAGTTGCGCTAATCCTCAGTTTCCCTCTAGCCACCCGTTGTCGCTTCATTGGTTGTGGTTCCTGCTCGTTGCCTATTTATCGTGTTTTGCTGTTGCTTCTTCGTCTCCTTCACAGCTTCACTAGAATCGTGGCTATTCATATACTTTGAGTTATTTTCTGATTGGTAAATTAATACGTTTTCTTCGACTTTCTTTACCATTTTGTTTTTGTTGTTGAACGATATGTTGCTTCTACCTTTTGTTGAATCTTCAAACCGTTTTAGGTTTTCTTTATTTGTTATGCATGAGAGTTAGAATTCATGGCAATCCTTGGTCTCTGGTTTTTCGTCTCTTTTAAGATAAATGTTATAATAGTTTAATTTTCTTGAGGATTATCCTTTATATATTTGTATTTCATGTGCTACCGTTGAAAGAAGAAAATGGTTTCAGTAGATAGCTGCCTTTTGATGTTTATTTAAACTTTAATGTGTATCTCCGTTCCTCAGATTATATCACTATGCTATGTTTACCACTACATTAATTTAGTTTAGGCTATTAGCATTTAGCCACATTGATGATGAGACTTTATGCATAAAAACTATATATGTTGGAAAAAATGCTAGCACACTTTTGTCATGAGTATGTGGTTTTGTCTCCTGTTTTGGTTTAAGACAGAGAGATGCAGAGAATATGCGCTGCATGTATGGGTCATCGATTGTTCTTGACTAAACTTTTTCCATTTATGCTTATCTCGGTGAGAATAGTTAATTATAATTCAGTTGCATTACCAACCATGTTTCGTAAGTAAATTATATGTGTCTTTATCATTACGTAATCCTTTAATTTGAGATATTTTTGAATATAGATAAGAGCCAGTAAATCTAATTTCTGTCTTTACTATTAACTTCATCAGATACAATGGGAACCCCCGAAAATTCAGTTCAGCTCAAAGTATTTGTTGACAAAAAGAAGAAAAAGGTGATGTTTGCAGAAGCAGCGAATGACTTTGTGGACACACTTTTTAGTTTGTTCACTTTGCCACTGGGAACAATCGCAAAGCTCTCACGAAAGCATGCAGACTCAAACGATATTAAATTTGGAAGCCTGACTTCTCTTTATAAAAGTGTTGTGAGTTTCGATAGAAAGTATATAATGTTGGAGGATTTGTTGATTAATCCAAAGAATTCATCAGCTTCTATATGCAAGAATCTTAAAGTGAATCTAGATGACACGGAGCCCATCCCGCCTCATTTGTCTTCGTTGTGGGGTTTTGTAATGTCATCAGCAAATTTCATAATTACAGACGATCTGAATGTAATACCACTCACGCTTGATACAATCATCGTACTTTTTAATTCTCTCGGTGTTGAAAACATTAATTTGCTAGAAGAGAGAACAATGGATTTTGGTTTCGAAGAGGTAAGGTTTTGGTTGTATTTGCATGCGGTGAGCTTTTTAATTAAGAAAATTATTCTTTTAATATCCCTTCGACCGATATTTTAATTTCAGTTCTTGAATCTACTCATGTGGTCATTAACGACGAATAATCCTTTGACAAATCTGGTGCTTGGGGGAGGTAAGCCATGCTCTTCATGCACTACAAGCTCTACGTTGTGTGATTCATCTTTGATATCGAGCAACTCCGGAAACACTCAGAGTACATCAATGAAATTGCTGGTTCAAAAATCAAACAAGAAGCTTTTATGCGCACAAGTGGAGAGTCTTTTCGTGGATCTTCTCTTCAGTTTCCTAACCATCCCATTGGGTGCTGTCATACGTCTAACAAAGGAGGATGATTGTTCATCTCCATCAATGGGTATAACTAATTTGTACGATAGTATTTCAAGTTTGGGACTTTTAACCATTACCTAATATGTGGGTAATGCTAGAAACTTCATATTTCATATTTTTGCATAATAATGGATGTTGAATAAGTGTGACCCATTTTACAGCATAGCAATCAAGGTATGCATTAAAGTTTATTTGTGCTACATTATTTTTAGAGATAGAATGACAATTTATATTTAGAACAAAATGTTTTAATTCCATAGTACCACATTAGCAACAATCTTAGAATTCAACACTATTAAGAAACTAGCTGTGAGACTCATGTATTACATTGGTTTATTGAAAAAAAAAACATGAAAATCTAAATATTTAGAAAATTTAAATTTATAAGAAAAAATATAATTTATTAAAAATAAAGTGCTTATTTATCTTTTAAAGTTAAACTAATAATTTAAATAAATAAACAACTAAAATAATTGAATTCAATTTAGAAATTATAAGGAAAGTTGCATTAATGAATTGGATATATATTTATTATTTAAGTATTATATAGAATTTAATAAAATGAAAATAAACATAAAATGACACATGGATATAATTTAATCTAAATTTACCACAAAATGACATGTGGTATAATGCATAAGAAGATGACAAATGGCAAAATTATTTTAATTTATTTGGGAGGATTCGAGTACATGGTAATCAAATCATAAATATCGAATTGGATTGTGTGAAGCACTTTTATAGTTAGTATTTGATCCTTATAGTTTGGGGGATAATCCATTCGGATGCAACTTTGAGTTTGGGCACTTATCAAGAAATCAATCATTATTTTTCTAGGCTTGTTTGTTTCTTACAGATTGTTGGAGATGAAACTTCATAACAAATTTGGGTATCAATACTATTCATTCACTCTAAATGGATAAACATCAAAATGGAAGTAACACTGCAATTAGTAGTAGTTTTAAACATGAGCAATTAGCTATCACGACACACCATTTGGCTTTCGGTTTTAAACCATGGGTTTTCGATTGTTAAATGTGACTTGAGCATATGGAATCAAAGTTGGAGCATTTGGTATCATAAGGTGGAGCATTCTATCTAAATATCCTCCTAGTTGTACAAAGGTGCTGCCTTGGTGCAAAGGAGCTGCCTTGGTGCAAAGGAGCTACCTTGGTGTAAAGGTGCTCTTGGTTGTACAAAGATTCTCTCTTAGTGCAAAGGTGTTCTTAGTGGTGCAAATGTGCTCTTGGTTGTGCATAGGTTCTCTATTGGTCTACTCATGGTTGTGCAAAGGCGTTCACTTGGTGTAAAAGTGCTCCTGGTTATGCAAAGGTGCTCTCTGGTACAAATGTTCTCTTTTGGAGTAAAGGTGATACTTGGTTCTAAATGTCCTCTTGGTGAGAACGTGCTACTTTCATGGTGATGGCATACCAGATTCATGGTTGGTGGCCATACACATTCCTCAAGGTGGAAGTATCTAGAAGTAACTGCACGACGTGATGTGATTGTTTCATATTTGTTTGGGCCTTTGAATGGATGGGGATAGCTCATTAGGGTTTTAGGTATGTTCCTCAGTCTATAAATAGGGATCCTTGTAGTAGTCACTGAAGTATCTAGTTTCTTGTATCCTTAGTGAGTAGGTCGAATCTTTGTTGAGTTGTACTTGTAATCTTTGTTTAAGAGCTCTTAAATAATATTTCCTCTTGACCGTGGACGTTGGTCACCTTGACCGAACCACATAAATATTGTGTCTTGTATGTGTGTGTGTTTGTGGTTTCATTAGTTATCCACTTTACTTCCTAACAAGTGGTATCAAATCTTAGCAAGTGACATCATATATGTTCTGATTCTTGACAAGTGACGTATGATTCCTAACAAGTGGTATCACGGTTTGTTTTCAAATTGATTGAAGATGACATCTCAAAAGTTCGATTCGGAGAAGTTTAATGGTTCAATGATTTCACTTTGTGGAAGGTAAAGATGAAGGAACTTCTAGTTCAACAGGGTTATATGGAAGCATTAGATGGAGAAGTGAAATTGTTGAAAGACATAACGGCTGAGAAGAAGGTTGATATTCTTGCAAAAGTTCACAACGCAATGTTGTTGAGTTTGATAGAAGTGTACTACAAGAGGTTGTGTATCAAAAAAATGATGTTGGCCTTTGGGAGAAACTTTATGTCAAGTATAAGAACAATTCTCTCACGAATAAGTTGTATCAGAAGCAACATTTGAATAATCTTAGGGTGTCTGAAAGTACCCAAGTGAAGGATCATCTAGATAACTTCAATAGGATCATCTTGGATTTACAAGGTGTGAATGTAAAGATTGAAGAAGAAGATCAAGCACTTATACTCTTATGTTCACTGCCAAATTCATATGAGAATTACATTGATACCATGCTATATGGTAGGGCAACGATCATTGTGAATGATGTGAAGGATTCTTTGTTATCCAAAGAACTGAAACGAAAAGTGTTTGTTAGATGTTTTCAGTTTTGGTTTAATCGCTAACAAAAAAAAGAACATTAGATAGTGGTGGAGGTAACATAGGGAAGTCATGTATCAGATCTAAAGTTTTGGATAATATTAGATGTTATAACTGCAAGGAAAAATGACACTTCTTAAGAGATTGTCCATTTTTGAAGAAGGAGAATCACGGAGCTGAATTAAGCAATAACAATAATATTGTTATGGTTCAAGAGAGTTTTGATGAAGGGGACGATGGTGAAGTTTTAACTCTATGTACAACTAGTTCTGCAGATACTTAGATCTTAGACTCAAGAGCGTCTTATCATATGACTTATAATCGTGATTGGCTCGACTCATTTAAAGAGTGGAATGACATAGTGAAGATGTGTGATGATGGGATGCGTAGTATCAAGGGTAGTGGCACAGTACATATCAAGATGCACGATGGTATGGTCAAGAAACTAGATTGTTGGTTTGTCCCGAATCTTTGAAAGAACCTAATCTCTCTTGTCACTTTGGCAAAGGATGGAATGAAGTATTCAAGTAAAGGAGACTGGGTAAAGGTCTCCAAAGGTGCTCTTGTGGTTATGAAGGCTAAGCTGCAACATGGAATTTATCTGGAAGGTTGCACTGTAAGAGGAATGGTGAATGTATCATAATCCTTAGATTAGTTTTGATAAAATAAAGTTGTGCCATCATAGGTTGCGACATATGAGCGAGAAGGGCATGGAAATCTTGAGTAAATAGAGATTGTTTGGTGGAGAAGTAACTGGAAAGGTTAAAACCAATGAAGCTTGTGTTCAAGAGATAGAACGTAGGGTGAAGTTTAGTTCAGTTCAACACTCAAGCAATGAGTTCTTGGAGTATGTTCACTCAGATTTATGGGGTCCCTCTCTAGTGAAGTCTCATGTTAGATTATAATACTTTATGTCTTTTATCGATGATTACTCAAGGAAGTTTTGGTTGTACTTTTTGAAGACAAAAGATAAAGATGAAGAGTTTGGGCTCTTCAAGGAGTGGAAGACTATGCTTGAAAAATGGACTGGGAACCAAATTAGGTCACTTAGAACATAAAATGGGTTGGAGTTTTGCAAGGCTTAGTTTGACAACTTATGTAAATATCAATTAGATTATACCAGTGGAACATGTAGCTTATAAATTGATGAATTGGTAATTTTGATATAAACCCTAGTTTGGGTTATTGGTTTAAGTACTTGAAATTATCCATGGTTAGTAACATGCTAGAGTTTGTAACTAGTATGCAACTCATGAATTAGAAAAATAATTAGGTAAATGGAAGTCAAACATGAATTACAGAATAAATTGGACACTTGTCACTAGAAATGACTAATTAGGTGTTAAACTTAATGTGTAAATCATATTAGAACCCAAAATGTGAAATTGTAATGTTGTAGAGTGGCGTTATAAAATAGAAGAAAAAGGATTAGAAAAATATATCGAAACGCGAGAACTAAATAATGTAATTAGAATGAACTTGTGAAGTTCTAAATCTATGTATTGTATCAATTCTATCATAATTAAGGGAAGTGAAAGAAATCAAAGAGCAAAGACAGGATGAAGAAATATAAGTTAGACAATCTAACTTCTTAAGGTAAGTATATCACTTAAAAGCTTTAAATTTATAACCCTAACGAATTTAACCAGCTAAAACACAATAGGCAGTGTATCTAGTCGTGTAATAGTAAAGTAGAGTAAGGGTCAATCATAGGGAACAATATTCTAGTTAAGAAAATAAATGCTAAAAATTAAACTAAGAGAAATAACTTTAAATCAGGGGGGGTATCTGATTTTGTAAGTTCAGAAAAACTTAAATCAAACACTTAACCAATAACACTTCAAACAAAATCAAGCAACTAGAAAACGATTTTCAATCAAGAATAAAAGATACTTCCGTCTAGCTTCGAATCCCACTTTTCCTCTGGTTAATTTCAACACAATGGATTAATTTTGTTTGTTACAAATTTATAGTTTACTAGTTATCATGATTCGAATACCTAACATGTACCAATTTATGAACTTTAATTACAATGGTTAAGCAGCTTAAGAACACCAAATTAATTATGTGCTTATGTTGTTTGTCTTGATCATAGATATATAGGTAATTCTTAGATCTAATAATTCATAGTACTATATATATATATATATATATATATATATATATATATATATATATATATATAATGCTCTCTAACACAATTAAAACATCTAACTTTTACCACCTAACTCTAGGATGTTCAATCACTAGATCTAGCAATTCAAAGTTCATAAATAACTAGATAGCAAGATTATGCAATCAAATTGATCATCTAATTATAGAAAACTTGAGGGAAAAGCAATAAAGTGTAGAACTTTAATATATTAGAATAATGATCTATAAAACATAGGTTAAAACCAACTTCATAAATCCATAAAATAAAAAATCAACACATAGTATTAGGGTTCATCTAATATAAACGAAAGTAAAGGGTTATTAGCCCATGATTATAGCAGAAACACACATAACCAAAGAGAAAACTAAGTTATACATGGTGTAAACCAAGCAAACCAAATGATTGATGATGATCTTCACTCTAATCTCTCTAATCCTTATTCTTCAATCGAAATTTGGCCTTCCAAGGGTTTCTTAGAGGTTTTTAGTCTTTATGTCGAAGGAATTAGCAGCTCTCTTAAAATCTCTCTAGATTTGACCTAAAAATCGGTATTTATAGTTTCCAAAAAATTAGTCCCCACGTTGTGGCACAATGCTCGCCACGACGTGAGAGACAGTTTTAATATGTATTCCCCAAATCTTCGTGCAGATCATCGGGAAGGTTCTTATGCAAGACATTTCGCCACGTCGTGACATGTATGTGGCCACAACGTGCAGTTCTCTTTATGCACATTTTCTTCTCTTTTTTCCCTCTTGATGCATGCTCCAACCTCCAAGTTTCCAACTTTGTCCAATTGTGGTCATTTTCCTTGATAATGTCCCTTTTGGCTACAAAATAGAATATATACTTTATAAGCACCAAATATCTTTATAATTAACCAAAATGTAGCTAAAGTGTAGTTAAATAATGCACCAATATATGTGTAAATATAGCAATATCAGAGGTCTTAGGTGTAAAACTTTTATGAAATAAAAGGACAAGGATTAGAAAAATATATTGAAACAAGAGAACTAAATATTAGAATGAACTTATGTAGTTCTAAATCTATGTATTGTATCAATTCTATCGGAATTGAAGGGGAGTGAAAGAAATCAAAGAACGAAGACAAGATGAAGAAATATAAGTTAGACGATCTAACTTCTTGAGGTAAGTACATATGAAATTTTAAATTTGGATACATGTCATAAAAGCTATATTGTCTTCATAGGGAAATATGGAAAAAAAAAATCACTAAAGTTTAACTCTATTAACGCAAAAGTCTTCCTTTTTTTGCAATTAAGCCTAAAAAATCAACAAACACGTGCAAAATAGTACTTGTACCCAGTTAATGCCGGTTTTTTCAGAGCCAAATTGTAAATAGACAATCAGGTATGACTTTTTCTAGGGATGTCAAAAAGTTTCATTGGACCCCGATTCTAAGGGGGCCCCGTCCCGTATGAAGGTATTTGTTAAAAAACATCGGGGATGGGAGCGGGGGCGGGGGCATGGTAAACCCCCGTTTTATTTTTGGGGGCGGGGGCGGGGGTTGGCAGTCCCGTCCCGAAACTCCCATGGGGGTCCCGTATAATAAATTATATACATTTACATATATTAATTATATAAATATTAAAAACAATAGAATGATTTTTACATACCAAAATTCAACAAAAAAACATGTTTTTAATTTGTTTGCGATATGTAAAATTATGCTATAAATAACTATTTGTTACCCAAAAAATACTTTTTTTTAGCCCAAACATGAACTTCTTTTAGCCCAAATAAGGTAATCCAAACATCAACTTCGTTTGCCTCCGTTGACATCTCTAGCTTTTTCGTTAATAAGATTAAAGTTTAAGGACTTTTCTCAAGATTTTTCTTTTTATATATACTAAATTAATTTGAAGAAAAGTCATATTTATTTATTAAAAAACACAATAATGATAATTTATATATCATATTAGGGTTTTTTTGTGATTCTCTTTAGCAAATATCATAATTAAAATCATAAAGATGCCATTATATCATATAACTTATATGCCAACATGGTTAAATAGTTGCATAGAACGTTATAAGAGCTATAATGGTTATAAAAACACATGCTAAAAATTTTATATAGTTTTGATATTCATTGAAATGAAATCACAAAAACAAACCCAAAAATGATATATATATATATATATATATATATATATATATATATATATATATATATATATTATTGTGTTTTTAATAAATAAATATGAGGTTTTTTCAAATTAAAACGGGGGTTAACCATGCCCCCGCCCCCGCTCCCGTCCCTGATGTTTTTCAGCAAATACCTCCATACGGGACGGGGCCCCCATGGGATTGGGGTCCCATGAAACTTTTTGACATCCCTAGAAAAAGTCATACCTGATTGTTTATTTATAATTTGGCCCTGAAAACCGGCATTAACTGGGTACAAGTATTATTTTGCAAGTGTTTACCGATTTCTTAGGCTTAATTGCAAAAAAAGATGACTTTTGCGTTAATAGAGTTAAACTTTAGTGATTTTTTTTCCAGATTTCCCTATAAAGACAATATAGCTTCTATGACATATATCCAAGTTTAAAATTTATATGTACTTACCTCAAGAAGTTAGATCGTCTAACTTATATTTCTTCATCTTGTCTTTGTTCTTTGATTTCTTTCACTATCCTTTAATTCCGATAGAATTGATACAATACATAGATTTAGAACTTCATAAGCTCATTCTAATATTTAGTTCTCTTGTTTCAATATAATTTTCTAATCCTTGTCCTTCTATTTTATAAAAGTTTTACACCTAAGACGTGTGATATTGCTATATTTACACATATATCGATACATTATTTAACTACGTTTTAGCTACATTTTGGTTAATTATAAAGATATTTGGTGCTTATAAAGTATATATTCTATTTTGTAGCCAAAAAGTACATTATCAAGGAAAATGACCAAAATTGGACAAAGTTGGAAACTTGGAGGTTGGAGCATGCATCAAGAGGGAAAGAAGAGAAGAAAATGTGCATAAAGAGAACTGCACGTTGTGGCCACATATATGCCACGACGTGGCGACATGTCTTGCATAAGAACCTTCCCGATGATCTGCACGAAGACTTGGGCCGGGGCATACATATTAAAACTGTCTCTCACGTCGTGGCGAGCACTGTGTCACAACATGGGGACTAATTTTTTGGAAACTATAAATACCGATTTTTTGGTCAAATCTAGAGAGATTTTCAGAGAGCTGCTAATTCCTTCGACTTAAAGCGACTAAAAACCTCTGAGAAACCCTTGGAAGGCCAAATTTCGATTGAAGAATAAGGATCAAAGAGATTAGAGTGAAGATCATCATCAATCATTTGGTTTGCTTGGTTTACACCATGTTTAACTTAGATTTCTCTTTGGTTAGTTGTGTTTCTGCTATAATCATGGGCTAATAACCCTTTACCTTCGTTTAGATTAGATAAACCTTAATACTATGTGTTGATTTTTTTTGTGGATTTATGAAGTTGGTTTTAACCTATGTTTTATAGATCATTATTCTAATATATTAAAGTTCTAAACTTTATTGTTTTTCCCAAAAGTTTTCTATAATTAGATGATCAATTTGATTGCATAATCTTGCTATCTAGTTATTTATGAACTTTGAATTGCTAGATCTAGTGATTGAACATCCTAGAGTTATGTGGTAAAAGTTAGATGCTTTAATTGTGTCAGAGAGCATTATATATATATATATATATATATATATATATATATATATATATATATATATATATATATATATATATATATATATATATTATTGTGTTTTTAATAAATAAATATGAGGTTTTTTCAAATTAATTTTATACCTATAAAAAAAATCTTCAGAAAAATCTTTAACCTTTAACCCTATTAACAAAAAAAAAAAAAAAAAAAAAAAAAAAAAAAAAAAAAAAAAAAAAAAAGTCATCTTTGATTGTTTATTTACAGTTTGGTCTTAAAACATGCATTAACGAGTATAAGGGTTATTTTGTAAGTGTTATCGGTTTTTCAGGTTTAATTAAAAAATAAATTATCAAAGGATGACTATTACATTGCCAAAACTTCAAGGAATTTCTTTTGCATATTTTTTTACTTTATAAATGGGTATTTTATTCACATACTATTTTTATGTGTTTCTAATTAACATTCTTTGTCATATATCTTCAAATTCATCTTAAAATGTCAGTTTTCTTACAATTTAAATAAAAAAATCCATTTAAATAGATTTTGTCAAAACTCATACCAAACTCTAATTGTTGAAAAGTCAACTCTCAAGCTCAAAGCTTTTGAATTTAATTCCAACCTATCTACTGATTAAAATTTAATTTAATTACTTTAAAGTTTAAATTAACACAATTTGGAATTTTAATCAATCAATATTACTTAATTTTATTTAAAAAAATCATTTAATAAAAAATCACAACTAAAGTTTAAAACGTCCAACTCCAAATCATCAAAAATAAGAAGATTCAAAATCGATCATCCTCCATACATTTGGCTCAAGTACTTTTACATTAGGGACTTTCCAAGTCAATTTCCCTAAGTAAATTCAAGTTGCAAATGGTGAATCTATGTTATGCAAATCCAATTACGGATGCCTTTTCAATATAAATAAAAACATTAACTATAAGTTTGTAACATTAAATAGTTTTACAGCTTAATTAATGATGTAAAGCCAAGCCTCTCATTATCCATTAAAGGAACCAAAAATTAAACGTGCAAAATGGCCACATATAATTCAATCCATTACGCAACTACACATGGTATCAATTGGTACGAAACCGATTTATTTTTCGTATTAGTTTACAAAAAAGATAAAAGCAAATCGCATGCCAATCCGGATATAACCAAAAGCAGTCAAACTGTGGTTCTCATGAGTTTCTAGTTTTTCTACAGATCTCATTTTTTCAACAATAAAAATACAAAACACTCTTTTTTCCCAAAACGCCCTTCGAATTTCAATCTACAGACTATGACCACCCAAAGACATAGTCAAGAACATACACCAAAACAAGGGAGAAGGGATAGAGGGCGAAAGCAATGAAAGATGTCCATAGAGGAAAAGTTGTACGCAAACTTCCGAAAACGCCCATCACAATGCAAACAATGAGAATCACAAGGACCTCAGACGAAAAATCCCAAGTTAGTCCTCTCACATACACAAGTGCTAAAAACACCGATAGGCATAGGATATTATTCATTGTTACTGCTCCATATAACTGTAAAACAAATTAAAAGGTTAAACGGAAACATAACATTTCATTTAGAGTAAATTACATTTTTGGTCCCTAAGTACTGTTGTTTTTTGCAAATTTGGTCCCAATAAAGTTTCCTTATTTGAATCACGAAAAAAAAAACAAGAGAGAGAAAAACGAACCTCGGAGAATGTGAGGGAGGCGGATCTTTTCTTTTTGCGGGTGGCGAAGATGATTGCAGAGACGGCTTCACTGGAATTGGTTGCTAATGGCAATGCGATGAAGGAGATGAAGAAAGAAGGAATGCTTGTTGCTGCTGAAAACCCATCAACTGCACCCACAAGAGGATCCGCAAAAGATGCTGCAATTATAGTCCCCAATATTAAAAATAAAACAGCTTTTATTGTGGTGCCACGTGGATCATCCACCCCTTCCTCTTCATCTTCCCCCGCATCGTCTCCTAGAAGATCATGTTGCTTTTTCGTCTCCTGAAAAATTCATTTTTTATGTTATGAACTTATGATGTTTTTGGTTCATGGAATTGGAATTGGAATCGGAGATTCCATTCCTACCTCATAATAGTCATGAATGTACTTCAATGTGTCAGGTCCAGCAAGAGGAGTATTTATTTTAGTAGTTTTGGCCTCCTCAAGCCATTTTCCAATTCCATCAATAAATTCATCAAAATCAATCTCATTGTTCTGAGAAGTATCAAAATCCTTCATAACTCTATCAACAGCATCTTCTTCTTTCAAATTAATTTCATGTAATCTCATTCCCACAACCAATGCCCTTAACTCAGTATGTGAAAGCTTCTCATTTCCATTCACATCAATCGACTTAAATAGCCTGTCATACATCTTTGTATAAGTTTCTTAAGTCACATATATATAATAAATACACTGAAAATACACAAAAGTTTTAAAAAAAAAAAAAAAAAAAAAAAAAAGAACTTACTTTTCTAGAACTTCTTTGTTAGGTTCACCTTGATCAGTCAAGAGTCTTCCAAGAGCACGCATCTTTAAGTACTTAAGAATTCTAGATCTTACATGCTTGTGTTTTGCAAAAGCAAGACGTCTTTTTTGTAATTTAGGCTGCATAACCTGAAAAAAAAAAAAAAAAAAAAAAAAGATTCTCAAATGAAATCACATGAACAATTGAAAATTTGTTATAAAATATAAATATTTACTTACCTGATAAACACAGTATGCAATTAAAAGAGAAACAGAGACTATAAGACCGAGTAAAACAGACAAGTGTCTTCCAGAATCTGAATGCATAATTTGTGGGAATTGAACAACGATAAATGGGATCACAGATACAGCCATGATCATCCCAGAATAGCTTGTCCAAATATCAGTGCTTACACCAGAACCTGCAGTGGTTAAATTACTGATTTACCCTTCTTGGAATGTTTGATGAGAGGAGGGATGTAAACTGTAAAATACCTAGTAAGCTGAAGCCTTTAGTATCTGTGTTATCTACTGCAACTGAGTTTTCTATATCACATTTCCCAACAATGATGCATGTGCCCCATATTACAGTGATAAGCATGACTGTTGACCCAGCTAATAAACCCATTCCTACAGACACCTGATCTTGAGCAACTTCAACACTTCCAGATAATCCAGATACTACAAGAAGGAAATAGATTGTAAGATATACACATGTATAAAATGTTAGAAATTAATCTATTGATGTTGTAACTAATAAGCAAGATTCATGTAGTGTGGGGTAAAAAAACCTAGGCTTTAAGGTTATGATTTCTTTTTTTTTTTTTGTTTGAAATAAAAGTTCTAAGCATATACTCTGAACTACGATTTTTCTTTAATTTGAGTTTTTTTTTATGCTTAAACGTTGCTCTCAAAATATCTTTGCCTAATAGTAATAGCCCAAGTTTCTTTTCCGATTTTTTTTTTCCGATCTTAATCAATAGAAAATCCTTAATAGGAATTGGATTCTAGCAAAAGTGTAACTCTGGATCTTGAAATGAAAAGCCCCACACATTGATCTGACTACTTGCCTACTTTTAATCTGAACCAGTAATAATGCGGAGACAAACGGGCATGTTCGTCAAAAAGTTTTACATACACATAATCAAATAGAGAGGATAATAGAAACCGAGTTGAATTTCGACCAATAATAATAAAGAAATAGAATTCAAAATTCCGAAAAAAAAATAACAAGGAATAGGAGGATTCTATTTAGAATCCCTGTAGAATCGAAACGAAGAAAAGGAAAAAAAAAAAAAAACTGAGAATTATATTTCGAATCCTTTTTCGTAATCATCGGATCGAGATGAAAAGTTAGTTTGAACTAAGATCTTATATCTGAGAAGCAAAAGAGGAGGCAACATTGAGATAGAAATCAGAACGATTTAGTACTAGATATGTATTAAAATTGTTTACCGAGAATAAGCATGGCATCTGGAAGAGCACCGAGAATTGGAAGCAATAATCCGCCAACAAGACCTGGCCCTAAAATCTCGAGTAGCAGCTCACTACCAGCAGAGAGGTAGGTAGCAGCGAGGTACATGAGGTAACCATAGACTAAAATGAGGAAGAGGTTGCCAAGTGCTGTGTTGGTGCAAGGCAAGAATCCGTACGACTGTTCACAAGCTTCTGGTTCTTCAGCTGATACGAAGGGATTAAGACGGAGTACGCCGCCGTATCCATCGTGAACGCCATCGGAGACGAGATCTGATGTTGAAGTGGTGGTGATTACACGGCCGACGACGGTGAAGATGAGGAGAGATGAGATTGTGAGTAAGAGGAGCGACTTGTGCGCCATGTGGCCGGCGACGATCGGCGTGAATCAGTGGTGATGGGATCTATTAACCGTCAAAAGAGAGTCCGAAAGTCTCGTTTTATATTGATTTCTCTTAATAAATAATAAATAGTTAAATACCATTCAAAATCCATTTTCTCAAAAGCTTAAAAATAATATTGTTGTTCACATTATTGATTATTTTCTTCAAGTATTTTAAGCAAAGTGGTTATTAAAATATAAAAGTTAATTTATTAATCTATTTTAATCATTTATCATTTCACCCATTAACTAATTATATAACTAGAATATCGCCAGTGGTTAAACTACCTTAAATGGTATCACCTTACCGCACTTTCCCCTTGGGTATTCTTTTCTTTTTAAGTTACTTGGTGTATTCCAGAATGCGATGAACATTCCAGAATACGAAGAACGAGTCTGAAATATCTATTTTTTGTATGTTTTTTTTTTGTAAATGTATGAGGTGCATTTAAGTAACTTATGTTTAGGACCATTTTTTTCTAGTCCGGAACTATGTTTCTAAGGAATCCGAAAAGGTTCTGTAGATCCGGAATACAAAGAACTTGGTTCGGAATGATGTTTCGGAATACAAAGAACTTAGTCCAGAATGATGTTCCGGAATAAAAATTGATTATTATTTATTTTGGTGTTTGGCATTGATTGATAACCCTATTAGTCTAAAGACGAATTTGTGTGATTGTTGTTTAAAAAAATGGGTTTTTCGGACGAAGAAGTTGTATTCCCTTTATAGAAGTTTTCAAAATTGCACTCGATAAAGGTAAAAATGATTAAAATGTTGTTAAAAATGTTGGTTTTATGATAATATATTAAAATATTGTTGGAATTTTATTTTTGCATATAAAAACAAAGATATTGTCACACCGTAACAAACCAAAATTTCTTAGAAATTTTAAAATTTCAAAAACAAACCATTTCATCCATAAAGTGTTTACAACACAATTGTTTCAAAAGTACTATTCAAAATCAAAGTATCCCAAGATCCATTATCATAAAAACAGAAAGATGTGCTCGATCATGCATTCGTTTTCACACGGTCCTCTAAAGTACCTGAAACAATGAACTAAAACTATAAGCCGAAACTTAATGAGTTTCCCCAAAATATCATCACACAACATAACAAACAAAAGCATGCAAATATAATCCTTCATCCTGACTGGGCCGCCTCACAGCGCCTACAACCTATCTGGACCACTCCACAGGCCTTTGGCATGACTGGACCACCTCGCAAAGCCTACAGCCTATCCGGACCGCCCTGGGTGTCTTGGCCTTCGGCACAAAGTAGGACTGTCTCAACCCAACCACAATATGTCGATATATGTAACAGATAAACATAAACACAGAACCAACAAATACAGATAATCATATAGATCTATAATCAATCATATACTATCATAACACTATCGTATAGCCAAGATACGTAATCTAGTGGGTCAGCATTAGTGTCTTCAACCCACGAGTACATTGAGGAAAACTCACCTGTCAACCCAAAGTATAAAAAAAAAGTACACAACACTAAGTACAACTCCAACACCAACTCTACCGATCGCCTAAACGAAACTGGTGACTTAAGCTTAGTTAATAATCCCAAAAGACCTAAAATACCCAAACTACCCTCAGGTCAACCTTATTCAACCCCAGGTCAAAGGGTCAAGGTCAACAACCAGCCGAGTACTATAGGCGTACTCATCTGTACGCGGGGCGTACTCCTCTTGACCAAGATGTCGAGGTTTTGACCGCGTACGCATAGTATACCATTTAGTACGCCCAACTTACGCACCTGGCCACCTCAACCTATTATTAAGAGCTTAATCCATCAATTCCTTACGACCATATCCAGATCTAAGCCCAAAATATCATCATAAGGTATAAAGTTTCCAACTTTATGACTTTACATGGCTAGAAGTGCTTAATACCAACAAACCCTAACTTCTTAATCTGTCAGGACATCCTAGCACATGCATGGCAAATAACTAAGAGCCAATATCATATTTTTATACTTCTAGACATCTCAAAACATCTAAAAGGACAACTTATATGAGCTAGAGTATGACATACTCATAAAGGTCAAGTCCTGGGACCAAAATGCTTCAAGAATCAAGAGCTAACAAGATCTAATGAAATGCAAGCCAAACTCAGAATTTTATACCCACTGAAGGTTTCTATATAGATGAGGATTCTAGTTACAAAGCTTCTTTAAGCTTCCAAGGTGATTCTACTTCTTTCATACTCTTTTAAGGTCACCAAAATGCACACCAAAGGTCAAGAATTCTCAAACAAGGGACAAGGGTTTACTAAGGTCGAATGGAGTGATGGAGGCTGATGAGAGAAGAGACTTGGAGGCCATAAAGATGTTTAAATAGGTTCCAAACCCTAAAAATTAGGGTTTGGGGTCCTGCTATGTACGCCCAGCATACGTACCCTACACCCACTATCTACAAAAATGACACTATGGGCCATTTTGCAACATTTCTCATACACAAAGGCTAAAATAAAATAATCTTCATACTTAGGGTTAAAATTTGGAATTACCTCAACATCAGGATGTTACACACCTTCCCCCAACCACTAGCGAAAATGTCAAATGGTGACGGCACATAGATTACCCAAATAACAAAGCGCAAAACATGATTATCTATTAAACGAAACCTTTCTATCTTCGATTTGATAGTCCTTCCTTGTCTTTATCCTTACTCTATCCAACAACACACACGATTTTTGAAAACATCAACTTGATGTTAGTAAGTCACTGGTTTTGAGATAAACGTATTATAAACTCTTTTTGAAAACTTTTTAGAAATTTTTACGATTCTTAACTTTCTAGTTTCCTATGCTTTGTTATGTTATCTCTTGTCTTATTACTCTTTTTTGAAAACTTTCTAGAAATTTTTACGATTCTTAACTGTCTAGTTTCCTATGCTTTGTTATGTTATCTCTTGTCTTATTATCTTTTTAGGACATTCTGTTAAGCATATCTTATTATCTCTATATGATGCTTTACAAATTCTAACTTACTATATTTTTAAGATGCTTTACCAATCATAATGAACTATCTTTTCAGGATGCTTTACCACTCTTAATTTACTATCTTTTTAGGATGCTCTACCAATCCTAATTTACTATCTTTGTAGGATATTTAATGATACTATCTTATTAGCTTTTAGTATATTTTATTAATCCTAACGTATTTTAACTACCACTCTAAGGCGTCCTTCTTGGTAGTCAGATCTCTAAGGTGTTTGTAAAGTATTACCATGAGCCCCCATAATAGACGTTGTTTGACTAGTGATTTCCCCGCCTGAACGCTTCATCGAACGTCTTGCCGATATTGTAGCTAGCAATCGAAGGTGAGCGTGTCAATCCATGTATAGATTTATACATATCTTCCTATCTCTCGCAAGATTGACGATTACATGTATCGGGGTAGCCGAATTTAATCTGGATAAGGATGAATATTAACAGCTCACTAACACATTAACCTTAAGTATTTTATCTTTTATCTTTTATGTTTAATATTTCCTAGTGATTTCCTATAATTATCATAATATAAACCCCTTTAATTTTATATTTAATAATTATATCTATAAGTTCTCATAATTATTTTGTATGTATACGTATATATTTTATTTTGCGATACATATATATATACCCTAATTATGGTTAGCTGGATATTTAGGAAGAGTAACGATTAGATACATTGCATATCCCTATATTTGACCAGCATTACGTCTAGGTACTAAGTTATCCTATGGATTTGTCCATTATAACATCTAGGTATTACCTCTTCCTATACTATCGGACACCATAACTCTTACGTATAATATCATAGCTTTCAACTAGACTACATTATCCTAAGATTTTAAGCTTTATAAAACGATTGATATTTAAGGATACAAATATATTTTGATAAAGCAATTTGATAAGCATGTATCCCCCTGGTAAAAACATTAAAATAGTGAAATTGGGGCTGTAAACTCACTCTACTAGCATATTCTGAAGCGTCCAAGCTATTGCATTCGAAGCTTCCTGCCATTGGGAGTGTCTCCGAAAAAAGGACTGGGAGATACAAAAAGATTTTTGGGTGTGAGAAAATCATAAAGTGAGCACCTCTATTTATAATGGTTGTGGGTGCAGCGCACTTTATGCACGATTTGCACTCTCTTCGTGGCTCCATCCAGAGTTTGCCACGTATCACACTCTGATGGCCCGTGTCTCCCTAATCTCGATGAATCTAGGTGTCAGGTGTGCGGGTCGAGCATGGCACGCACTTGGCGTGCACCTCTAAATCTTTTAGATCTTCCTTATATGAATCTTGTTTATTAACCTATTTATATATTTGTGTAGCTCTCTACTAGTACTACAAATTTCCTTAAGGTTGCATTACCAAATTTAACTTTTATTTTTAACCCGTATTTTACATTTTCTTAAAAATCATATCTCCTTCATACGAACTCTATTTTTAACATTTTCCATTCAAAGTTCTTATCTCTTTGAATACTACTATTTTCCTTTTTGTGATTTTAGTCAAAAATCAGCCGATTTCTTTGTATCATTTTGACATTAATATCGTTATTAACGTGGTTGATTTAATCTTTTATAATAATCATAACTCCTCCAATCAGAGTCAGATTTTTACGACGATTATATCCTTGGGGTCACCTTGTTGTGTACTTTCCAAATACACTAATCATCATAAAAAGTGATATAACTCTTTGGTCACTCATTTTTTACCCTATTATTATTGTCTCGTTAATCATATTTTTCCTTCAATATGAAAATTTCTATAATCATCATTGGTTGATGCTAATCTCTAGTGACGATTGGTGACGAAAATATGCAATTGTCACATTTCCCTCTTGTTTTAGGAATTTCGTCCCGAAATTCAAACCTTATGATAATTTATTAGGGGAGATCGGTTTCTTAATTAGGAATCAATTCATTTTTCCTATTTATTGGGACAACTAATAGGAATATAATTTTTGACTTTTGAAATCCTAATTAATTTTATCCTTATTTTACACCAATAGGAAACCTAAACCTTTTATCTTAATATTGGTGTGGATTTCCAGAAGGATTTCTATGACTATTGGTCTATTACTACATGTATTCAAAGTAGATCTTTATATAATAATGTTGAGTACAACTTAAAGGGTTTCCGATTGCCTAGTTTAAACATTACATAATCATTCGTATGAGACATTTTCCTAAACTTATTTATTGTAACACCTAATATTTCCTTTTATTGGCCTGGTTGATTCCTGCAAACGTTTGTGATGTGCCCTGGTCTTCCGCGGTTATTACACCTAAACTAATCACATTTGTCCAAATGATGAAGTCTACAATTACTGCACAAGGGGAGTCTTCCCAAGTATCCCCTTGGTAAAGTGGGTGATCTCTTATGAGGCTTCCTTTCCTTTTTCTCCTTCCACAAACGTCGACTATATATGCCCTTGATGATTCCTCCCCACTTGTTCTTATGCTCTTTGGACCTCTTCTTACTCCTTCTTGGGTTTTGGGGCATAGGGTCGTTGAGACTGAAGGCTAAATATTTAGCTTCCTCATACGTATTGGGCTGGTGTGATTGCACTTCGACTCTGATATGGGGAGCTTACCCTTGGAGATATGCATTAATTTTCTAGATCTCTGAGTTGACCAACTCAGGGCATATGGTGACTAGGTACTCAAAATGTATCGTGTAGAAAGAAAGGCCTTATTCCTTGGTGCTCAGATGATTGAATTCCTTCTCTACTCGTGCCAAGTCTCTTCCAGATTGGAATTCCTTTATCATTTGCTTCTTTAACTCTTACCAGGTAGTTGCATAGGTTTCATCTACGCCCAAAGCCTTGACCTGAATAATCCACCATAGGAGAGCTCTTCCATAAACATGCATGTTGCAAACTTAACTCTACGTTCACTAGCACATTTGATCTCTATCTTATTTTTCCATTGGATCAAACTATCTAATCTCATATCTTCATAAAAAGATTTCGACTTACTATTAAGAAAATCTTGATAGGTTCTTTTCATTTGACTACCTTCATTATTGTTTCCCTCGTCCTTATTAGCTTTGAGGTTCCCTAATGCATCAGTGACTTGAAGTTGAATCATGTTGAGAATGGTGGTCGGGTCAATCAAGGTTAACATTATAGGGTTGTTGTCCTGAAATGACAACAAGAAGGTTAATTGTTGTTCCTAATAGGGTTAACACTACTTTTTCCATTTGTATGGTACTTTAGTCGGTTTCCTAGAAACCTGTCTCCTTATCACTTGCCTAAATAGATTTTTTTGTCGTTTTCCTTGTTGCGACGTATTCTTGTTGCTTTCCTAGCAACTTTTATTACGGGAATCTCTTATTATTTCAAGGAGATCTCTCTTCCTTGCTCTTAATCTTCTAATTAGATTAAATTCCTAAATATTTTTAATTTATAGGGCATCTAAAGGTTTTGGGGGTAAAAAGTGTCAATATTAAAAATCTTGAGTATGTGCGTCGGGCACACGATGTCCGCATCGTGCACTTGTAGCATATCATCATTAAAGTCGATTTTTGGCTTCATTCTGTACTTTTCCAACATTCCCTTGGTCCGCCCTGATTCGTCTCGACTGGATCCTACACACACGCCTCGCGCGCCCGCTTCCAATCTTCGATTTCTTCATCTTCTTTGACTCTCCTACTTCCAAATAACTTCTATGCTTAATCAATATCCTAATTTAGGCTAAATTTCGAGTTTTATTTTTGAGGTTTTTATCAAATGATGATTTTTTGGTTAGTTTTTGTGAAATAGATGGGTAGTTTATCATCTTATACCACCAAATTTACTTCCTAGATACTCAATTTTGGGTTAAATTCATCCATTGATCCTCATTTTGAATTTTTAAAATTTCAAAAATTTTCTAAATTTTTAGCTAAATCTGTAAATTGGTGATGTTTTAGACCAAATAAGTTACTTATTTGTGTTCTAGAAGACTAGTCAAACATCCCTATATAGTTTTTGTGTTGAAAATTGGACGAAACAACATGTTACCATGCCTGCTGTTCTTTGTGTTCTTGGAGCACGTCACACAGATGAATGTGTGTCGCATGCACTTGCACGCAATGTGCACCTTGCGTGTCTAGTCCATTTCAACATCTTAAGCAAAATTTAACTAATCTAGCTTATTCCTAACTGTCTTTTGTCTATTTTTTATAGATATGGCGAGACGAGGTCAACAAGCTGCAGGTCAGTTACCTCCTAACTAGCCTCCGCATCCTTTCCTAAAGTTCCCTGATGATCTTCCTGATTGGAGTTCTTTTTTTTATCGCCTGACTTCTCTTTTTTCCAAGAAGATCAACATTCCCCAAACTCTTTCTTAGAGAGTGGCGTACGAGTCTGGGTTGACTGCTCAACTGGGGCCATTCCTTACCCGTGTCTTGCTGGATGATAATGGTCTTGATCTTTTTGTCTGCCATGGATGGCAGCTGGTCGTTGGGGTTTGAGAGGTGGTCTACAAAGAGCTCTGTTGTGAGTTCTTTTTGGCAGTCTACTTCGACAAGGTTTCGACGAGTTAGGCAGATAGATCAGTCTTTACTTTCTTCATGGGATGTGTATCCCACTCCTACAACCTGATCGAGTTGGGGAGACATATATGGATTTATACAGCGGGGGAAACTATGAGTCCTCATTTTTATACTTATCTTGAAAATTGTATTACTGATCCACTACAAGTGTACGATCATATGCAATTATGGGGTCATGCTAGGGGGACCTATCTTCTTAGGACGACCAAGAAGAGTGCTTTTCAGATCTATTATCTATCAGTGATCCATCGATTGGTCGCTTCTACTATTTGTCACTGCGAGGAGTGTGACAAGGTTCCTTCTGGTGACCTCTTCTATATGAGGTGCCTCACTCAAATTGAGGTTTGCCCCTATCTTCCCTTTGCTCTAGCCATCTATGTATTTGGTATGACTCTAGGTTCCTTTCCTTCGCACACGATTTGTGGGGGTCATTGGGTCACTCATTTGGCCCTATCTTATGAGGTTGACACTAGCGGGATGATTCCTATTCCTATCAGAGACATGAGTACTATCGCTCTAGGGAAGATGCGAGTATTGGTTTAGGCAGTGGGGTGACAGTGGAGGATTCCGAACAACGATATTGTGGAGCCGATTCAACAGGTGGATCTGGAGGACATCCCTGAGCCCACCTGTGAGAGGCTTCAGAGACCTAGGCATGCTTATCATGATTAGCTGAGTCGACTTTACACGATGTGATTCGGCATTTGGATGCTATACAAGAGGAGCATCATTGGATCATGGCTTCAGTTGTTGGGGTGATGATGTGTTTGGGGATGGACCATCCACCTTTTCTTTAGGAGGGTCCTGCTGTTCTACCCCTTCTCAGCCACAAAGTGCTAGTAACGATGGCGCTGACACTTCAGGCACACATCCTGGGGATACTGATGAAGATAGTGATGAGGGAACATATGACGATGAGGGTCAATATGAGAGCAACAATGAGTAGGTTGATGTATTTGGGTTGATACATTGTATTTTGATACTTATTTTTGGATGTATTTGATACAATTTATGTGTGCTTTTGGTTTGTGATTGTATATATATGGTTTCTATTTTATCGTTTATCTAACCCTAATACAGTCGATGTATTGGTTTAGTCAAGACTAAACATAGGCAATCATGCTACATTTAGGAGTGACTCAACCTTTACATACAAAACTTGGTTAGATAATTGATTTATATATTGCATTCTTGATTTGCATGTTTATTTAGGATTAATGGTTATTATTGTTTTGTACTTCTAGACTATCAAATAAGGATTGACTAGATGATAAGTGTCAGAGGGCAGGACCATTTTAGCGTATAGCCGTTCTGAAATCCAGCAACCCAAACAACAATTCAAACTAGTCACCTCTCACGTAACTAATCTATCAGTAGGGTGATTAATAGTAGTACTTTTATTTATAGGTTCGAGGGTCTGACAGTTGGGAATTTCATGTCACCAACCATCACTATAGATTTACATCAACCACCAATGATAATAGAACTTCTCATATTGAGGGAAAAATATGATCAGTTAGATAAAAATAGGGTAAAAAATAAGTGACCAAAGAGTTATATCAATTTTTAACACCCGTAGATATGGGCTAGTTAATTTAGAGACGATGAGCATCAAAAATAAGTTTTTGATGGAAGATTATTTAGAAGGATTAATCTTAACCAATATATAATATATGTTACAAGGGTTCCGTAGATATAAAGAACGCCGAAATCCGAGTTATAACGAAGAAGTTATGGCCCGTCGAAGTTTTACGGAGAAACCGGCACGACACCGCGTAACGTAAAAAGTAAAATTTTGATAAACTAATTTTTAGCCTTAGATATCTAAATTAAAGTTGTAATATACGTTAAACCAAGAGTGTGCATAAAAAGAACGTCAAAATCTGACTTCATATGAGGAAGTTATAATTTTTCTAAGATTTGGCATATCAGTGCACAACCCGAAATTCAACTTTTAGATCGATCGATTTTTGGCCAACGCAACCTAAAGGAAAATTGAAGATCTCATTAATAGTAGCGCAACGGTAAAAAGACAGACGAAAACGGACGTCGAATGAAGAAGTTATGAATTTTTAACGGACTTTTCCTGTCCCGGCCTGTTAAAAATATAACTTTAAAAATAAAGTCAAAATTAGCCGACGGAGTCTAAATGAAAGTTGTAGAGTACATCTCCGCCTATGCGTGGATATAAAGAGCGTCAAAAACAGAGCTCGTATGAATGAGTTACAAATTATAATAACATATTTACGTATTAAAATAAAGTATAAATCATATATACGTACACACACACACGCACACACACACACACACACATATATATATATATATATATACATATGTATATATCATTAGAAAGGTATCGACGATGCGGTCGTATAAGACTAATGTCGAGTCCCTAACTCTTTACCCGTCCTTATCCACGACTCTACTCGTCGAGTCGTCGCTGAACTCGACGAGTAGAGTCGTGGATAAGGACGGGTAAAGAGTTAGGGTCTCGACGAGTTGGCGCCCCAACTCGACGAGTCAGGTCAATTGGAAGTTGACTTTGACTTGGACTTGGTTAGGGGTAAAATAGTCATTTTACCCTAAGAGTACATATCAGATTCTAACTGAGTGTTTTGTGGGATTATAGCCGGAGGATTACCGGAGCAACAGTCAGTTAATTGTCGTGCAGTTTTTCAGCAGTCAGCCTTTTGAAGTGAGTTACCTTCCAGTAGCGGTGGGTCTACGGCCACAATGTCGGCCCACTAGTAGGAGTTATATGTTAGATGATTGTCTTTGTGATATTCATCTAGGTTTACTGTTACCTGTTATGTTATGTGCTTTCATGCTATGTGTTTATGTGGTAGTAGTAGGGGTGAAATAGTCCCCGGTAGTCGGGTGAAATAGACCGACGGGTACGTCAAGCACCCCAGAATGGTTTGACGTGGGTACGTCAAACACCCCAGAATGGTTTGACCTGGTTAAGTCAGACACCCCAGAATTGTCTGATAGTACATTATGTTATGCTATGTGTTTATGTGGTAGTAGTAGGGGGTGAAATAGTCCCCGGTAGTCGGGTGAAATAGACCGATGGGTACGTCAAGCACCCCAGAATGGCTTGACCTGGGTACGTCAAACACCCCAGAATGGTTTGACCTGGGTAAGTCAGGCGCCCCAGAATTGCCTGAAAGTATATTCTATGGTATGTGGTATCATGGGGGAACTCACTAAGATTCGTGCTTACAATTTTCAATTCTTTTCAGGTACCTCTACAGCGAAGGGGAAGGAACCGGCGCGGTAATTACACATCATACACACACCTCAGATTCCACATTAGGTGTTTTCTTTGGGATTGTGCTATGATATTATCACTATTTTATGATTTGGATTTCAGACATTATACATAGTATTATGAAATGTTATGATTTGACAATGTTTTCATACGAATGTTTTAATTAAAGTGAATTATAAAAATGAAATTTTTGGATGTGAAAAATGGGCTGTTACAAGTTGGTATCAAAGCCTTGGTTTGAGTGAATTGGAGGAACATTCGTGTGAATCCAGTCTCAAATCAAGGAAAGATTTTCAAATTGGTTTTTAAATGGTTTTCAAAATAAGTAAAGGGGGATGCAAGGTGTACGATGAGCCGGAGCCAGTAAGTAGACCCCAAAATACCATATAGTAATTTGATTATGTGATATGTTAGAACAACATGCTTGTACTAGGCTAGGGATCTTCAGGAATTGTATGGTAGAATTGCCTGATTATCTAATGCCTGCTAGCCTAGGGTTTCCCTTATATGAAATTGACATCATTACTGTAGTTATCTAGTGTATGCATCACGGTTATACATAATTAAGATCTTATAGCCTAAGAATGTTTGGTTTAGCCTTAGGTTCTGTTCTTGTTTGATTGGGAGCTCGGGGTATATTCGAAACTCTATAGGGTCCAGCATTATGTATGGCTAACATACACTAGTGCTGCAGGGTTGGTGGAAGTTTCGTGGATGGATAGGTTGTTTAGGATGAGTCCGCCAACTTCGAGGCATTTAGCCTTCTTTTAGGAGTGAGGATTAAGTGCTCAATATGATTATGTGTATTGTTAGGCTTTGTGATGATACTTGGGACAAATATGGGTAGGTGTGGAAGGTATTATGGGCCCATACTACTGAAAGCACATGACCCATACGCATCAAAAGGAAGTCACAACCCCTAGTGTTTTGTCAGGGATTGGTCCTCAATATTCGTAGGGGTCATCTGACATCTTGTGTTATGTTTCAGAATGGTGGTGACCAGGCGCTTTGTGACTGGATCCGGTTCGGGATCAAGATCAAGATCAGGAGAGGGCGGACACGGGGAGCTGACAGCACCTGAGACTATAGGCCAGATGAGGCTAGATGAGATGGATGACAGGATCCGAGCGATCCTGCACGATGAGGTTGCTGTGTTGTTGCGGACCGAGTTGCTGGAGATGTTCAGATCAATTAAGACCGCCATGGTGGAGTATTTTGATGAGCGTTATGCAGCCCTTGCGGAGACAGCCACCGCAACAGTTGTATCAGTTGTATCTACAGTAGAGGGAGGATTTGGTAGGGGTTTTCAGTGCAGGGACTTCGATAACACGAAGCCTCCTACTTTTGATGGGACGCAGGATCCCATCAAGGCCATGAGATGGATTTCAGATGTGGAGGGGTGTTTCTTCACCTGCTCGTGTCCTGCTGACGAGAAGGTCAGGTGTGCTCTGAACCTGCTTAGGTCCGGGGCCAAGGACTGGTGGAGACTTGTGATTGGAGCTTACACTGATGATCAGAGAGTTGCTGTTACTTGGGAGCAGTTTAGGGATATGTTCCGCGCCCGTTACATTCCGAGGGTTGAGCGGGAACATTTGGCACAGGAGTTTCTGAGTTTGAGACAGGATGGAGAGTCGGTGACGGAGATCACCCGTATGTTCACCGAGCGGGCGATGTTCTGCCCAAAGTTTGCTTCCGAGCAGTCTCAGATGACCCATTATCTGAGTATGCTCAAGACTGATATCCAACAATATGTATCTACCCAATGATGCAATACTCTTCTGGAGTTGCAGGAGGCCGCTAGGTGGCGGGAGTTAGAGATTGAGCTGCAGCTATGGGAGCAGCGGCCGGCCCCGACATTGTCACAGCCGGCGCCGAAGCGGTGTAAGACCGCGGATACTAGGACCAGGGGTCAGCAGGGCCGCACTTGTGGGAAGTGTGGCAAGGGTCATTCTGGTGTATGTCGGGTTGGTAGTGGGTGCCACAAGTGTGGCAAGGAGGGGCATTACGTGAAGGATTGTCTCCAGGCCGCCCCAGTTCAGGGTATGAGGTTATGTTATCACTGCGATCAAGTTGGCCACATAAGGGCCAACTGTCCACTACTTGCCACCAAGCTGGTGCAGGCTGCAGCGCCGGCTACTTTGAGGATCACGGATGGGAGATCAGTCAGGACAGAGCCTCTGAAGGCTCAAGGCCGTGCTTTCCAGCTTACGGCAGAGGAGGCCATAGCAGTACCAGATGTGGTTGCTGGTATGTTTCTATCCTCATCTCGTTTTATCTAACTGTTGTATGCTTATCTGTTGTACCTGTAATTAGGTATGTTTTTGGTGAACTCTTTGCCTGCTTTGATCTTATTTGACTCGGGGGGCGAGTCGGTCCTTCGTGTCTCGGTCTTTCAGTAGGGAGTTCAGTGTGCCAGTGGGCGAGTTAGAGTGTCCGTTGTGATTGTCGATCGCTAACGAACACGGGGTTTCCGCTTCTTTAGTTTATTGAGGATGTGACTTGGAGATTTTTGGGGTGTCTTTTCTGATAGATCTGATTCCGATCCCCATGGGGGAGGTGTGCGTGATTGTGGGCATGGATTGGTTCAGTCGGTTCGGTGATATGATTGATTGCGAGGGCTAGCGAGTGGTGGTTCGAACTCCAAGTGGGGGAGAACTAGTTATATATGGTGAGGGCACTAGAGTAGGATCAGGGTTTTGTTCAGCTTCCAGGGCTCGACAGTACATTCAGCATGGGTGTATGGGTTATCTAGCGTATGTGGTAGATACACGAGTCAGGGACCAAACCTCGGTTTCCGATGTACCAGTCGTCAGGAAGTTTGTAGATGTGTTTCCGAAGGAGTTTCCAGGGATACCTCTGGAGAGGCAGGTCGAGTTCAGGATCGACCTGGTGCCAGGTGCGGCCCCTATCGCTAAGGCGTCGTACCGATTGGCGCCACCAGAGATGCAGGAGCTATCATCACAGCTGCAGGAACTGCTGGGCAAGCAGTTCATTTGACCTAGCAGTTCTCCATGGGGAGCGCCGATTCTTTTTGTCCGGAAGAAGGACGGGTCACACCGGATGTGCATTGATTACCGGGAGTTGAACAAGCTAACGGTGAAGAACCGTTACCCACTCCCGAGGATAGACGATCTCTTCGATCAGTTACAGGGCGCATCTTGGTTTTCCAAGATAGACTTGAGGTCTGGGTATCATCAGGTCAGGGTCAGAGAGGAGGACGTGGAGAAGACCGCGTTCTGAACTCGTTATAGACATTACGAGTTCGTGGTGATGCCGTTTGGGCTCACCAACGCGCCAGCAGTATTTATGGACCTGATGAATTGGGTTTGAAAACTGATGCTTGACTACTCGGTCATAGTATTTATAGATGATATCTTGGTATATTCCAAGACCCGAGAGCAGCATGAGGAGCATCTGTGAGAGCTGTTGGGAGTCTTGAGGCGGGAACGGCTGTACGCCAAGTTCTTGAAGTGTGAGTTTTGGTTACGAGAGGTCCAGTTCCTTGGACATCTCGTCAACCAGGAGGGGATTTTGGTCGATCTGGCCAAAATCGAGGCGGTTATGCAATAGGAGGTTCCAAAATCTCCCTCATATATTAGGAGCTTTCTGGGATTGGCGGGATACTACTGGAGATTCATACGGGATTTCTCCAAGATTGTAGTACCCCTCACTCGTCTGACAAGGAAAGGGGTAGATTTCCAGTGGGGCCCTGAGCAGCAGAGAGCGTTTGAGACCCTCCGTCAGCGTTTGTGTGAGGCGCCAGTCTTGAAACTCCCGGAGGGAGTTGAGGATTTTCTGGTGTTCTGTGATGCATCCATCACAGGGTTAGGGGCGGTCCTCATGCAGAGGGGACGAGTGATAGCCTACGCATCACGACAGCCGAAGCCGCATGAAACGAGATAACCTACGCATGACTTGGAGCTGGGGGTGGTGGTGCTCGCCCTCAAGATATGGAGACATTACCTTTATGGGGTCCACTGTACCATTTACACGGATCGCAAGAGCTTGAGACATATCATGGATCAGCCGAACCTAAACATGAGGCAGCGCGGGTGGCTGGACGTAGTCAAGGACTACGATTGTGAGATCCTTTACCACCCTGGTAAGGCGAATGTGGTTGCGGATGCCTTGAGCTGCAAGTCGGCCAGATCTTTTACCCCCGTGGTATGTATGAGGATATCGGTGGATTCTCCGCTTATGAGTTTGATCAGAGATGCCCAGGTAGAGGGCATACGACCGGAGAATTGGAAGTTGGAGAGGATCAAGGGTGAGAATACCAGGTTCGTGCAGGATGGTCGGGGATTACTCACCCGATGCGGTCGGGTTTGGGTCCCAGTGTCTGGTGGGGTTAGGCAGATGGTTATGGAGGAGGCTCACAAGTCTCACTTCTCTATTCACCCAGGGGCCACCAAGATGTACTGAGATTTGAGTTTGAGCTATTGATGGCCGTGTATGAAGCGCGAGATTGCTTGGTACGTCGAAAGGTGCTTGACCTGTAGGATGGTCAAGGCCGAGCATCAGAGGCCACATGGAAAGCTGCAGCCCCTGGAGATTCCCATATGGAAATGAAAACAGATCACGATGGACTTTATCACAAAACTACCAAGGATGGAGAAGGGATTTGAAGCCATTTGGGTCATCATGGATCGATTGACCAAGAGTGCCCATTTCTTGGCCATACGGGAGAGTTCTTCGGCCGAGACGCTGGCCGAAGTGTATGTTCGCGAGATCGTGTCTCGCCATGGGATTCCCGTTTCCATTGTCTCTGATCGGGATGTCAGGGTTACCTCCCATTTCTGGGAAAAGTTTCACGAGGAGTTGGGCACGCGATTGCACTTCAGCACGTTCCATGTTTCGCAGTTACGAAAGTGCATCACGGACCAGGAGGCGGTAGTATCGCTGGATGACATTCAGGTCGATGAGCGCCTGAACTACATGGAGAGGCCTGTGGCCATCTTGGAAAGGAAGAGGAAGATTTTGCAGAACAAGGAAATACCTTTGGTAAAGGTGCAGTGGGAACATCGGAGGGGATCCGAGTGGACATGGGAGCCGGAGGCAGAGATGCGCGAGCAGTATCCAGCGTTGTTTATTCCAGAGGACTTCGAGGGCGAAGTCTAGTTCAAGTGGGGGAGAATTGTAACGCCCCGGTTCTCAAGTGTGGATTTAAATAAAGAATTTATTTAGTTTCAAGTCCTACTCGACGAGTTAAGGCTGCCCTACTCGTCGAGTAGCAGCGAGGTGGGATCGCGTATTTAGTGACCTACTTGTCGAGTCCACAAAGGGACTCGACGAGTAGGAGTTGGAAAATGAAACCCTAAAATTCAGGGCATTGCACCCTATTTAAAGGATCATTGGCCATACCCTAGCCTCCCCTTCACTGCCTCTTGTCCCTCTAAAGCCCTAATCATGTGTGAGCTCATCTTGTGCATTCTTAAGCTTGAAGGAGGATTTCTTGGAGAGAAAAGAGCTTGGAGATCAAGCATTCAGAAGCAAGGAACTTGAAGGACCTAAGATCTATTGTTGTTAGCATCTTCTGGAAGGTATCAATCGTTACCCCAACCACATTCATTCTAGTATGCAACTTCTAGGGTTCTAATAGTATGTTTGAAAGCTACTCTTCTTTGCAATCTCAGATCTGAAGTTGTAACTTCAGATCTGATCTCCTTTGGGCTTCTTAGTACATAAAGTTTCCAGCTTGTGCAAGAATGAGACCCTCCCAAGGTGTAAAACTCCATTGGAAGCATAGATTGGTCATTTAGAGCCTTTAGAACCTTGCATGTGCGTAAAGTTTGCAACTTTATGTGATAAACATGCCTTAGAAGCTTGGATCTGTAATCTGGAGCCTTGCCATGGCTTAAAAAGCGTCTGCATGGATGGAGGTCTGCGAGGACTCGGCGAGTTAGATGAACAACTCGGTGAGCCCGATGAATTTGGCCGTGAACTCGACGAGTTGATGAACAACTCGATGATTCCGTTGAAGTTTGCCTTGAACTCGACGAGTCGTTAGAAAACTCGGCGAGTCGACTAAGGTTCCCCTGATTCTTGGACACGTATGAGCTCGGCGAGTTAAATAAGAACTCGACGAGCCAGTCAAGGATTTCACAACTTCTCGAGTTCAGGAAGGACTCAATGAGTCGGTGAACTACACTCAACGAGTCGAGTCAATAGGGACTGATGACTTTGATTGTGGGCGTTGACTTCGACCAAGAGTTGACCAGATGACTTTTGAGGGTATTTTGATAATTTGGAAACTTATGAAAAAGGATTGTATGGTATTTATAGGTAGTGAAGTTCGTGTTGGTGATCTGGGAGTTGAAGCTTCTAGTTTCTGACGGCAGTTGCAAGGTGAGTTATCCTCACTATACTAAGGGGTCTAAGGCACCAAGGCTGGCCCATTGGATTTCATATCCTAGTACTTATTGATATGTTGAGTTGGAGTTAGTTGATATGCTAGCCGGGTAGATCTGTAGGACTGCCTGAGACACTGTATGATTATTTGTATGTGCATTAGTTATGATACATGTCGACATGTTATGTGGGGTGGGTTGAGGTTGTACTGCTCCGTGCGGTAGCCAACAAACCCTAGAGTATTCCAAATATGAGTTGAGGGCCTGGTAGGCATTCCAGACTCATACTAAGGACTCGGGAGCATTCCAGATACGAGCTGAGGGCCCGATAGGCATTCCAGACTCGTACTGAGGGCTCGATGGCATTCCAGATACGAGCTGAGGGCCCGGTAGGAATTCTAGACTCGTACTGAGGGCCCAGGGGTAGTCCAGCTTGTAAAGTTGTGAGCCCAGTGCATGCTGTTCTGTTTTGATTGATATGATATGTTAATGTTGATATTGCTATGTGGATTGTATGTGTATCGGTATTTTAGGGGTAACTCACTAAGCTTTCGGGCTTACAGTTTCAGTTTATTGTTTCAGGTACATCAGGGGATCGGGGCAAGGCCAAGGCGTGATCGTACAGCTCCTCCTATTATGTTTATGTTTCTGGGAAATACTCTGATAATCAATATTTTGAAAACAAATTTGTAATGTTTTGATGAACTTGACATGCTTTAAAAAGTTTAATTTGGTTTGAAATTTTGGATGTTACAAGTTGGTATCAGAGCTTCTAAGGCATGTTTATCACGTAAAGTTGCAAACTTTACGTGATTTATGAGAATATCGGCTGAGAAGATCGGCATAACAAATTTATACTGATCCAGGAGAACATATCGGCTGAGAAGCTGGACGATATTTATATTCAAGAGGTGGTGGCTCAACACGGGTGCCGGTCTTCGTGATTTCTGACAAGGATGTTCGGTTCACTTCCAGGTTTTGGAAGAAATTTCACGACGAGTTGGGCACTCGTCTTCATTTTAGCACTGCTTTTCACCCGCAGACGGATGGCCAGAGCGAGCGGACCATCCAGACTTTGGAAGATATGTTGCAAGCGTGTGTGTTAGATTTTGGTGGTAGTTGGGATACTTACCTTCCGTTGGCTGAGTTCTCTTACAACAACAACTACCACGTGAGTATTGATCGTCCTCCCTATGAGATGTTATACGGGAGGAAGTGCAGGACCCCGATATGCTGGGGCGAGGTTGGTCAGAGAGTCATGGGGAGCACCGAAGTAGTGCTCAAGACGACATAAAGGATTCAGCAAGTCAGGAGCAAACTTCAGACCGTACAGAGCCGACAGAAAAGCTATGCCGATAAGCGTCGTTCAGACCTGGAGTTCAAGGTCGGGGATATGGTTCTCCTGAAGGTGTTGCCTTGGAAAGGTGTCATCCGATTCAGGAAGCGAGGCAAGTTCGACCCCAGTTATATTGGACCTTTCAATGACATAGCCTGGATGGGCAAGGTGGCGTATCGGCTGGACCTGCCAGCCGAACTCAGTCATATTCATAGCACCTTCCACATCTCCCAGTTACAGAAATGCCTGGTGGACAACTCAGCAGTGGTGCCCCTAGAGGGTATTCAGGTTGATGACAGCCTGAACTACATTGAGCGGCCTGTGGCGATCCTTGACCGGAAGTCGAAGGATCTGAGGAACAAGAAGGTCGAGCTGGTGAAGGTGCAATGGCAGCATCGGAAGGGCTCAGAATAGACGTGGGAGCTGGTAAACGAGATAATGGAGCATTATCCGGAACTCTTCCAGGATCGAACAACAGACTTCATGGACAAAGTCTAAAATAAGCGGGGGAGATTTGTAGCACCTGGTTCCTGGTATGTATTTTATTCTAGTATCTTGCATCTTGGCCTTGGACTCGGTAAGTTGAGGTCCAACTCGTCGAGTCAGAGCGTATTAGTCACAGAAGTTTAATGACCTACTCGACGAGTCCGCTTCCGGACACGACGAGTAGGCGTTGTCCGGACAAAAACCCTAGATGAGGTTTTGCACCCTATTTAAACCACTTGTCCAGCCTCCCTTTCGTCCCCAATGCTTCCAGACCTCCCCTTAAGCAAACCCTAGCTGTTTTTTAGAAGAACTAAGGCATTTTTGGTGGATCTTGCTAGTTGTGACCATAAGGAGGAAGGAAAAGGCTTGAGGAAACAAGTGAAGACCAAGGGAACTTGATTTTGTGCATCTTCCACAGTTCATTGGAGGTATAAAGCTGTAACCTTGCTCTTTCATTTGGTAGATCCCTTTTGGGGAGATTTAGGGCTTTTATAAGACATTTTTGGTAACCAACCATGATTTCAAGCATGGTTGGGGGTTGAGGCTTCAGAATCAAGTCTTTAAGGGAGTCACAAGGAAGTTAGGGGTTGTTTTTGCACCCATCTAAGGTCCCATGCATCATAAGAGCTTATTTTATGTCCTTTTGAGCTCAAAGTCCCATGCATGCACATAAATTTTGTAACTTTACGTGCTAGAACGATTAAAGGAGCTTAGATCTACCTTTTGGTCAAGGGTTGTACACTGGAAATCGAGAAATGAGACTTGGACATGCCCGACTCGACGAGTCATTCTTGGGACTCGGTGAGTCCGAGGCAAAACTCCCCTTTTCTGTTAAGGTTTGAAGGAACCCAGTTGAGCTCTAGATGGGTTTTTAGAGGGTCCAAGGGGGTGACCCAACATATTGGACTTAGCCTTAGATCTGGAGTTCATGGGACTCGACGAGTGCAAGAACGGACTCGGCGAGTCCAAGGCAATCTCCTTACAGTTGAAGACGAACTCGACGAGTTGTTCATACAACTCAGCGAGTCAAGGACATGAGTTGTTATCAGATGAAGGTGAACTCGACGAGTTGTTCATCCAACTCGGCGAGTCGGATGAAGATTCATTGATGTTCAAAAGAAGGGGGAACTCGTCGAGTCGTCGCTGAACTCGACGAGTAGAGTCGTGGATAAGGACAGGTAAAGAGTTACGGACTCGACGAGTTGGCGCCCCAACTCGATGAGTCGGGTCAATTGGAAGTTGACTTTGACTTGGACTTGGTTAGGGGTAAAATAGTCATTTTACCCTAAGAGTAGATATCATATTCTAACTGAGTGTTTTGTAGGATTATAGCCGGAGGATTACCGGAGCAACAGTCAGTTAATTGTCGTGCAGTTTTTCAGTAGTCAGCCTTTTGAGGTGAGTTACCTTCCAGTAGCGGTGGGTCTACGGCCACAATGTCGGCCCACTAGTAGGAGTTATATGTTAGATGATTGTCTTTGTGATATTCATCTAGGTTTACTGTTACCTGTTATGTTATGTGCTTTCATGCTATGTGTTTATGTGGTAGTAGTAGGGGTGAAATAGTCCCCAGTAGTCGGGTGAAATAGACCGACGGGTACGTCAAGCACCCCAGAATGGTTTGAACTGGGTACGTCAAACACCCCAGAATGGTTTGACCTGGTTAAGTCAGACACCCCAGAATTGTCTGATAGTACATTATGTTATGCTATGTGTTTATGTGGTAGTAGTAGGGGTGAAATAGTCCCCGGTAGTCAGGTGAAATAGACTGATGGGTACGTCAAGCACCCCAAAATGGCTTGACCTGGGTACGTCAAACACCCCAGAATGGTTTGACCTGGGTAAGTCAGGCGCCCCAGAATTTCCTGACAGTATATTTTATGGTATGTGGTATTATGGGGGAACTCACTAAGCTTTGTGCTTACAGTTTTTAGTTTTGTTTCAGGTACCTCTACTGCGAAGGGGAAGGAGCCGGCGTGGTAGGTGTACATCATACACACACCTCAGATTCCGCATTAGGTGTTTTCCTTGGGATTGTACTATGATATTGTCACTATTTTATGATTTGGATTTCAGACATTATACATAGTATTACGAAATGTTATGATTTGACAATGTTTGCATACGAATGTTTTAATTAAAGTGAATTATAAAAATGATACTTTTGGATGTCAAAAATGGGCTGTTATAGTTATGCTACCCTACTTTAAATATAACTTATAATATCGTTATTATGAACCTATAAATAAAATGTATCGGTGATTCAAAGTCATTATACTGATCGAACTAGTTACGAGAGAGGTGTCTAGAATGGTCACGTTGGGTTTGGTTGTTGGATTTCAGAAAAGTTATATGCCAAAATGGTCTTGCCTCCCAACTGTCCTGCCTGGCTGATCCTTACTTGATAGATCATGAAGTAGACTCTGAGTTAATGAAAAATCTAGACTAATAATTAGTCACAATAAATATTAGACTAAAATCTAGTGATAATAATACTAGGCTTCATCGAAGGAAATCATATTGTTAAGATGCAAAGCGCTGCTCAAATTTCGAGTCGTCGCTTTAACAAGTGAGTGCATAGTTACTTTCATCTTACACATAGATATGAAGTATTTTATATAAGTTACGTGCTATGTGTAACGCTCTAAAAATTCCAACCAATTTAAACTTTTCAAAAACAACCCAATTTCATTAAGTTATCACAAAAAGGTTTTCAATACAATTATTATCAAAGTACTCCCAGAACCATATCATAAAACATAAACATGAGGAGCGGTACGATCACGCCTTTGCCTTGCCACAGTCTCTTGAAGTACCTGAAACATTTAAACTGCAACTGTAAGCCCGAAAGCTTAGTGAGATACCTCCAAAATACCAACCACATATACCATACACATAACATGCCATATCATAACAGAACACAGAACAACCATGCACTTTGGGTCTACTATGTGACTGGTCCTCCGTACCGGGCCTTCAGTCCACCTGGTCCACCCTCCGAGTCTAGCCATATACATCGAGTCTACAGTGTGATTGGTCCGCCCGCACCGGGCCTTCAATCCACCTGGTCCACTCTCTGAGTCTACAGTATGATTGGTCTGCCCGCACCTGGCCTTCAGTCGGTCTGGTCCACTCTCCGAGCCTTGGCACGTCTGGTCCACCCTCTTGGGGCCTTCAGCCTATTCGGACCACTCATCGGGCCTTTGGTCCAACCGGTACGCCCTGGGTATGTTGGCATACAGCACAAAAGCAGGACCCGCCTCAACCCAACCCCAATCCGTCAACAATGTGCACATAAACATATAATCATATAACAATTCACATCCAATCAAACCGACTAGCAGATCACATAACATAACATCATCCTAACCAGGATACCGACCTAACCGGTTACTAGCATAGCATCATCCTATATACCAGGATACCGACCTTAACCAGGTCTCTAACATATACCATCCTAACTACCAGGATGCAAACATAGCAACGCAATAACATAACAAACAATACCCAAATTATAATCCGATAAAGGGCCGACCTTGGTGCCTTAGATCCTGTTGATATAGTGAGGATAACTCACCTGCAACTGCCGACTGAAAAGATAAGACCAAGCTGCTCCGACCACTGACACGATCTCGACCACTAGCCAACACCAAATCATTGAACTCAAATAAATGCCAACAATTACTAAAAATACCCCTGGAAGTCAACCGGTCAACTCTTGGTCAAAGTCAAAGTCCTCAGTCAAAGTCAAACTTCCTGACTGACTCTACTCGTCGAGTCAACCCGCTGACTCGTCGAGTCTCTATGCTCTGAGAACCCCCATACCGCGACTCAACTCGCCGAGTCGCCCCAAGATTCGCTGAGTTCAAGGATCTTCGAGTCCTTTCCTGATGAACACACCGAGTCGTCCCTCGACTCACCGATTCACGACTTAACCAGAAGAGGTTGGGGTTCCATGACCAGACTCGTCGAGTCCAAGGCAATCTTCAACGGACTCGCCGAGTTGTTCTTCCAACTCGTCGAGTTTCTGCCTATCTTCATGCAACTCATCAAGTACACCCATGTGACTCGCCGAGTCACTACGCGACTCATGTCTAATCTCTAGCCCGACTCGCCAAGTCGTCTCCCAGACTCGTTGAGTCCATACGTAATACCATCATTCAGACGATCACAGGCCAATCCATTGCTTCCAATACATAAATCTGGACTCCTAGGGCCAGATCCACACGTAAAGTTTCCAACTTTACGTGCATGTAAGGCTCAACAAGCTCTACTCAAGCTAAAATGGAGGTTTAAGGCAAGGACACTCTCAATCAAGCCCCAAAGCTCTCACTTTCTAGGTTCATGAGTCAGGACCAGTCTAGATCTGTAGTAGCAACCACAGATCTGGACCCAATACTAAAAAAGAGGCTCATATAAGACAATTTGGCCCTAAAACTTCATTCATGAACAATCTAAGCACAACAAAGTCAAGGCAACAGCTTTATACCTCTAATCTGATGCCAACAAGCAAGGAAATCAGATCCACTTCGCTCCACTATGATCCCACCAACTCTTGCTTCACGTATCCTTCCTCTCCAAGCTTCAAAACACACTTAAATCCTTCTCACTCTCAATTTAGGGTTTAAAATCGATGGGGAAAGCTTTTGGACGTCCAAGGGAGTGCTAAAGAGGCTGGGGTGGGACTTAAGGTTCCTTATATATGGTGCAAACCCCAGGAATTAGGGTTTCTCATTCCAGCACTGACTCGCCGAGTCTAGCCGCCGACTCGCCGAGTCAGTCACTTAGCACGTGACCAATCGCGACTCGACTCGCCGAGTCTATCCATGGACTCACCGAGTCTATCCTCCTTAATTACACCAAGCACCCTGAACTTGCACTTCTGAACTTGGGGTGTTACACTATGTGTGCATATTATTTTAATACTTGCTTTCTATGCTGGATGAACGATTTTATACATGTTTTAAATGATTTAAAACTGTATATGTATTTTATATCTATGAATATGTTGGGTAAAATATGGGTAGATGAACGATGAAAGATGAAAGATGGTATGAGTAAACATTGGCAGCTATAGACTTAATGTCTAATAAATAACATCGACAACTATGGGCTTAGTACCTATTAGATAAACACCGGTAGCTATGGACTTAGTACCCGTTAGAGAAATGTTGTGTAACGCCCGCGTTTCCAGGCTATGCAATATCATTGATGTAATAGTCTAGGTTAACCCTTGTAACTCTTTTTGAAGTATTAATGATGAAATATTTGACTATTATGTGAATTATGTGTATTTGTGTTCTTATTACTTAATTATAAAAATATAATTAATAAAGGATAAAAATAAGTGTCAAAATTTAAGTGTAAAATAAACTCATTATCTTTGCATAAGGTTGTAGTGGCCGAAACGAGGTTTCCGAATATATATAGACGCCCAAATCTGACTTCGTATGAGGAAGTTATGATTTTCTGAAGTTTCGACTTAGCGGTATGCAACCCGAATACTCAATTTGAGATCGAGCGGTTTTTAGCCAAAACAATCTAAACGAGAATCAAAGATCTCGTTGTTAGTAGCGAAACGATGAAAAGTTAGGCGAGAACGGACGTCGGACGAAGAAGTTATGAATTTATAACGAAGTTTTCCTGTCCGGACCTACTAAAAATAAATAATAAAAATAAAGTCAAAGTTAGTCGACGGAGTCTAAACAAAAGTTGTAGAGCATAGTCTCACCTACGCGTGGATATAAAGAACGTCGAAAACGGAGTTCGTATGGTGAAGATATGAATTTTTGAAGTTTATTAAATAATTAATATTTAAATTTAATTAATAAATCCGGTATTATCCGAAGGGGAGTCATCAGACTTATCTGAAGTACGCCCAGCGTACAACGAAGCATGACACGCCTCGCACTCGAGTTCTTCGGATGACGCATGCAATGACGATTTCAGACGCGTATGCCCCGCTTAAGGCAGTACGCCCAACGTACTGCGAGGCCTCAGCCTCCTATAAATAGGATGCGAGGGTTCCGGGCATATTTGCTCATTTCCTCTCTTTTTCGTGCCGAAGCTCTGCGTGTAAACCCCCGAAGCCATCCCGACACCCCGGATCTCATATCCAAGTTTAGAAAGAAGTTTTACGCTCCCGAGATCCCGAGAAGTGCGATTCCCGAGCCGAAGCTATGCCCGCGAGAAGTTCGATTTTTGTGAAGATCTTCCAGATCTACCGAAGAATACTACTTCTATAAGCCGTAGTGCTATCCAATCATCTTCTGATCAAGTGAGTGTGTGGTTACTTTCTTCTAACGCATAATTATGAAGTATTTTATATAAAATACGTGTTATGTGTATATTTTGTTGTTATATGTGTGAATGTATATTCACTTTCTTCTATCTCATAGATCTGATTTATTCTCTATGAAATACGTGTTATGTGTGTGTGCCTCATCTGTTATGTGGAATATGTATTGAATGAGAATGCTATACAGGTTTTAAACTATGTATAAAAATATATATTTTTATCTACTAATATGTTGGGTAGAACATGGGTAGATAGTTGTGTGATAAACAGATGAGAGGCCTCGATGTTTTGATTCAGTCATCTAGCGGAGTTTAGATGATGACCACAAACTTTTCTAGACAGTCCTGTGGAACACTAGCAGGTTTGCCACCTGTAGGTGTTAATGAACTTGGGTGTTCATTCGCTGTACTCCATCCCCCTCATGGTTGCCTTATTTGACTTATATTGCTGAGGAACCCCCGAAGCATGTGTTGTCGCCCCGATGAAATATTCTTAGACTAGGTCCCTTATGTTAGTTGTCTTAGGGACGTAAAGTGAGAATAACGGGAATGGGTAATTGGGTTATTGTTGGTTGGTGGAATTAAATATAATTATTTATTGTGGGTTGAAAACCCTATATGTTCACCAGGCTCCCAAGCCTGACCCACTCAGTTTTATTTGTATTATAGGAAGTGGTGCAAGGGCATATGATGGATGAATCATCAAGTTGTTTTGTTTACAGGTCTGTATATGCATATATTTGTTGAATGACTTGTAATTGTTATCATTTATGCTTTATGGTCTGTATCGGAACATGACATCCCGGGTTTTGATTATGTAATGAAAATACATTTCTTTATGAAATGCTTTGGTAAATATTATTTTTTCATGTTTTGTTTTTGGGAACAAATTCCGCAACTCTTTCAAATCGAAAGGATTTACTCTGAAATTATTTTAAATGCATAAATGAAAATCGGTCTTTTCTGGCCGAGATTTTGGGGATGTCACATGTTGGTAGCTATGGACTTAGTGCCTGTTAGATAAACGTTGGTAGTTATGGACTTAGTGCCCGATAAATGAAGATTAGCAGCTATGGACTTAGTGCTTTATGAAAAAGCATTGACAGCTATGGACTTAGTGCCTATCATATGAACTCTGGAAGTGATGGACTTTGGAATGAACGAATGCAGGATAGATGATTCTTAGGGTAGACCCTTAAGAATAATGAAGATAATGGGGATGGGTAATTAGGTTAATTGTTAAATGATTAAACAAAATAATTATATTATTGTGGGTTGAAAACCCTATGTACTCACCAGGTTTCCCAACCTGATCCACTCAGTTTATTAGTATCACAGGTGTCGATATGAAGTTACATTACACTGAGAGATTAAGGAGACATAAATCACTAGTGATAATGAATGTAAGTTCTGTTTATGCTTTTGTTTCTATATTGACGATGACATCCCAATGTTTTAAAATGAATAAAATACATTTCTTCGGAGATGCTTTGATAACGTATTTATCATGTTTTTCTGGGAACAAATTCCGCTGCTTTTTTCTTTAAAAGGTTACTCTAATTTTTATAAAGCATAAACAAAATCGGTCTTTTCTAGCCGTAAAAATGGGGATGTCACACAATTTTAATAATGTTCAGTATATTTGGAAAGTGTCACACCCCCGGACCGGAATGACGGAAACGTCTTGGGGGGGGGATGACTTCACTTACAGTATCATAACAATTGAATAGTAGCAAGCAAAGCATCACAACCATTACATAGAATATGTAATAAGTTCACAATGTACTAAAAAACATGGTTTACATGATATCAAATGTGTATGACCAAAAATAATTAACGAGATGCGACGACGTCCCATCCACCAAAAGAAAACTCTCGTGGTTACCTGTTTATTGATTTCCTGAGAATACAAGTGATTTTGAAAAGTGTCAACATTTAAGTTGGTGAGTTCATAAGCATTTTGTATGAAAATGGGTTGTAACTGTTTCGTGAAAATGATAGTGTATACTTCCAGAAAATCCAATATTTTCTTTGAAATGAACTGTAAGTCTTAATCCAAAGGCTAAAATGTAAGTAATGTTGTATTTTAAATTGTCGTAAAGAAGTTTTATCATCATATAAAACTATTTGAAATGTGTGTTATCCCGTAAATCATTTGTCTTAATGATACCCTATGTGAGTTATTATAACCATATTAATACGACTAGTGGCTTGAACGACGCGCTTCGGACGTCGGAACTGTTACGACATTTGTCACTCCAGACCTGCCGGTCTAACTGTAGCTAACAATTTAGGTGTGCGGTTGTCAATTCCGTATAGATCTATACACAAGTGTCACGCTCTCCCTACAAGAAACTCTTGTTATAACTCAGGGCTTTAATGTGTACTTTAGTAGCTACGGTGAAGCTAACTGTCTCACAAAACTGTATCAGTCGATTTACGTGAAATAAAAACTCATTTTTCTTGTAAATGAAATAATTATGCCTTTAAATAATTATTTGAGTTACATGAAATGATAGTATAATTTGTGGCTCCTAAACTATACCAATTATAGTTTATTTGGTTTACTTGTTGAGATTATTTATATAAAATCTTTTATATAAATATAAGGTTGTTATTTCCTTTATTGTCTTAATATAGGGTCAAACATGATATATCGGGCTGTAACCCACCAAAATAGTAGAACAAGTATAGGGTATCCCCCCTTTTTGTTAGAAAAACAACACTTTAGTAAACAAAAGTTTCCAACAAAAGTAAAACTTGAAATTTTACAACTCATATTTTTTCTTGTGATTTTTGTAACATAGAATATGTTTGTTTTCTTTTCTGTTTTTTTTTTTTAAACTTTGCATGTCTAAACTCACATATTACAAGTAATGTATAAAAGTTAGTGATATTTGTGTTTTGTGTAAATAATGATGTCTACTTAAACAAAAGGGTGAAACATGCAAGCATTGTAGGATAAACAACTTTTGACTTGTATTCCCCTCTCCCCCAAAAAAAGCATGAAAATATCGAAAATGTGGGTATGAATCTCACCTTGAGTGGGTTTGTGGTGGGATAAGGAGATGATGGTGAAGATCTTCAAGATTAGAGCACTTTGAAGGTGGTTGAAGAACTCTTGAGAAATGATCTTATCCTATGGGTTTAACATACAATGATGTGTGGAAATGGGATGATTTTAGCATAAACATGTGTAGAAACACTAAATGAACAAGAATTACTTACCCAAAAATCCTAGGAGCCAACTTGGAGGTGATGATCTTGGAAGAATTTTGTAACAGCCCGGAATTTCAGGTATTGCTTTAAAACTATTTTTGGAGGCATTTTAGGAAGGGACTCGGCGAGTTGGAGCCAGACTCGCCGAGTAGGACCGCAGACTTGGACGCGGGTTCGCGACTGGACTCGACGAGTCCAGATATGGACTCAGCGAGTCGACGCTGTTCAGCAGAAACCCTAGCCGTTTGGTTTTGGATCATATATAACGCCTCTTAGGCCGTCATTGTTCGTCTTTTGGTCGATTGAGAAGAACCCTAATCGTTGTGGACGTCTAGAGCAGGAGAGAAAGCTATTGGAACTTGGAGGAACTTGTTAGGCAAGAAGAAGAAGAGTTTGGCCAAAGGAATATCAAGGAGGATCGAGTCCTGAGGTTTGGGGGACACAGAGAGTGCGTTTTCAGGTAATACTCGGACCATTTCTGTTATTTTGATGTGTATACGAATCTAGGGTTTATGAAACCCATTTAGTGATTAGGTGGGTTATTATGTTATTACCCAGACGTTTATACCCCAGTAATAAGATGTCTAGAAGTCCAGAAAGTCCCATGATTGTATATCTCGGGACCATACGTATTTCAGGAAGCAGTTGCTCGTCTGCATGGCATGGACTCGCCGAGTCCAATGATCAGACTCGGCGAGTAGCTTGAAGATTTACTGGGACTCGCCGAGTTGTTCTTCAGACTCGGCGAGTGGAGTCGGGGTGGCCTCGCGATTCTTCCACGTGGATCTCGTCGAGTCAAGGGGGATACTCGACGAGTAGATAGGGAATCCCAGAGAGTTGGAGGACGTCTAGACTCGCTGAGTCGCCATGGTACTCACCGAGTCCGGTCGAGCTGACCGTTGACCGTTGACCAGAGTTGACCTAAGTCTGACTTCTTAGGGATAGTCACACTTAGAAGATATATGTGTTAATGAGATATGTGATGTTATAGGAAGGTTGTAGCTCGTCGGATTGTGCACGAGTGAGTTCAGGATTTGCTAGTTTTCAGCATTCACGAGGTGAGTTTTCTCACTATACTGTACCCGGAAGGGTTTGACTGTGTGACCGGAAGGTCAGATACGATATGTGATATGTATGCTATATGTGGTAAGATATTTGTTATATGTGCTATGTATGTTATGTGGGCCGGAAGGCAATATGTTATGGGCCGGAAGGCGAATATGTTATGGGCCGGAAGGCGTGGTGTTGATGACCGGAAGGTCAGGGCCTGGAAAGGCGTATGTACGTAAGTTGTATATTGGGGAACTCACTAAGCATTTATGCTTACAGTTGTTATGTATGTGTTTCAGGTACTAGCGAGGACCGTGGGAAGGCGCCGGCGTGATCGATACACACTGAAGAATGCTTTTATGATCTTGGGATTTTGGATATTTGTATTTGACAGAATACTTAAACTATTTATGCCTCGTTTTGAATGGAAATAATTATATTTTAAAAATGAAAAATTTGTTTGAAAATTTGCGTTGTTACAAATTTGGGCTTGTTCTTGAGAGTAAGTCGAAGAAAGATGAATATGGTGAGAGGGAAAAGGCCTCTCGACAGCAAGTTAAGGGGGAGGGGGAGGGGGAGGGGTGAGGTGATGTGCCTTGTTACATGGTGGTTCATAGCCTAGAGGCATGCTGGATAAAAGCCTTTGTTGGGAAAGATGCAAACACTCTTGTCAAATGGTCAACTCTCCTCTTTTTTATAAAAATGATGAATTTTTATAAAAATGTTAGTTTTTATAAGAAAAAAAAGCTAGCAGAAATTTTATATACTACTTAATGTGGATTATAAAATTCAATTTATAAACGCAAAGACCATTATTAATAAGGATAGTAGCCTAAGGTGTTGAAAGTATTGTTTATACCAAAATAATATATGTTGGTGTTTTTGAAATTAAGGTTGTAAACCCAAAATAGGGTCTTGATTTCAAAAATCGACAAAACGAAGGGTATTTCACATAAATACGTGGAAATTGTACATTAAGGAACATCAAGATTCAACCTAAATTTTAATGTAGGTTGAGTTTACTTTTGTTGACTTATTAACTTTTGTTGACTCCAAAATTGGTGGTTATCACAAAAAGTACACAAAAAAGTGATACTAATGATGCAATCGTTGTAAAAATCCGAATCTGATTGGAGGATTTATCATTATTAAAAAAGATAAAAGTCAACCGCGTTAATAACGCTATTAACGTCAAATTGACACAAAGAAATCGGTTGAATTTTTACTAACGTCACAAAAAGGAAGATCATAGTCATCCAAGAGATAACGACTTTGAAAGGAAAAAATGTCAAAAACGGAGTTCATATGAAAGAGATACGACTTTTAGAAAAATATAAAATAATGTTTAAAAATAAAAGCTCAATTTTCAATTTTGGCAGCGCAACCTTAACGAAAGTTGTAGTACTAGTAAGATAGCTACATAAATATATAAAGAGGTTAAGAAACAAGATTCATATAAGGAAGATATGATTTTTTATAAAAGATTTAGAGGTGCACGCCAACTGATGGGTTTTGGTCATAAGACATCCTATGTGCTCATACAAACCCTAATGCATGGATCTAGGTTTCTCTATTGTACATGCAAGTTATCCAAGACTATAAACCCTAATTCTAGCATATGGGAATCGATATTAACATATAATTAGGTTTAAGATGTTACCTTGATTGTTATGTTGCAATAACAATCCCAATTCTTCCTTGAATTGACTTTGGAAGGCTTAGAGTCACAAGTGTCACTCCTCTAATGGCTTACAAACACCAAGAGCAAATGGAGAAGGTATAAAGAGAGAGGAGAGATATAAGAATTCGTCTCTAAGATGCCTTAGGAAGGTCTGGACGAAATCAAGAGCCAAAGGGGGTTTATATAGGTATAGAGATAGGGTTTCAGTCCTTATCCTTATCTAGTTGCTTGCTTACCAAGCAACCCATAAGATAAGCCTTGAATCCTTATCATAGTCGAATTCTAAGGTCCTTATCACCTCAAATTCGTCCAACCTATCCTTAAGATAATCCTTACCTTATTTTGTAACTATCACATAATTATAATTCAGCCCCTCTAGTTTAATTAATTACATTTGATCACAAAATTAATTCTTAATTAATTATTGACCAATATTAATTAAACAAATATGATTTCTTCTTTAATATATTATTCTTATAACATATTAATAAATCATAATAACCTCTCTCTCTATATATTTCTCCAATCAAGTTGCTTTGGTGAAGGCAACTCAAAAGGACCATGCACTATCGGGTCAAGTACATACCAAAATAGTTATGGACTTAGAAACTAATCCAACAGTGCACGCCATGCTCGACACGCACACCTAACACCCATATTCGTCGAGATTAGGGAGACGTGGACCATTAGAAGTGTGACACGTTGCAAACCCTGGATGGAGCATCAAAGCAAGTAAGCGTCGTGCATAAAGTGTGTTGTAAAGCCCCGATTCCCAGGTATTAAATTAATTAAGAATTTCTTTAGTTTTTAAGCCCTACTCGACGAGTAAAGGATGCCCTACTCGTCGAGTAGCGTTGAAGCGGGATCGCGAAATTAGTGATCTACTCGCCGAGTCCATAAAGGAACTCGACGAGTAGGAGCTGGCAGAAGAAACCCTAAGTCCCGGGTTCTGCACTCTATTTAAGGAGGCATAAGCCTCATTTGGCCTCCTTGCAGTCAGTAAGAGCTCATAGAAAACCCTAACCGTGTATTGTGTAATTCTTGTGCATTGTAAGCTTGGAAGGAGGGCTTTGTGGGAGGAAGAACTTGGAGAAATAGGGGACAGGAGCAAGGAAGGAGTGGAAATCCGAAATCTACCTCAGTTAGCACCCATTGAAGGTATCAAGTCGACATCTTTATCTCTTTTCCCTTCTAGATCTCATATGGTGGAAATCTAGGGTTTTTATGGTTTGAATAAGGTGAAATTGCTAGACATGAGCTAGATCTGAAGTTGTAACTTCAGATCTGGACTTTTCCCGAGTTCTAGATTCATAAAGTTCTTGTCTTGGTCGTGAATGAGGCCCCCCCTTGTGCATGAAACCCATTAAGAGGTTAGTTTTGGCATTAAGAACCTTTTTAGCCATGCATGCACGTAAAGTTTGCAACTTAACGTGAAAGGCATGCCCTGGGAGCTTGGATCTATAATTTGGAGCCATTGCATGGCTTAAAATGGGTCTGTATGGCTTAAGGACTGAAGGAACTCGATGAGTCGCAAGGGCAACTCGGCGAGTCATATGAAGATAGTCGTGAACTTGACGAGTTGGATGAACAACTCGGCGAGTCCGATGAAGTTTTCCATAGACTCGACGAGTTACATGAATAACTCGGCGAGTCGGATGAGTTTTCCCCAAGTTAGGAATGTGTGTGAATCGACGTGTTACTAGAAGGAAATTCGACGAGTGGCCATAGGGCCTCAATCGAGAATCGTGGGAACTCGACGAGTCACCTCGGTGACTCGGCGAGTGGGTAAGGATTTCAAGGAACTTGGCGAGTAGCCGAGGGTACTCGACGAGTTAAGGTCAACATGGACTGTTGACCTTGACTAAGGACTTTGACTTTGACCAGGGTTAACAAGTTGGGTTATGAAGTACTCTGTGGGGATGAAGACTTATGAGCATGTCCGTATTATGGTAATAGGTGGTGGAGTCTTTGACGAGTGATCGGAGAGCTGTGATTTATTTAACGAGCTGACATCTACAAGGTGAGTTATCCTCACTATACTAAGGGGTCTAAGGAACCAAGGCCGGCCCATTGGATATGTTATCCTAGCAGTGTTAGATGTTGAGTATGAGTTAGTGTTGCATGCTAGTGGTTATGCCAGTTAGGTAGACCTGTAGGACTACCTGCGATGTTATATGATTATTGCATGCTCAGTGGTTATGTTATGTGTTTGTTATATGGGATGGGTTGAGGTTGTATTGCTTTGTGTGGTAGCCAACAAACCCTAGGAGCATTCCAGTTACGGGCTAAGGGAGACTCGTACTGTGGGCTCGGGAGCATTCCAGTTACGGGATGAGGGAGACTCGTACTGTGGGCTCGTGGGTATTACAGTTTGTAGGGTTGTGGACTTGTTATGTGCTGTTCTGTTCAGATGTGATGATATGTTATTGTTGACATAATTATGTGAACTGTATGTGTATCGGTATTTTGGGGGTAGCTCACTAAGCTTTCGGGCTTACAGTTTCAGTTTATTGTTTCAGGTACACCAGGGGATCGCGGCAAGGCAAAGGCATGATCGTACAGCTCCTCCTGTTATGTTATGTTTCTAGGAAATACTCTGATAATTAATATTTTGAAAACAAAGTTGTAATGGTTTGATGAACTTGACATGTTTTAAAAAGTTTAAATTAGTTTGAAATTTTGGATGTTACATGTGCCGCACGCACAAGCACTATAAATAGAGGTTCTCACTTTCTTATTTTCTCACACCTAAAACTCTCTCTATATCTATCAAACTTTTTTGGAAGTATTCCCAATGGTGCGAAGCTTCGGATGCAATAACTTGGATTCTTCAGAGTACGCTACTAGAGTGAGTTCACAACCCATATTTCACCTTTTTAAATGTTTTACGAGGTGAATACATTCTTATCAAAATGCTTCATCAAATTATATTTATATCCATAAATATCAATTGTTTTATAAATCTTAAAACCTTAGGATAATAATGTAGTTATAGATACTATATTGAGTTGTAAGCTATAATACTATGCCAAAGAGTTATGATGTCCGATAGTCTAGGAAGAGGAAATACCTAGATGTTATAATGGCCAAATTGGAACATACATAAAATCCATGAAAAATTTAAACTTTTAAATCCAATCCACAAATCATCATTTTTTACAAAGTTAGTTTTCAAAACATGTTTAATATCAGAGTTTTCCCAAAATCATAAAACAAAACAAGTCATTGGCTAGTTTGTGAAAATCATACATATCAATATACACAATAAACAACCTTTGTTTTTCTAAGACAACTTTAAATGACAAAAGATGCATGAAACTTTTGTCACATAAAATAACAATTATAAGTTTGTCATAGAAAATATGTATGAACTTGTTTTTATACAAAACCAAGTTATCCATATTCTCAAAAACCTAAGATTTCCAAAAATCAAAAAAGCTAACCAAACTTGCATGGTGGCTCTAAAACCAATAGTTGGGTTTTTATTCAAAGATTAGTTTCAAAAAGATAAGATTTAGCAACGGAATACTTTATATTTTGAATAACATAAAACAAGTTTATACCCACCAAGGATCTTCTTGCAAAGTTTGGAAAAAAAAACAAGACCAACCAAAGAAAGGATGAAGAAAATACAACCTTTGTAGTTCTTTGGGTCCTCTTGGGAGTCTTGGAAGTTTATGAAGAATGATGAACTTAAGAGACACCAACAATGACTCAACTTGATATATAATGCTAGTTCTTTTGTATAAAACTCTTAAGACTCGTAAGCTTTATGTTATTATCAAAATAAGAACATAAAGAGAGCATCAAGAAGCAAGTAATATTCATGTGTTTTTAACAAACCTAGAGAGAGTGAGATGAAGAGAAAAAATTTCAAACTTTTGAATGGATTAAGACAAGAGAATGAAACCCTCGCTTTATATAGAAAATCTTTGGTCCATAAGTTGTGAACACTTTAAGAACCCATGCCCCTAAAGCCTATGTGTTCCCCATGCTTCAAGCCATGCATTTCTTATGAATAAATTAATCAAAAGACCATCACTCCTTATTTAATCATATTGTCCATGCTTGTATTTTTAGAGGAGTGTTCTTTTCATTAAAAAAATGAAAAGTCCATACTCTCTTTTTTTCTAGCCAAATTTTGATTATTATAAAGGCAAAAGAAGACAAAATCCTATTATTTTTTATAAACCAAGTTTATAACATATAAGCTTTAACTTTTTGGTAAAAAGACAAAAGGAATTCATCTAGTCCAAAATGTTGTGCATTACTTATTAATTCATACCATATGAATTATATATAATGTTACTTGCTAATGAAAATTATTATTTCCTAAAAATAAATAATTTTCAATTTAATTGTAAGAGTTTATTGAACATTTATTAAAACCAATTTCTAATAAATAATCAATTATATCAAGTTGTTGTTAGTGTGACCCTCTAGTATCATATATTAATTAACAATATCATTTTAATATGATTCTTGAGCATATTAGATCTTTCAGTAAAACAACCTAAATTTCAAATTAATATAACTTAAGAAACAGGGAACAAAAATAATTATTTCATATTTATAAGTTTAAAAACATAAAATGTCTAAATGTTATGTGTCCCGTTACTATCTATGCAAATTGGTTACTATATGGCATAGCCAATTCGGAGGTGGAACCCTAAATGATCATAGACCAACTAGAGGTCAACATATCAAGGAAAAAATATAAATATATTCTATAGTCCTCCCATGTATTGGATTGTAGTCCTTCATAACTCATAGGTTTCAGTATGAGGCTCTTTCAAGGGAAAAGGATTGGTACCTTTCCTACTACTCTAGTAGTGGGTATTCCTTAAGACCATATGGATACCGACTCGTAGAGCTCTACAACAAATTATTGTTTTTGGGATCCCCATTCAATAATTGTTATAGATAGTTAGTGTCCACAATCACAAGTCCACCCCTAACAACCAATGGTCTGTAGGTATATTGATAGGGATGTATATTTGCATAAATAAAGGAAAACAAAAATATGACACTATAGTTTACATAAACTTATGTAATGTAATGTAATCTAAACACAAGCATACCAAATCAATATCACACCAAGAAAGTAAAGTGTCCAATCACAAATCGTTTTTGGAACTCACTAGTAGACAAAGTAATCAAGAGATATTCACTAAATCGTAAGCATGTTATTAGAGAAAGTTAGCACTTTCCCAAGAAGAGCTTATAGTCCCATAGATCAAAGAATACTTTGTCTACTTTCAAGCTTGGAACTATAACAACCTATTTTACAAAAAAAACATATAATGCATAAACCAAGAGTACCTTCCATGTCACCCAAGATATCAAGCCTCTTCCCAAAGAACAGATCCCTAAAGTGGCATCTCATGTCGGGAAAGGTTGTAGCTTCATAAGAATTTTCACACCAAGATCAAGTTTGAAACCATGATCAATGAAGTTTCGTACACAACATCATGCTAAAATGACATTAACCATGTTAGCCTAAATTACATGTCTAACATAGTTGCATGCATGTTGTGGTTGTATTTTGGACAAATTTATTTCAAACATGTTCATCGCATTCTGAAATGTTCATTTCATTTTGAATATGTGTGCGGGTGGGGTTTACATTACAAACACGCTATCACTTAATATCTAACAAAAATATGGATAAGTAATTACTTACATTAAGGTCCCATCTGATAGTTGCTGACTGAGAATATGCTGACTGGGAAAGGTCTGTCTGAGTAATAAATTCTGACTGAGTAAGAAACCATGATGTTTGATTGTACATTCGACTGAATGTGCTGACTGATATAAAATGACCATTTTACCCAGATGCTTTATATAGCGATTGATAATAATAATAATAATAATAATAATAATAATAATAATAATAATAATAATAATAGTGTATACAAAAACTTCCAGCATAATAGACATTAAATATATTATTTTAGGGATTAAATTACAAAAATCCCTCTAACTTGCTAGTAAACACCATTGATTGTATAGGGGAGACCTAAGTTCTATTCTTGTAACCTCCATTTTCCTCTATTGAGCGAGTCAGCTAACGATGTCTGACCCGACTCGGTCAGATGCATATCAAACAATACCTAAGTTTCTAGGTATTTTAATATGAAACCCTTCAACCTTTTTAGACATGTTCGGGCCTGTTTGATTTCAACTTACCGGGTCCAGTCAGTGCTGACTGCTGACCGGGTCAGCAGTCAGCTGTTTGATAATAACATATATTAGCTTATTCGGTCAGCCCATTCCAATCCATTCTACTTACTCGGTCCGTCCAAAATACTCTTCCTGACTAAATCAGCGCACGTGAATTTGTGCCCTTTCTCGCCTCATCCTTCTCTCGCCAAAATTGAAGACATAAATCGATACCTAGCTGTTCTCCGCCCTCCATCGCACGTCGACTACACATAAATCGATACCTAGCTGTTCTTCGCCCTCCATCGCACGTCGACTACACAGTGCCGGCGATACCTAGCTGTTCTGCTTTTTTTTTTCCTGTTTTGGCTTTTGCTTCTTGAAATCAAAAATCCTTTGATGTTTGTTGTCAAATTACTGATTACATGCTGAAATCTAGAATGCTATAGGATCAAATTTCAAATTTAATCCAATTTAATCTAGAATGCTATAGGATCAAATCCTTTGATGTTTGGCGACAAACACACAACGCCGATTCAACACCAACACTGTTTGTATAAGCATATTCCTAGTTGTGATTTTAATGTATTTGAACTTTAGAGCTTACATAATTTTTCTCTTCGGGAACTTCTACTTCATGACATGGAACTCTATGCGATTGCTACCAAATCAAAGCATAAATATATTCAAGAATCGGAAACTATCACGTTAGGATTGCAAATTATCGGGTTATGAAGTAGGAAGGCCATCACAATCAGAGCTAATAATTTACTGAAAATTTGACCGATTACCTGTTAGGATCCGTATACTGTTCATTCATCGGGGAAAATCATTACAACAGCTTCGCCTTCGTATTCGGGTGTTCCTCTTAAATTATCAATCATCCAAAAACTGCAAGCATATATAAATTATCAAACATTGGGGTTTTATTTGGTGTTTGTGTTATTCTATACTGCAAAAAGGGGGGGGGGGTTTGAAATTACTTATTTCATTATTCTTGGATTCAATTAGATTGAAGGATTACCATAAAATCAATTGACATGAACTCATGAGATGAACTAATGTTTGAATATGTTTGTACATTCTTGTGTGAAATCTGAAATTAAAGATTGTTATATGCTTATGAGATCAAATTTTATTTTGTATGATGAAATCACATATATGTGTTCTTGTTTATAAAAGAGTGTTTTATGTTGTTGAAAATATGATGAAATCACATTTATGTGTTTTTGTTTATAAAATATTGTTAAATATTGTTGTATGCTTATAAAATCAATTCATAATGTGTTTTTGTTTATAAAAGATTGTTATATGCTTATGAGAACAAAATTTATTTTGTATGAGGAAATCACATTAATGTTTTTTTGCTTCTAAAAGATTGTTTTATGTTGTTGAAAATATGATGAAATCACAATTTTGCTTGATTTATTTGTAAACATGTGTTATGTGGATGATTTATTTGTAAATGTGTGTTATGTGAATGATTTAGTTACTTTTTTTTTCTTTTTTACAATAGACATGACGGATAAAAGAACTAGGGTTAGTTGGAAGTCGGAATTGGTGGACAAAACTTTTTTGGAAGCGTGTATACAAGAATTAACAAGTAATGGCCGGGAGGGTAGTGGCCTAAAACCAAGCTCATGGGTTGTGGTCGCGGAGAAATTGAAAACAGATCATAATTTTGTTGTCGACAAAAAACAAATGAAAAACCGATACGACTATTTAAAAGCAAAGTATGCAGTGTGGTTAAAACTTAAAAACAAAACAGGAAATATTTACAATCCCGTAACAAATTCTTTTAACATGACTAATGAAGAATGGGAAGCGGAAGCGAAGGTGTATATATATATATATATATATATATATATATATATATATATATACATATTTTTTAAATTAGATTATTTTTTTTACTACTTTAACAATATTTATTAAATTTTCAAACAGTTGAACAACTATGTAGATAAGCTGAGAAATGCACCCCTCCCTTGCCCTAATCTTTGTACCCAACTATTTGATGGGGCGACCTCGACCGGTGTTCACAGTTGGGGGCCATATTCGACACTACCTCATCCCAATGAAACCTTCAGTACACATGATTTTGAGGATACAGAGATGGAAGAGCCGGCACCTCATCCAGATACCCCAAGCTCAATCGTACCTCAACCTACTAGTGAGGAATCATCTGGGCGGACAAAAAACAAAGGGGGCAAACGAAATGGTCCTAAAGAAACCACACTTGATGATGAGTTGAAAGAAGTTGGAAAAGAAATTATCAAGGCTGCACAAGCATTCACAGAAGCAAATAATCTTGACAAGGAGATGGATGCTTGTATGGCAAGGTTGACAAGCTTGGAGTGGGGAGAATATGATCCGAAATACACCACTGCTCTTATGTTATTTGCTGAAAGTGCTGGCAATAGGAAAATTTGGTTGCGCTTTAACTTGTCAACTTGTGAGTCGTGGGTAACAAATGCAGGAAGAAAGTTTGGATTAGTTGGTTGACTTTAGTATGTTATGGTTTATTGTTTGACTTTAGTATGTTATGGTTCATTGTTTGACATTAGTATGTTATGGTTTGTTGTTTGACTTTAGTATGTTATGGTTTATTTATGTTATGGATTGTTTTCTTAGGTGCACTTATGTTATATGAATTTATATGTTATGGAATGTTATGCTTTTAGTATTTACATGTTACAGTTTGTTATGTTATTGATTTAAATGAAAATTTTATTTGACATCTAACAGGACACATGGATAAAGAATGTGATTTTTTATATTTCCTTATATTCTCGTGGTATTGGTTGATGTTGGTCCGACAAAGGCAAAGAATAATTAAAAGAATAAGAGCTAGCGAACAGGTAGCAAAGGGGTATGTGTATACGCAAGATTTGATACACGGATGTCCTATATAATCTTACGATATGATACGTCTTTCACAAGATGCATTTGTACTATTATGCAATCACTTTACAGAGAGAAATTGGTTGCAATGTAGTAGGACGATAAGCGTTGAAGAGAAGATGGCTATGTTTTTACATGTTATAGGACATAATGAACGTTTTCGAGCTGTTAAAGAAAGATTTCATCACTCCACACAAACGATTCATCAATGTTTTCATGAGGTCTTACGTGCAATGATGTGTTTTGCACAAGAAATTATAGTACCAACCTCGTCTACTCCAACAAGAAATACCTCAGAACGACATAGGCGGCTAATGCGCATATTTCTCGGAGCAATAGGTGCACTCGATGGAACACTTATACATGCAATTGTGCCCGTTGATCAACAAACTCGTTATAGGGGAAGAGGAAAAGGTGAATGTTATCAAAATATAATTGGAATTTGTAATTTTGATATGATATTCACCTTTGTATGGGCTGGATGGGAGGGCATAGCACATGATTCTAAAGTTTTGAAAGAAGTTGCATTTAACCCGACTTCCGGATTTCCATTCCCTCCACCAGGTTTGTATCTTTACTATATGTTTTATTATCTATATTATTTATATGATAATTTTTAATCATCTACAGATAAATATTACCTTTGTGATGATGCATACACCAACACCCGTGGATTTATGGCTCCCTACCGCAATACTAGGTATTGGTTAGTAGATTTTCGAAGAAACAGAGCTTTAACTAAGGAAGAAATGTTCAATCATGCTCATGCATAACTTAGAAATATCATTGAACGTGCTTATGGTGTATTGAATGCGAGATTTCCAATTTTAAAACGAATGACTCCTTATCCTTTTCAAGTGCAAAGAGATATAGTCATTGCTTGTGTTGCGATCCATAATTTTATATGGAAATATGATATTCAAGATGACTTATTTACGAACTTTGAACAAAACATTATGGTTACTCCTAATGTGGGTGGTGGAGGAAGTGAGGGCCAAAACATAGAAGGCATAGAATGGGGTTCATAAGTCGTTGACTATATGACTACTTTGCGTGACCAGATTGCTAATTAGTTACTTTCAAATGGTTCACGTTAAATGATATACTTTTTAATTATGTATGACAATTTGTATTTGGATTTTGTATTACACTTTGTATTTGGATTTTAATTGATGTATGTTTAATTTGGATTTTATATGATAATTTGTGTTTTTATAATTATTTTATCCAACACAAGAAACAACAAAAGGGTAATATGGTCATTTTTTCATTCAGTACAATCATTCAGATAAATTATCAAACAGCATAAACTCAGTCAGATATGAACTCAGTCAGCATTTCTAACCCAGTCAGTTTCTAACCCAATTAGCTCTAACCCAATCAACAACTATCAAACGACCCATTCATTGGATTCCGAATAGGGTTTCACACTTCAAACTTCAGTTTTTCACTTTATAAAACAAGAATAAGTTAAAGAGAATATAAAAACATAGTTACAACATATCAGCAACACAACTTCTTCACCATCTGAGTTTATTTCATCAAAATTAAAAGCATCCAAAATCCTATTACATGATATTGTGGGTACCACATTTCGATTTCCTTTTAAGTAGCGAGACCAGTCATTTGGATGTATAACACAACCAATTTCGAGTCATGAACGACATATTCCTGATTGGTTGGTAGTTTCTTAAATACCAAATAATTGGATGTTTTCTTTAATATTAAATTAAATAATAGCCATTTTTTTCAATATTTTTTTATTATTTTAGTATTCCCTGTAGTATAACTTTTTACTATTTATATCATAATCTTGTTATTATGTTAATTTTATGTAGATTTTGTATAAGTTGTTATGTAAAATAATATTAAAAATAGTAAGTTTATTATATTCAGAAATATTTTTACACGGATCATATATATATATATATATATATATATATATATATATATATATATATATATATATATATATATATATATATATATATATATATATATATATATATATTGGCTAAAAGAATTAAGTATGTTATGTTGTCTAATAAAATAATAGAAAAAATATTTTATATTTTGTATTTAAACTTTTGAAACAACAAACTACCATATATATATATATATATATATATATATATATATATATATATATATATATATATATATATATATATATATATATATATATACTTAAAAAGTAAAAAAATTAATAGAACTTAATTTTATTTTAATCAATATTTTAGTTATTTGAATGTATATGTGTATCATTTATTTTGATTTGAAGGAAACATGGACTACACCCTTTTTTTTTCTCTATGACTTGACAATATGGTACATAGAATAGAAATGTTTTACGATAAAGTTTTATTTCTATTTATATTGACGGAGAAATCAGAAATCATTATTTTCTATTCAAATCTGTCTTTTACTTATTGAAACCACTCACGTGTCATCCCAATCCTATCCTCTACGCGGGTCTTAACGAATTTAAGAGACGACAACGAGCAAGGACCATTCATCGGGTAGTAGACATGTCGGCAACAATAAGATGACTTTAAAATAAATATATAATTCAATGTTTGAATTTTTATTTTATTGTTACATTATTTATTATATCATTAATCATTTTAATATTCAGGGATATACAAGTTTTATTTTTATTCAAATGTGTTTGCTGGCAAACCTTATGGGCTTGAATATATTTATTTGGTTATTTTACTTACTTGTATTTTACTTGCAAATAGATGACAATTTTGTGATTCATGAATTAAAACTATTAAATCGTGCAAACAATAACTTTTTTTTTTATTTATTGTTTAAAATTTATCTAAATTGCTTGTATAATTTTTTGTTTTTAGTTTACAAAAAATATTATTAGTCTATAATGAAAATAGTATAGTATACAATTCTAGCTTTGGAATATATATATATATATATATATATATATATATAGAGAGAGAGAGAGAGAGATAGAGAGAGAGGGAGAGAGAGAACGACTTAAGTATACATATAATACATTACTCTTAAATTTACACATTTTTATTTCAATCGAAACTTGGACCCTTAATATTTTAAGTGAACGTAAACTTTTGATATCCCCCCCCCCTCTTTTTTTTTTTGTTAAGAACTAGTCTATTACTATTAAATTTTTACATATTAAGCCTAAAACAAAAAAATTTGACTATGGCTTTCACTGTTCTCCAATTTTTATACATATTATACTTTCGACCCACAACTCAAACGTTCAAGCTCCGTTAGGCTAAAAGTGGTATGCCTTCTCAATATTAAATCAAAGTGTTGCATCACAATGTTATATATGAGTTTTTTAAAATACTCAACAACATGCTTTAAGAACTTTATTCTCGTGAAATGATAATACAATACTAAGGGCATTTACAATGCATCAAACTTCTTAGAGTTTAATAGATTGATACTTCATCATTTTATTTGCTATACAACTCTATATTAATTTTCCTATAATGCATTGTGTAACATCCCGACTCTTAGGTATAAATTTACATGTTTATTATATTCATATTGATATATTATATTCATATTGATAGGTCAACTCAACGAGTTGGAGGCCCCAACTCGTCGAGCAGAGACTGAGATTGGCCGCGTGATTTTAGAGCCAACTCGACGAGTTGGTGGACTGAACTCGACGAGTTGGAGCTGAGTGTGAAAACCTTAATTTCTAGGGTTTGCACCCTATTTAAAGGACCTAAGTCCTTTACACCGCCTCCCTCATCACCTTATCACCTAGAGACAAACCCTAATCGAGCTATCTTCCATTTTGAGGGTGTGTAAGGCTAAGAGTGTGTGTTTTTGGTGCATTCCTTGAAGAAACTTGAAGAGTAAAGGGCTTGGAAACAGAATGAGTCTTTAGATCCGACATCCATTTAGTTGTAGCAGTCATTTGAAGGTAAAAAGCTATTACCTTGATCCCTTGTTTGTTAGATCTCTCCATTAGAGAGTTTATGGCCATTTCTAGCTTCTTCTTGAGTCATTATTGGTTTTGAGCATGCCTTGAAGCAAAGACTTCATATATGGACACTATTAGACCCTTTAGGCCTAAAGACGTAAGCTTTAACAAGCTTTGGCAAATATTTATGCTTTAAACCCCTTGTTGAGCCTTGTTTTGGAAAAGTTAGCCCCTAAATGTCATGCATGGACGTAAAGCTTTCATATTTACGTGGTATCTCATCCCTAGAAGGCTAGATCCAGAGTTTGGGGCCTTAGTCTCGCTTAAAGGCGTCTGAATGAGTGACAGGTCTAAATGAACTCGAAGAGTTTGTAAGCCAACTCGATGAGTTGGCTAGGGTTTTCCCTGATATTCTGGACACTGTGCAAACTCGACGAGTTGATGAGACAACTCGGTAAGTTGACTCGAATCTTCCCAATTTTCTGAGAACAGGAGGAACTCGACGAGTCGCATAGATGCACTCGACGAGTTAAGTCAACATTGACTGTTGACTTCCATTGACTTTTAGGGTTTGGTCAAGTTGTGGACTTTGGAGACCATGGAGGAGGTAAAATGGTCTTTCACCCTTTTTGAGATTTAGTAGAGGAGTTAGCTTAACATCTTTGAAGTAGAATTATTAATTAGAGATGATTGTGATATATGTAGGCAGAGTCTAGATCGATAGTTGGAGTACGAGACATACTTGCTTTACTTACGAGGTGAGTCTTCTCACTATACTTACCTAAGTGGTAATTAGTGAGCGACCGGAGGTTCATATTTATGTTATCGACCGGAGGGTCTTATGTGCTTATATTGAGACATGTGATATTATGCTTTCTGTCTTTGTGATTTATGTTGTATATTATTCTGTGCATTTATTGAGATAGGCCCAAAGGGTCCAACCGAGTTGTGAGACCGGAGGGTCTTCACTGAGACACATTACCAAAGGGTCCTTATCGAGATATAGCCACGAGAGGATAATTATTTTTGTGTGGTATTTTAGAGAACTCACCAAGCTTTGTGCTTACAATGTTGTGTGAAATGTGTTTCAGGTACATCTCAAGATCACGGAAAGGTGTCGGTATGATTGTACACACTAGCTTGTTGATTTATGTTTTGAGGATTCTGTGATATGTGACAAACAGTTTTGATGATTGGGTTTTGAAACATTTATAATTTGGATATGAAATATGTTAAACTGTGTTTTGTGTGGATTTAAAAATGAAAAATTTATTTGAAAATTTTGAGTGTTACAAATTGAACTCAATAGAGTTCAATAGAATATATATTTAATAGTTAAAGTGTTTGTTTTTTTTTTCCATTGAAGGGTTCAATGACCATTGAACTCCACATTCATTAAATGCAACATGTCATCCCATAATGGTAGGGTTTAATCTATTGAATGCCAATTAGACATGCTACCTCATTTAACTCTCCCATTGAATATGTGTTGTGGATGCTCTAAGATAGTAATACAAAAGTTCAATACATAAACGAAAAGCAAGTAAGCAACCCGACTCCTATCTAATGCTATATACCTTACTTTGTCTCTTTGCTTATTTTAACGTCTTGTGAATTGTATACATACTTGAGAAACAATTTATACATGTATAAAATTAAGTCCACAAAAACTTGTTGAACAAAAATATGTACTAGCAATGCCTTATGAAACATGTTTATAAACACATAATCATGTAATGCGCTTTTCATGTACATCATAACCACGAGACCTCATAAACTTTCTCGATATGCATAGTGGAAATTCTCTTATAATTTCTTGTCACACATTTCTAAATACACAAATGGGCTAGTCATATATATAGTATATTGTTTTTTTCATGCACGTGGATCCATGCCACATTGGGAATTTGGGATGCATGTCATTTTTATAAGTTTCAACATAATGGGTCTTTGACTGTATTAGCAAACCTTGTTAAACAAAAACACGCATCACAGTGATTTGTAAAATCATGCTTATAAACAAATACACATGTTTCACACCTTTCATGTGAAAGTCCAATACAATGAGATCCCATAACTACTATCCATATGCACAATGGAAACTGTTTGCCATTTCCTAGAGGTGCACACGTATGGGTGGACCTAAAAAAAAACGGTTTGCAAATTTTTTTTTATAGGTTGTACCCATATATAAAAAAATTTAAGATTTACATTAGACGGATAATGGCGGTTTATGGTCCTTTAATACGGTGTTGTTGTTTAAGTGGCCTTAGCGGTTTTTCCATGAATCTGTATGGATTTTAGTGGTCACAGTTACTTATGGTCTGTATGGTAGTATGGTAGATGTTTGGCTACCATGAGCTCTATAGCAGGTCGGCCAATATTGTGCGCATGGCCATGCCAGATCTGGAAAAGACTGGTTTGGTCAACGCCAGTTCTAAGGGTTAAAAGTTTAGCTTCCTTAGGACTTTGGTCCAAAGTGATTTTTTGTTAATCTAAAAAATCTCAACAATTGAGAGGATGAAAAGTTGGCATGTTTTGGACATGCCATAATAGGGAATGGAATCTCTTTTATTATATTCCAAAATACAAAGGTGGTTGGTTTGATGCGAGGTGCATCTTTTCGGATTTTGATATGATTTGGAATGGGTTTTGGGGGTTTATGTTCAAACTGGTTTTCCCCGAACAAAAAAGAATTCAAACCGGTTTTTTTGGTAAGAAAAATAAAAAGAGGGAACTCGTGTAATCAAATATTAAAATTGATATAGGAATAAAACTCGCTTTTAATTTTAATTTGTACTAGTGTGAGACTCATATATTACATTGATTAATTTAAACAAAAAATTAAATATAAAAGTCAAAATATTTGAGAAAATTGAATTTATAAGAAAATAAGAAAAATAATGATTTATTATAATAGAAATGTTTTTTATTTTTTAAATTTAAACAAATAATTTAAATAAATAAAATAAATTAATGAAATTTAATTTTGAAAATTTTGAAATTAAAAGGTAAGTTTGTTAATGAAATTAATATCTATTTATTACTACATTTATTGCAATTACTACATTAAAATATATGTGGAATTTAATAAAATAGAAAAACTTATAAAATGACATGTGAAAAAAAAATTAATTAAAAATAACCACAAAATGATATTTGATAAATTGAATGAGAGTGTGACAAGTGACAAAAAAAACTTTCATTTATTAGAGAGGACTATATGTGAGACCCATATAGTATACGAGTTTATGAAAAAAAAAGTTTAATATCAATATGTAACATTCGTTTATAAAGTAATTGAAAAAAGAAAGTATATCAATGAGTTTGTAACATTTATGTGAATTAATTCTCAAATTAATTGTAACACCCGAAATCAGAAAGGTCAAGAAAGGAAAGGAAAAACTTTAAGTTAAAGAGGGTTGACTCGTCGAGTCCAGGGAGGAACTCGGCGAGTCGGAGCGGGATCCGGGTGTAAAGCAAGTGACCGACTCGGCGAGTCGGCAAGTGGACTCGGCGAGTCAGGTCTGGGTTGGGAAACCCTAATTTCGGGACTTGGTACCCTATTTAAGCATCGTAATCTCTTTCTTAGGGCTCATTTGCGGCCCTATAGTCCAGAACCAGAAACCCTAAGCCTCCATTGTTGTTCAATCAAGATTTCTTGCCAATTTGGGTGATTTGAAGGAAGAAGGAAGAAGGAAGAAGGCACTCTTTGGGGATTCAAGAATTGGCAGAAGATCCATAACTTGTTAGGTTTTCCAGAGCATTTGAAGGTAATGAGTCGCAACCTTCCCTCTTTTGCATATATATCAACCTTTATCTTGGGATTTGGGACTTTTAGGACAAGTTTATGAGCTATTTCGAGTTAGAAGCCCAGATCTGAGGTTGCTACTTCAGATCTATGTGTATCTTGGCCTGGAGAATCATAAAGCATCAGTCTATGGGTTGATTGTTGAGCCCCTTTGTCTCAAACCCTAGTTTATAGTGATTCGAGCCTAGATCTCGTTAGCTACACGTAAAGTTTGCCACTTTACGTAAGGAATAGGCTTTAGAAGTGTGGATCTACAGTTTGGAGTCCATGCATGACTCTAAAGTCCTCTGCATGTATGTAGATCTGATGGGACTCGGCGAGTCCTTCGAGTGGACTTGGCGAGTAGCTTGAAGATGAGGAGGAACTCGACGAGTGGGATGAACAGCTCGTCGAGTCGGATGAAGTTAAGCATGAACTCGGCGAGTTGGAAGAACAACTCGACGAGTTGGTTGAAGATTGCCTTGGACTCGGCGAGTCAGGTCGCGAAACCCCAAACCCTTCGAGTTGAAACTCGAATCAGTGAGTCGGGTGGAGACTCAGCGAGTTGGAAGGTCAGGACTCGGGAATAGTTGACTCGGCGAGTCATGGGCTGACTCGGCGAGTCGAGTCGCGAATAGAAAGACCCTGAGCATATGAACTCGGCGAGTTGTTAGGTGGACTCGGCGAGTAGGGTTGACCTGGAAGGTTGACTTTGACCAGGATTTTGACCTTGACCAGAGTTGACCTAGTGACCTTTGGAGGTCAGTTGGACTAAGTGTTATATTGACATTTGAAGCTCGAGGAGCTAGTGGACCAGCAGTTCGGAGTCATAGGTCAGGTAGCAGTCAAAAGGATTAGCAGCATCAGTTCAGCAGTCTTAGGTGAGTTTCCTTCCAGTAGGAACGGGTCTAAGGCCACAATGCCGGCCTGTTCAGTTAGCAGTAGTTTTTGGGCTTCGGTCCAATGCAGTAGTTAGTATGTTTGACGCCTCTGTGGCTCAGACAAGAGTTATGTGCTTATGCTAATTGATATGTGATGTTATGATCAGTCAGCTTCGGACTTCGGTCCGATGTAGGGGACAAGGTCCCAGTCAGTCAGCTTCGGACTTCGGTCCGATGTAGGGGACAAGGTCCCAGTCAGTCAGCTTCGGACTTCGGTCCGATGTAGGGGACAAGGTCCCAGTCAGTCAGCTTCGGACTTCGGTCCGATGTAGGGGACAAGGTCCCAGTCAGTCTGCTTCGGACTTCGGTCCGATGTAGGGGACAAGGTCCCAATCAGTCAGCTTCGGACTTCGGTCCGATGGAGGGGGCAAGGCCCCAGTATGTGCTTTATATGTTATTGCATGGTATGTGGTAGTTTGGGGGAGCTCACTAAGCTTCATGCTTACAGTTTCAGTTTTGGTTTCAGGTACTTCCGCAAGTAAAGGGAAGAGCTCGGGATGATGGCATCGCACACACCACAACTTCAGTTTTTGTCCTGGGAGTTGATACAGTTTTCTTAGATATGTTTTGATACAGTTGTGACTCAGTTTTCTCACAGTATTTTAGTACGATTTGAGATACATAGGGTATGGTTTTATTATATTATACTCAGATTTATGGTTTTTGGTTATATTAAAAATGAAATTTTCGGGTCGTATTTTTGGGTCGTTTCAAGTTGGTATCAGAGCCTTGGTTTGAGGGATTCAGATACACTTCCGGGTGTATCTAAACTCAAACTAAGGGGAAAATAAAAAGGTTTTTATAAGGAAAATGTTTTCTAAAGAATTTTGAAAGCACTTAGAAAGAAAGGAATTTTTAAACGAAATAAGGGTGTGGTGCATGTGATCAGCCGAGCTCAAGTAAGTACTCCCAAATTACCCATACAAGTTTATTAGTTCAGTTTCAGTTTTAGTTCTAGTTTCAGTTTCAGTTCCAGTAGAACATCATGCTAGTATAGGACTAAGGATCTAGGAGGATGCCTTATGTGCCTGCTATATGTGTTTCAGCTTTATGAGTATTGCATGCTAGTATTGAGCAGACAGCAGTAGGATAGCCTGTTTAAGTTATGCCTGATAGTATGAGTTTAGCATTGTATGCTAGTACAGTTTCCTCGTTATGGGGTTAGGATTGCTTGAGTAGTTTCTTGTGTCCGAATGCTGCTTGCTTTGTGCTTTGTGGGACTTTGAGTGATGGGAGTTAGCCATCAGGTGAATACGTCACGTCACATGTGATCAGGGTTGAATAATCTCAGAGTGTTGGATTTGGCCCTATTGTGCATCTCTTGTTTGAGTCCAACCGTTGTAGGGACGAGCTTTTTACTCGAAGGATTATCTGAGCCTCATCACATGTGATGGTATTCAGGTGATGGCTAATCAGCATTATAAGGAGGCCTTCAGCAGCTGAGGACTGGTTGAGTGGAGTTAGAGATTTCCCTAGGGCAAGCCTAGGATGAGAGTAGCAGAGACCAGTAGTAGAAAAAAGGGGACTTGGTGGAGTTGACGTAACTCTTGAGGAAAGTACGGATAGATGTGGAAGGTAGTATGGGCCCGTACTACTGAAAGCAGAGGATCCATACTTGATTCAAGAGGGGCCAAGGCAAAACCAGGGAACTAGTAGAGGGTGTGAGAGATCCCTCAGCAGTAGTGTGTGAGATCCCTCGAGTTTGGATGAGTATTGTGATGTAGTGATGGCAAGTTGCCGAGTATAGTGACGCTACGTGGTAGACTAGATGGTAGTTTTGGTCATGACAGGGGATCAGGCTCGGACTCTGGAGCCGGGCAGATTGAGGATCAGATGAGAGAGTTCATTTCATTTGAGAACTTTGTGCAGTATCACTGACCAGACTCCTGTGATCCTCAGTGTGATCAAGGAGGGCATTATGGAGATTGGTGATGAGAGGCCGAGTGCATTCTGCACTGGGATAGCACTCATGATAAAGACCCGTACGTTGATGTTTCGGGAATTCACAGTTTGTGAGGCTTCAGATTGTCATGGGGGTTAGGGACGCCATTGTTAGTGGCAGATGATTGGCAGATGTTGCCAACACTTTCTGTACCAGACGTTGTCTCGAAAGGAAACAAGATCTGACTTACTTCCTGTCTCCTGAGGGATAGAGCACGAGATGGATTGGAAGGGGTTGGTAGTGAGTTGAGGGATGATGTGGTTGATGCTATGTCATGGGATGACTTCCAGACCAGATTTTGGGCAGAGTGTGCCCAGGCGATTGAGGCGCAGCGGTTGGCGCCAGAGTTGTTAGATCCTCACCAGACGAATGAGATTGTGGCAAAGATCACTGCCAAGCCTCGGGAAAGAGCTTATATGGTACCACAGTATGCAGTAGATGAGGAAATGAAGAAGGAAAGTTATCAGGACATACTGTAGAATGATAGCAGGGAGATCATGAGTATCTAGGGGTGCAAGACCCTGAATGATATGACTTCTAGAGCTCGAGAGCGGGATATTGACTTGGAGCACATTAGTAAGAGGGAACCAAATCAGTTGCTTATAGTGAGGGGTCTCGGGAGGAGACCGTAGATTTCATTTTAGCTTCCAAGAGACCAGCAGAACCAGATTCGGTGCAGCACTTGCAGGAAACTGCACAAGAGAGCCTTTCGTTCCAGATGTTTGAGAAAGTGTAACCCTGAGTTATCCTCAGTTTGTGTCTGAATTGTATTTTTATGAGATGTTATAAGCCAATTGCATACCGAGAAGCATTGGCGAATAGTGATAGACCAATTCCCCAAATTGCGGGATTGGGAGAGTACAACGCCATCTTGGTTTATTCCAAGACTGAGGAGCGGCACAAGAAACACCTGAGAAAGGTGCTAGAGACTTTGAGGAGGAAGAGAAGTTTCGCAAGGTTCCTTAATCGTGAGTTCTGGTTGCGCGGGGTGCAATTTCTTTGGGTACCTCGTCAATCGGAAGGATATTCTAGTTGATCCGGTCAAGTTAGGGGCCGTGGTGCAGTGGGAGATTCCGAGGTCTCCAATTGAGATTCGGGGCTTCCTAGGTCTAGCGGGCTATTACTAGAGATTTATTCGTATTTTTTTTTAGAAGTTGGGTGATCTTTTTGGATTAGCTGGTGTTGAAAACACTAGAAAGGGGTAAGCGTGGTTCTAGCAGATTAGTCATGGGTGGTAAGAAGGATCGGTAATCCTTTCGACCAGTGAGCAGTAAGGAGTTAGCCGAATCCAAGTGGGGGAGAACCCTCCGAGTATACAAGGATAAGAGCCACGTAGACCCAGAATGAGTGCGTGGCCTCTGAGAAGAAAAGATAGTAGCACAGTGATGGATGGATTGAGAAGTTCAGAATTGGGAGTTCGAGAACTTTCCCAGCAGTTAGTTCATGTAATCGAGATGGTTAGAAGCTGGTTGGGAATCCAGGATTGGAGGACCACCTGTAGGGCTCAAGTGAGTCGGAATGAGGATCCTGAGAATGGTTAACAAGAGATGTTTTTCGTATTAGTAGCCAGTGACTGAGTCAGCATGCAGGATTGTGTAGATTCAGGAGTTGGGAGTTTGGAAACTTCCCAACAATAGCTTCTTGTATCCGGATTAGTAGACGGTTGGTTTGGGAACCAAGCCGAAGAGCTCCTCGACGAAGCGCTAAGTATATCAAGGATATAAGAAGTCGAGGATGATACAGTATTCAAGGACTGAGGGCTGGTTTTGAGGAATCAGGATGAGGAATCACTAGCGGGACTAAGGATAGTCAGGATGCCCTCGGGATAGTAGTAGTAGTGTTGTAAGTCTGCGGGGGTAGCCGTAGCATTCACTAGCAGTCAGATAGTAGTAGTAGTGTTGTAAGTCTGCGGGGGTAGCCGTAGCATTCACTAGCAGTCAGATAGTAGTAGAGTGTTGTAAGTCTGCGGGGGTAGCCGTAGCATTCAGTAGCAGTAAGATAGTAGTAGTAGTGTTGTAAGTCTGCGGGGGTAGCCATAGCATTCACTAGCAGTCAGATAGTAGTAGTAGTGTTGTAAGTCTGCGGGGGTAGCCGTAGCATTCACTAGCAGTCAGATAGTAGTAGTAGTGTTGTAAGTCTGCGGGGGTAGCCGTAGCATTCACTAGCAGTCAGATAGTAGTAGTAGTAGTGTTGTAAGCCTACGGGGGTAGCCGTAGCATTCACTAGCAGTCAGATAGTAGCGGAGTGTTGAAAGTCTACGGGGGTAGCCGTAGCATTCATTAGCAGCCAGATAGTATTGGAGAGTTGTAAGTCCGCGGGTGTAGCCGTGACTTTTATCAGATTGGTAGGCAGCATGAGCATGTTGTTGAACGCGGGAAGGCAGTAATTCCCACCCGTTCGGGTGTAGCAGTGAGGATATGGGAATCCACAGGTTAGATTTCGGATTTCCCAAATGGTTCAGTTATGGCTAAGTCAGCAATTTGGCTATAGATCGTCACATCAGTTATGAGATCAGAGTAGCAGTGGACCGTTGGGGTTCGGGTATGTTAAGGGCTACCGTCAGTCTGGGAGCCATCATGTTGTTAGTCGTGGAATTGATGATGTCAGGATGTGACGTATGGGCCCGATCGATTGGATCGGAAGGTTGTTAGAGCATCAGTGACAGGATAACTAGTGGAAACTAGTTCCAGAGAAAGATTTCATTCAGAAGTCGTGGGAGCGACTAAGTAAGGAGTCCTTTGACTCCACAGTTGAGTTGGAACTCAGTGTTTCAGTCAGTTCAGTGCATCAGGTAGTTCAGTGTTTCGGGCAGTTCAGTGTTTCAGTCAGTTCAGTGTTTCAGGCAGTTCAGTGTTTCAGTCAGTTCAGTGTTTCGGGCAGCTCAGTGTTTCAGGCATGTTCAGTATTGCAGGCAGTTCAGTGTTTGGATAGTTTCAGAGTTTTGGACAATATTAGTATTTGTGTTGGAATGCAAGTGCTGACAGTATAGTTGGTTGATTTGAATATGGCAAGTCCCTCTCAGCAGGATCAGTTGAGCCTTCTGCCAAGTATAAGTGATCTGTAAGGATAGCTAGGCAGGTAGCTTTTCTTTCAGGATGGAAGGCTCGAGTTAGTAGTCAAATGAGAGATAAGTAGGCTGGTTCCAGCAGCATCGATTCAGTATGGATGGCTGAATGGATAGAACAGTTATAGATAGTCCAAGTATCTTCCGGAGTCGCTGGGAGCGACTAGGAGATTGCGATGGAGTGTAGTGACCGGTGGGAGTCCGGTAACTCAAATATCGACAGATTAGTTAGACCAGGGTAGTCTCAGTGCATCCGGTAGGCGGACGAGGGGCAACAAAATTTTCAGTCGGAGGAAGTAACGTTGAGGAAATTATGGAAAATAGAAGGATTCAGTATGTACCAGCAGTAGTGACCAGCATTGTGAGTGGCTAGAGTGATGGACAAAAGGGTGTTAGTTTTCCCAGTCAGAGAGCTAGAGGCAGTTCACAGGACGGTTGGCCATAGCAAACTTCGAGGACGAAGTTTAGTTTAAGTGGGGGAGAGTTGTAACACCCGAAATCAGAAAGGTCAAGAAAGGAAAGGAAAAACTCTAAGTTAAAGAGGGTTGACTCGTCGAGTCCAGTGAGGAACTCGGCGAGTCGGAGCAGGATCCGGGTGTAAAGCAAGTGACCGACTCGGCGAGTCGGCAAGTGGACTCGGCGAGTCAGGTCTGGGTTGGGAAACCCTAATTTCGGGACTTGGTACCCTATTTAAGCATCATAATCTCTTTCTTAGGGCTCATTTGCGGCCCTATAGTCCAGAACCAGAAACCCTAAGCCTCCATTGTTGTTCAATCAAGATTTCTTGCCAATTTGGGTGATTTGAAGGAAGAAGGAAGAAGGCACTCTTTGGGGATTCAAGAATTGGCAGATGATCCAGAGCTTGTGAGGTTTTCCAGAGCATTTGAAGGTAATGAGTCGCAACCTTCCCTCTTTTGCATATAGATCAACCTTTATCTTGGGATTTGGGACTTTTAGGACAAGTTTATGAGTTATTTCGAGTTAGAAGCCCAGATCTGAAGTTGCTACTTCAGATCTATGTGTATCTTGGCCTGGAGAATCATAAAGCATCAGTCTATGGGTTGATGGTTGAGCCCCTTTGTCTCAAACCCTAGTTTATAGTGATTCGAGCCTAGATCTCGTTAGCTACACGTAAAGTTTGCCACTTTACGTAAGGAATAGGCTTTAGAAGTGTGGATCTACAGTTTGGAGTCCATGCATGACTCTAAAGTCCTCTGCATGTATGTAGATCTGATGGGACTCGGCGAGTCCTTCGAGTGGACTCGGCGAGTAGCTTGAAGATGAGGAGGAACTTGACGAGTGGGATGAACAGCTCGTCGAGTCGGATGAAGTTAAGCATGAACTCGGCGAGTTGGAAGAACAACTCGACGAGTTGGTTGAAGATTGCCTTGGACTCGACGAGTCTATTCTTGGACTCGGCGAGTCAGGTCGCGAAACCCCAAACCCTTCGAGTTGAAACTCGAATCAGTGAGTCGGGTGGAGACTCAGCGAGTTGGACAGGTCAGGACTCGGGAATAGTTGATTCGGCGAGTCATGGGCTGACTCGGCGAGTCGAGTCGCGAACAGAAAGACCCTGAGCATATGAACTCGGCGAGTTATTAGGTGGACTCGGCGAGTAGGGTTGACCTGGAAGGTTGACTTTGACCAGGATTTTGACCTTGACCAGAGTTGACCTAGTGACCTTTGGCGGTCAGTTGGACTAAGTGTTATATTGACATTTGAAGCTCAAGGAGCTAGTGGAGCAGCAGTTCGGAGTCAGAGGTCAGGTAGCAGTCAAAAGGATTAGCAACATCAGTTCAGCAGTCTCAGGTAAGTTTCCTTCCAGTAGGAACGGGTCTAAGGCCATAATGCCGGCCCGTTCAGTTAGCAGTAGTTTTTGGGCTTCGGTCCAATGCAGTAGTTAGTATGTTTGACGCTTCCGTTGCTCAGACAGGAGTTATGTGCTTATGCTAATTGATATGTGATGCTATGATCAGTCAGCTTCGGACTTCGGTTCGATGTAGGGGACAAGGTCCCAGTCAGTTAGCTTCGGACTTCGGTCCGATGTAGGGGACAAGGTCCCAATCAGTCAGCTTCGGACTTCGGTCCGATGTAGGGGACAAGGTCCCAGTCAGTCAGCTTCGGACTTCGGTCCGATGTAGGGGACAAGGTCCCAGTCAGTCAGCTTCGGACTTCGGTCCGATGTAGGGGACAAGGTCCCAGTCAGTCAGCTTTGGACTTCGGTCCGATGGAGGGGGCAAGGCCCCAGTATGTGCTTTATATGTTATTGCATGGTATGTGGTAGTTTGGGGGAGCTCACTAAGCTTCGTGCTTACAGTTTCAGTTTTGGTTTCAGGTACTTCCGCAAGTAAAGGGAAGAGCTCGGGATGATGACATCGCACACACCACAACTTCAGTTTTTGTCATGGGAGTTGATACAGTTTTCTTAGATATGTTTTGATACAGTTGTGACTCAGTTTTCTCACAGTATTTTAGTATGATTTGAGATACATAGGGTATGGTTTTATTATATGATACTCAGATTTATGGTTTTTGGTTATATTAAAAATGAAATTTTCGGGTCGTATTTTTGGGTCGTTTCATTAATAAAATGATAACCTTAGATGAATAGAATAAGAACATTCCATATATATATAACCGTAAGAGTAAAAAACCTCAAAAAATAACAAGTGAAAAATAAAGAAATGAAAGAAAACGAAAAAAAATCATGTGACAAAATGAAGGAGGATAAGACCTGTCCCAAAAATACATTCAGAGAGAATTTCGATTCCAATTTTCGATATGATTTTTCCTTAAAATACGAAAGTCAGTCATATATGTCCATATCGGATGAAGAATAACCAGATTTTGATCAAATCGGTTTCAAACCAGTTTTGACATTGAATAACCGATTTCGTGTAGGCCTCTAGTTTGATGATCATGAATATGGACCCCCAGTAAAACTGCCACTTTTATGTCCTATATAATAATAATTGTACTAGCATAAAAGCTAAAGTGTGTTATTTATTTACGAATTTAAATTTAGTTTGGTAACTTATGTACCTCCTTACATTTATTTTTCTAAAAAATTATATTAACAGACATTTTAAATTAAAGTTACATCCAAACTATTGCATTCAATTATAAATGCATCTAATTTTGAAATTATTTTTTAAGTTCAAAATGATTTAATCAGATATGATGTAACTTATATCATTACGGTATACTACATAATTTTTTCTATATTGAAAGTAAGTTGAAATCTTTTCGATAAAAATATCAAATATGCTTCATGTCAACTGGAGTCGATTGGGTCCACTTTACTTTCTACAATGAGTGGGCCGAGATTTTCTTGAGGCTTACTGGGCTTTCAATAGTCTAGAGCTCTACTTGAAAGGACGTCACATAATCAAATGAATTTGAAGAAATTTCATTTTTAACTTTTTTTTCTTTTTCCCTTTTATTATAGTTATTCAAATGTAATATCTTTTTATTTTGTTGTTTATAAAATAATATTTTATATCTAACTATTTTTTGTTTGATGTTAATTTAAGTATAGTTTTCTTATATATTGTTACGTAGTTTTTTGGTTGATTATATGTAAAGTACCAAATTTGATGTTGATTTATTATTATTATTAGTTGTGAGACTTATGTATTATATGGGTTAATTTAATATATATATATATATATATATATATATATATATATATATATATATATATATATATATATAAGAATTTTGAATTTATAAGAAAATAAGAAAAATATTAATTTATTATAATGGAAATGTTTTTTATCTTTAAATTTAAACAAATAATTTAAATAAAGAAAATAAACTAATGAGCTTTAGTTTTGAGAATTTTGAAATTAAAATGTAAGTTTATTAGTGAAATTATTATCCATTTATTACTATATTTATTGTCATTATTACGTTTAAATATTATGTAGAATTTAATAAAATAGAAAAACTCAAAAAATGACATGTGGAAAAAAAATTAATTCAAAATAACCACAAAATGACATTTGACAAATTGAATGAGAGTGTGACAAGTGACAAAAAAATCTTCATTTATTATAGAGGATTATTACAGTTATTATTATTATTATTATTATTATTATTATTATTATTATTATTATTTATCAAATTATTTTATTAATATGATCTTTAATTTAAATCTCATATCCTAATAAATAACTACATTCATTGCCATGTGGCGGTTGCTGAGCACCCCATCATCAAATTTTATCGCTCAAAATATCAAAGTGAATTTCTTGCTTACCCTTCTCTTATTTTCAATTCATTGCACCTATATACTATCCTTTTCTTCTTCCGATTTCCTTTTCTTCGTTATTCTTAGTATCCCCTAAATCAGCAAAAAATATATTTATCTTCTCCTCCTCCACTGCCTCCGCCATGAAATAGGTCAGGGCTTGCTTCGTCTGGGTCGCGTTTCACTCTTTTAACGCCACCATCCATTCAAAACATAAGATTTCATCATTTCTTGATTATTGAGTTTATTAGCATGATCATGAAGGTAAACATCTCTAAATTTATACCTAAATCTTATGTTTTAAACCTCTTATACACCCTCTGATTATGGCTTTAGAACTTCAATTTTTATTGCATTTCAGAATCAAATAACCTCTGACTCCTAATTGTATGACAAACTTGGTTGATTTTTTTTCTGAAGAAAAAGTGTTCGATGAAATACCTCACTGCTAATTATGTTATTTTACATATTTTTGTTAAGAACTGTATATGCATATGTGATGCCTCTTAAGACTGATCATGAGCATTGGGTTTATTCCGGTTTCAGGGAAATACATTTTGTTAAGTATTTTTGGAAAAATTGGTTATGTGAGTTCGTATGTATTGCTGATATTGACAAATCAATAATAAACAATGGAGTTCACCATTCCTAGATGTCAGGGTTACCTTTTCTCTTCTTTCATCTTCATGAAACTGTTGTTTTAACTCGACATTCACTTTTTTATATTTTTCATAAATTAATTACGCTCTATATGAGCCCTTAGTTGGGTTTCTCTTTACTAGATGGATTTGTTGATTTGATAATATTTTCTTCACAAGGCAATGTGCAAAAGGTTTCATTATAAAGTGACACCTATAGATCTGGACACTATTAGGAAGTCTTGGCGAGGAGAGATGGGGTGCAACCTGATTCTAAAGTATAATAACCTTAGTATTAGAAACTATAGGATTGTCCTCTCATTTATTTTTGCTTATTAATACACACTCTGTAAAATGAACCCAATAGACGACAAATAATTGATATATTTTTTAAGTTTCAAGATTGTAATTCAAAGAAATTAAAGTAGGATATTGTTTGATAAACATATGGAGAAAGTACCTATCTTTTTTGCATTTATTATAAACTGATGTGAAAGGTTATGTAAAACTTGACAGAGTCATGCTCAACATCTGATGGTTCAAAAGCAAGGTCCAAAATTATGTATTTATTACACCTGCAAATGGATTGGCAATTGATTTAGAGGCATTTTGAACATAATTTTTTAGGTACATTTCATTCTTGAGTTCTTTTCCTGCACATTTTTAATTGACCTTTTTTTTAATTATAAATATAAATGTATAATGATTTTCAGATGCCATTAAGATAAATGCTTAAAATATTATCAAAAATACATTCAATACTTTCGGTAATCATCACGTTTTTGGACCTAATGCTCGAATTTGGTTGACAATTAGGAATATGGTCTCAGGAAAAGCCTCATCATTGTGATTTCGGCAACAACACTTGCAAGATATCCGTATTTAGTCAATTGGCATGCCATTTTCTTCCCGATCTTCTTTGCTATGCCTTTCAGTGATTGTAGTATTTGGCTTCTACAGACGAATCTAAGTTAATCAAATAACTTTATATCTTTTTTATACTCAAGTTCTTTAATATGCTAAAATTCATTTTTAACCATAAACAAACATCAATCAGATTATTTTAATTATTTTGTATGCAAATTGTTGCAGGTATACCTACATATATCATGATAGGACACAACTTTGCAACTTTTGTTTTTCATAACAGGTTGATATATTTCAGAATAAATATGTTTTCCTCCTCACACACCATTTATGTAATTTAGATGAATAACTCTCTTAAGTAAATGAAACGTGTAAGATATGTAAATAGTTTTGTTGGATTTACGTTCAAATCCAAACCAAACTACTTTTCTTATTTTCTTACATGTATTTTATAATTTCAACCTTATTTACATTTTATCCCATTTGTTTTATATTTCTTAAATGTATTTTATTCTTTCAACCTTATTTATATTTTATCCCATTTGTTTTATATTTCTTATATGTATTTTATTATTTCAACATTATTTACATTTTATCCCATTTGTTCCCCTATGCTCATTTGTTGTCCTATACCAATAATATATTTGTAAATTAATGAATTTTTTTTGTTGAAAATATTTTATTAGTCATTGCGATTTCAAATTATGAATGAATGTTATTTTCTCAACTGTGGTTTCCACGGGTTTAAACCTAGTTTAATTATATACATATGGTTTTCTAGGTATTGTCATCGAGAGAACTCATTTAAACATTTATAAGATATTATTCTATTCCAGGTTAATCATTTTAAATACGTTATGGATATTTGAATATCATTTTATTTCGTATGAGTTATTTGAAACAATCATTTAAAAATAAAAATGTTAAAAGTCTTTTGTGAAACAATAATATTTTAAGAAAACAATTTGAGAAAAGGAAGTCATTATTATTTTTATACTTTAAAGCTCATATATGAGGGTGTACTATGACATCCCCAAAATCTCGGCCAGAAAAGACCGAGTTTCATTTATGCTTTTAAATAATTTCAGAGTAAATCCTTTTGATTTGAAAGAGTTGCGGAATTTGTTCCCAAAACAAAACATGATAAAATAATATTTATCAAAGCATTTCATCAAGAGATGCATTTTCATTATATAATCAAAACTCGGGTTGTCATGTTCCGATACAGACCATAAAGCATAAACGATAACATTACAAGTCATTCAACAAATATATACATATACAGACTTGTAAACAAAACAACAAGATGATCCATCCATCTTACGCCCTTGTGCCACTTTCTGTAATACAAATAAAACTGAGTGGGTCAGGCTTGGGAGCCTGGTGAGCATATAGGGTTTTCAACCCACAATAAATAAGTTATATTTAATTTCACCAACCAATCACTATCCCGATTACCCATTCCCGTTATCCTCACTTTACGTCCCTAAAACAACATCTATCTCAAGGGACCTAATCTAGGATTTTCATCGGGACGGACATCACTGCTAAGGGGTTTCCTCAACAATAGATATCCTAAAGGCAACCATGAGGGGGATAGAGTACACCGGTGAACACATCGTTCACAACACCTACAGGTTATGAACCTGCTAGCGTTCCACTGGACTGTCTAGAAAGAGTCCGTGGTCGTTATCCATACTCCGCTGAATAACTAGATCAACAACAACAACAACATCGAGACCTCTCATATGTTTATTACACACCAACAATCTACCCATGTTCTACCCAACATATTAGTAGATAAAAATATATATTTTCATACATAGTTTAAAACCTGTATATCATTTTCATTCAATATATATTCCACATAACAAATGAGGCATACCACGTAACAAGTATTCCATAGAAAACAATTCAAATCTATGAGATAGAATAAAGTGAATATCCATTCACGCATACAATCACAAAATATACACATAACAAGTATATCGTATAAAATACTTCATAGTTACTCGTTAGAAGAAAGTAACTACACCCTCACACATGTAAACCACAATTTACTTAATACACTCAAACCGTACTTGTATTATTATCGTGTTTATGAAAGGTAGTATACACTCACTTGATCAGAAGATGATCGGACAACACTACGACTTGCAGAAGTACTAATCCACAGCAGATCTGGAAGATCTCCACAAAAATCGAACTTCTCGCGGGCAGAGCTTCGGCTCGGGAACCGCACTTCTCGGGATCTTCGGGATCTCGGGACTTGCCTCGGGGCTCGAGAATAATACTGGGGCTTCGGGGTATTTCTGGCACGCAAAACGATGCAAAACGGGAGAGAGAAGAGAGGAAATTAGCAAAATAGCCGACTGCCCTCGCATCCTATTTATAGGAGGTTGGAGCCTCGGAGTACGCGGGGCGTACAGGCGTACGCGGGGCGTACTGGCCTCCGAAGTCGTCACTGCATGCGTCATCCGAAGTGTCGACACTCTTCGGAGTACGCGGGGCGTACGTCGGATTGGACTGCTGACTCCCCCTTCGGATAATGCCGGATTTTTCAATTAAAAATAAATACAAATTATTTATCAAACTTCGGAAATTCATATCTTCTTCATACGAACTCCGTTTTCGACGTTGTTTATATCCACGGAAAGGTGAGACTACGCTCTACAACTTTCGTTTAGACTCCGTCGGCAAATTTTGACTTTATTTTTATTATTTATTTTTAATAGACCGCGACAGAAAAACTTCGTTATAAATTCATAACTTCTTCGTTTGACGTCCGTTCTCGCCTAACTTTTTATCGCTTCGATACCAACAACGAGACCTTCGATCCTCGTTTAGATTGTTTCAGATAAAAACCGCTCGATCTCAAATCGAGTATTTCAGGCTGCATACCGCTAAGTCGAAACTTCGATAAATCATAACTTCCTCATACGAAGTCAGATTTGGGCGTTCTATATATATTCGGAAACCTCGTTTCAACTACTACAACATTAACCAAAGATATTAAGTTCATTTTACACTTAAATTTTGACGCTTATTTTTATTCTTAATTAATCAAACCACATAATTAAGCAATTAAGCACAAAACACATAATACTCAAATAATACATTCTTATTATTTCAAAACGGGTTACAAAGGTTAACCTAGACTATTACATTGCTAAAAACGGCAAGCCCGGAAACACAGACGTTACATGTACTAAAATACTCAAAAGACAATAAATGAAGTGTCTAATTATTCATACACCAATTAAAATGTTTTCTAGAAATCCAAATACAGATCAGACTTCGATCTTCAACTAAGTATCTTAATATGGTACATGCCAAATGACAAATATAGATCAAACTTCGGTCTTCAATTAAGTATGTTAATATTAGTACATGTCAAATGAGTAAGTTAGGTTTGAGAAGCTAATGAATATTACCTTGGTTCGCGATTATTTGGTGTAAGGAACTTGCACATTCCATACATAATGTAAAAGCCTAGAGGTTTTCAACATTCAAAAGATTAGTAAGAATTCAATATTTCGGAAATAAACATTTCAAAGACAAATACACTATTAGCAAAACTCCCACTATATCTAGGAAGAGGGTTTTTTTAGGATTTTTTTAATCGAATATGGAAAATCTACTCGAATGCTTCAATAATATGGGATGTGATTGTGGTTTTGGTAATCTGAATAAAATAAAGATATTAGAATATATGAAGAAGATAAAGTTTTTCTTGTTTTTTTGGGGGGCTGTCAGAATTAGTATACGATTAAAAGTTCTATCAGAATGATGAAGAGTAATCGAGTCTTTTATTACATTATGAAGGTGTGATGGAAATACTAATATTCTGTAAGAATGATTGATGATACATTTCATTCTGTTAGAATCAAATCATACATATTCTTATATGTGACTGTATTCTGGAACATATTTTCTATTAGAATGTTATGTATTATACTTTGATTATTCATAAACAATTGCCTAATATATAGAAATTTGATTGAGATAATCATCATAATTAATTAATTTCAAAATATTAATTATAATGTAACATTACACAAATACCCTTTAGGAATGATTGGTTCATATTTATTTCTACATCCACACAATAATTAGTTAGAATACTTAAACCTCTCTCTCTCTCTCTCTATATATATATATATATATATATATATATATATATATATATATAAACTATCTTATAAAGCATATTCGACAATTTTTGAATTTTAAGATGTATGCATTTCAAATCTTTATATAACAAATTACCAGTGCACAGATAAACCACCAATCTTTACCATAAATAAATGAAGTGGATCAAGGAAAGTTATGATTGAATTTAATCGGGAAAAAATTGCATGCCATTATTTAGGAGTTTTTATGGAATTTAATATTTGAAATGAATTTTCTTATATTACCTTTATACACTCAATTTCCCATATATTACTCTACTAGATTATGACCCGCGTTAAACGCGGGGAACACATAAAGAAAATATAAATGTATATAGATATTGCAAAATAATTATAAGAAAATTAAGGTTATTGGTATTATTGAAATGTGTAGAAAATATACTAAAGTTGGTAAATATATATAGTCGTTGAAGGGTCTCTTCATAGACAATATTTTTTGTTTTATTAGTTGAACGACATTGCTCATCACAAAGTACCTTCAAACCTTTTTTACCTGTAACATTGGAAACAACTATATATAGCTAACTATGCGTAAAAATGGGTCTATACAAGTATAATCTAACATTGACAATGTACTTTCAAAATACATTGTTAGTTCATGGTTATATTGCAAAATAGAATTGTTTATTTCAAAAAATAGCAACTTATTTATGTTTATTCGAAAGGAACCATATAAGCTCCCCACAATATTAAATTAAAGAAACTCTAACAAATAAATATAAAAATAGTTATGTTTGCTCGATTTAGATATTGTCCATGACTCATTGAAAATGTCAGAATACATAATTGACACACAATTTACTTGTTATTATGAGACGAATTAAACAATTTAAACTCGCGATGATATCTTGTTTTATTTTATGATACTGATAAAATAATGGAAAAATGAATGCTTACTTCAAGACGTATGCGAACGTTTGAGTAAGGTCGACGGTCTTAACTGCTGAGTATTTATGTCTTTTACATATAGCTATTAAATGGTTATACAAGATGAATTAAAAGTTCATTGCTATTTCTTACCAATTTAGAAGTATATTTCGATCATTTTTGTATCAGATAAAAAACATATAGGTTCTTTTAGTATTACTACAATCCTATTTTCATATAAAATTACCTATTTTTACATGAGACCAAACTCAGTGTTTTTCTAGCATTATTATCATCCTATATTATACATTCTTGATAGTTTTGAAAAGTTCGTTGCAATTTCTCATTTCTTTTTGAAATCGTTGTTATATCTTGTTGCTTTTAGAAATAATTTTTAGACTACTTTTTTGTATCGGACCAAATTTGAAGGTTATTTTTGCATTATTACCATCGTATATGTTCCATTTCATTTTTACTATTTGAATATAGTTTTTGTAGTTCAAAAACGATACGAATATAAAAATACTAACTATATATTAACCGACTATCTATAATGTATAATTAAAAATCATGACACCATAATCATAATTTATTGATGTTTGTTGAAATGTAATTTATTTGGGAATGAGGTTAGTTTTTGGTTATTTATTTCGGAAATATAATATGTATTCTGCATTAGAAGTGCTTATCTATTAAATTTAACATTTGTTACTTTAGAATTTTATTTTGGCTTGACATAGCCATGATGGTCCCATATTTAATACCTTGCACCTTTACTACATTCTTACTTGGATTCATTAAATCAATATTTAACATTTAAAAAAAAACATAGACAAGAAACTATTGAGTTACTATTAAACTCAATGGATATGCTAAAAGATACATGAGACTTGTTTTTTGTGAGATCAATAATACCGAATTGGACAACTTTCTGCAAAATAATTTAAGAACCAAAGAAAACCTGATTGCCCAAATATATAATATCATTATTTAAGTCATAACTTGTTATACGCCGACAAAATTGAAAATTTTAATCAAAACTCTTTTACATGCCATCAAAGATGAAAAAGATCCTTTAAAGTTAGATGAGGGTATTAATTTAAATAATCGTCTTTCATTTTTTGTTGGATGTATTTTTTGATGACAAGAACAATTATCAGTCCAAACATAATCTGTAAAACCATCATAGCCAAATTATAGATCGCTTAATCAAGAAAATAGAATACCACAGTAATAGATGGTAAGCCAGTTAGAACATTTTTTTTAAAACATCAAGAAATTGACAATTTATTAGAATCTTATCACGTTGATAAAGTTATAATAAAGTATAATAAATTGAATCGGTAGTTTACAATAATAATAATAATAATAATAATAATAATAATAATAATAATAATAAAATGAAGCCTTATTAGATATAGAAAACCCTAAGGACGAGACAAAAAAAAAGGGAACACTACAAAGTTGCAAACATTAAAAACACATGATGCTAAAAATTTAGAAAAAAAAAACAAAAAAAATTATACATAGTTGCGAGGTGAGCGTAGAGAACTTGTGTCTGATTCTTTGACACATTTCGTCAAACACCTAAGGTGTATGTTTTAATAACCTATCTTTTGAATGTAACATGACAAAAAAATTCAATGTTATAGGAAAGTATATGAAATGAACTAAATTAACATGTATTTAAATTATGCAAATTATTTTGAACATTGTTCCTTCAAAAATATACTTATTATTGTTTCATACCTACATACAAAGTTTAATAAAAAAAAGTTAATTGTAGTTATGCAATTTGATTCTAACATATAAAAACGACCACATAGAAAATTTAAAAATCAAATAAAAAATTTGTCTATAATACCGTAATTCTTATATTTAAGGAAATAAGATCATTCTTAATTTAGATGCTAACGTCTTAGCCTACTTTTGATATAGTTCATGTATTAATATGTAGGCAAGAATGTTGATATTAAGTGTTGTATATTGTTGTTACTAATAAAAAACTATGTTGTAGTTTAAATTAAATGTTCTTTTTTCATGGTAAGTATGCTGCTATAATTTGTAAAAAAAATAACAGTTATTGTAGTTTATAGAGGTTGCCGAGGATCGAGTACAAGTTATTAGGTTAAGCATTTAATATGAAAAGTTATACATTGTTGTTTTTTTTTTTGACTTAATGATGTAATATGTTAAGCCAAAAAAACCTTATGCAATGTTTTATGAGATTTCAAAAATAGAAACATAATTTTCATAGTCATAGAAAACAATCTTTGAAAAGTTGTATTTACTATACAAAAACATATATAAATTAGAATAATTATAGTTTAACCATTTCTGGATTAAATTGTTTAATAATTCATCACCTTAATAGTAAATAAAAAATAAATTAAAAGACATTTACAACACGAAAAAATCACAACATGTTATTGTTAAAAAATATTGTTATAACAATGTACTTTACACGTACATTCCTGAAAATGATTTAATATGAAGTTATTATATTCGACATTAAAGTCGGAAACAGTAACCAAGTTGAGATAGTCAAACAAAAAGAAATAGTAACAACAACCAGTTTGATCCATTTTTAAATTAAATTATCAATTTACCCTTCTGATGAACATAGTCCATGCTAAATTAATGATTTAGCCTTCGAATAACAAATGGAAGTCTCATGCTAAAAAAATCATTTTAGTATACATGTCATATCAATATCTATTGTTGAATTTCTTTTTCGGCCCAATGTTTTTCTAGTTTCCTAAGTTGAATTACTCTTTTGCCCTTATGTTTCCTTACTTAAAGGTTTCCTGCATCTAATTTGTAATCAAATTAAAATAAATCACATAAATTTAGGAGTTTATTGATACATTCAAAAGGTAAATTCGAATATTCCTTCTTTATTCTAACACAAAAAATTACCTTTTTGCCCTAAACCTTAAAATCATACTTAGCATTTAAAAAAAATCATCTAATAATATCAATAACCTTTAGTTATGATTTCAATTTAAAGTTAGAAATGTTGTAATGCAACCATCATATTATTATATTAATTTACATTTACATTCAAACACTAAAAAATATCTCTTTATTCCTATTATACCCTTATCCTCCATTTTCTATTCAGTATTACCATATATTTATCTTAACAAATTATTTAACTTCTATATCAAGATTGCAATCCATGTAATTTAGCAAACAATTTAATATATTATATAAAATCAAATACAGTAACCAGGTTAAGATAATCAAACAAACATAAATAGTAGCGCCTCACGATTTGATCAATTTAAATTAAATTAGTGATTTACACTTCTGATGAACATTATACATACTAAATTAATGATTTACCCTTCGGATAAAAAACGGAAGTATCATGCTAAACGAATACAAAAAAAATTGATTACCATGCATAGGAAAATGGGTAGGGTGCATTTGTCATTCTATCAAAGTACTTTGCTATATTATGTTTTAACTGATTTCCATCAAAGTGCATTATTTTTTTCTAGATTAAAGGTACGTAATAGCTTTTCCTATTTATTTGAAAAGTTTTAGAAAAATTGTTAATCGATTTCATGTAAGTTGTGATAGAGAAAATCAAAATATATGAATACATATATTTGATACAGGAACAAAAAAATAATAAAAAAAAATATAAAAAAGTGAAAGAAGGTACCGACCTTCTAGTGCACACCAATGAAAGTTTGAAGCAGAGAATAATGATCAAAGTTATAAGCAATAAGAATGATGTTGTAGGAGAAGGTTTGAAGAAAAACAATGATTGAAAATAAGTGTGACTCGCTGATTCAAGGATGAATCGTATATGTATGTGATAATTTGAATTTAATTTTTTGGTATTAATGGTTGGATTTTATATTGATGATTTGCTAATATAAATGGATTTATATTAATGGTTGATATTTAATGCCTTAATTGAAATGGTTTTTAGTAATATGTTTTTAAAGCCGACCATCTTAAAATCTTTATAACTGGAAATTCAAGATTTAAAATATGGGAAGTTTTTATTAGAATTAATACATTCCATTTCAATGAATTTAAGTTAATTTTGTTTGATAATTAGAAAGCTTTTATTGAAATTAAATAAATCATTGGCCTAAATTGTTTAAGATGATGTCATAAGATTTTTGTTATAATATATATATATATATATATATATATATATATATATATATATATATATTAAAGATAACATAATTATTGATATGCTTATTTAATGATCTTTTTAAAAAGAAAAAAACTGATCATGTTTGAATTTTGAAGCCAAAACTATAAATAAGGGAGTTAAACTATGAACAATATTAATTAGGGTTAATGATGACATATATTTTCAAAAAATGTCTTGAAGGAGATGCTTGCTTTATTTTGTAGAGATTTGTTTGAAGCCAAAACAAAGGTGTGATAATTGGAGATGGAAGGAAGAGGAATACACAAATTCTTATAATACATGAGTAAAAAGGAACCACCTTATGGTGCTACATTCTGTTATGAACACACAAAACATCAATTGAAGCACAACCATTGACATGAGGATTAAGAGGATTAGGGAATTTTGGTTTAAGAGAAAAAAAAAATAAAGGAGAAAAATGGGCGACTATTCTTCTTTCTGGCCAGATTTATGGAGAAACTGATACTTCATATATAAATAGAATGATATGCTTCAATTGATAACATAATTGCTGATTTTAAAAATTCTATAATTAAATGTAATTATGCTCGAATTGTGAAATATATTTTAGAAAGTATGAATATATTCTATAATTAAAGATTCTATAATTAAATGTGATTGTGTTTAAAATGTAATTGCTAAATTTAAAGATTCTATAATTAAATGTTTGGATTTTATTTGGAGAAGATGATGTCATCAATTTGATCTAAGGGTGGAAATCATATGATTAAGATACAATCAAGGGTCCTGATTGCTTCATTGGTCAATTAAGAGTTCTTTTTTAATAATATTTAGAGATTATTAATCTTTCTTTTGCCTGTCCAAGAATATCTGACAACTACATATTTGTATCTAAATCGTTGGTATCGAAGGTATTATCATAAATTTTGGCCACACATTGTGTTTAATCTCTTGCATATACATGATACACAAATTTGTGCAAATATATTAGATGTTTTTATAAAGTTAAATAAGTTTTTAGTTACAAATTATTTTTTTGTTGTTTGCTCTCTAACTGTGGTCAAGGTGGTAGTGGTATGCGTTTCTTGTTTTTCAAATTCAAATTTAACTAAGAAACTTATTCAACCAGAAAACATATATATTGATGGTGCAAGTAACAACAGAAACATGAAAATGTTCATCCACCTTATCAAGTTTGTTTTCCATCAATAATTAAAGATGAGTTCGCTATGTATCTCATAGTTAAATCAAAGACGAGTTTTTTTTACCGGTGGTACAAGACATAAAAAAATACATATACATATACATGTAAAATGAGTATTCATCCGTTAAAAAGTAAATATAATGTTTATTATACTATTTTTTAGTTACGCAATTGTAAAATAAATTTTATTAACTATTTCCACAACAATTTATCTCAATATGTGCGTCCTACTAATATCCAACTCAAATCAAGAAGATCACTCCTCCAATTACAGTAAAAACTTAGATTTACTACTATTTGGTTTCTAATTTATATTTTTGAAAAGAATTTGAGGATGTGAAAGAAAACCACTTTGCTAAATAAAAGAATCATATTTCTAAAAAAAAACATTATAACAGTTAAAAGGAAACTATTTACAAATTAAAAAAACCATATTAATTACAATCTTATTAAACATTAAAGTGCACAAATAGAAATTTTAGAGGAATTCCACCTACCTTCAAAATATGTCTACTGCTGCATTGTGCGGGTATAAAAGTTATATATATATATATATATATATATATATATATATATATATATATATATATATATAATGGTTGTGTGTTTAATTGCCATATAAAGACCAACTATTATTTAGTAATTAGTTACTAAGATGCTGTTTGTTTTTTAGTAAAAAACCTCTCCAGACCTATTATTGTTGCGACGCAACACACGCGCAACATTTTTAATCTCGCAACTGTTTGTTTTGTAGAAGCTTTCAGAGTAAAAAACCTCCGCGCATGTTCTCCTTGGCGCAACACTTGTATTGCCTCTTCCAGTTTTTACTAACATCTTCTTCTTCTTCTTCTTCTTCTTCTTCTTCTTTTGCTGAAATCTTGATTATATGTTGCTGAAATCTTATTTTATCTTATTTTTTCATTTTTTTTTGTTTATTCTTGTTGATTTTTTTTTTTTGATTTTTTATATTGAAAAATGATAATTCTTGATGAAATATCATTATTTTTTGCTAAAATATCTTTACTTTTTTGCTAAAATATTATAAACTTTTGTTGAAATATCATATATTATTAATTTTTCGGTATTAAAAAACTATTTCGGTTTATAAAATTCGTTTATTTTATTTTTTTAATATTTGCAGCAGCATGCAAATGTTAAAAAAACAAACACGCTTCTTATTACATTCTGCAGCCGTTCGGTCCACCTCTTCTATTGCAGAGGGTTGCAGAAGTGGTACGCAGACTTCATGAATTTTTACTTCAAAAAAACAAACAACACCTAAGTAACCACCTAATTAATTGGATTATTATTAACAATTACATTTTCTTATTTTATCATTTAGTTACACTTTTCGAGTCCTTATAGAAATATGAAATGTATAAACATTCCAAAAACAACATTATACTTTGAGTAATTCGATTGTAACACTTCATTGGCTAATTGGCCATTGGGTGTGGACAACATTTTTTACATGTTATCACACCCTAAGAGGGTGTTTGGTAGAGAGAATTAAGGAGGGAGAAATGGAATAGAGTGCAATTCTCTTGTTTGTTTAGTGCAAGGAATAAGGAAAAGAGAAAAAAAAAAACGGATTCCTTTTCCACCTAATAAATTCTCTATTTTTTATAGAGAAAAGTAGAGAAAAAGAAAATTTACACGTACCGAGAAATAGAAAAAAAAAAGCGGAGAATTGAGAGGGATATCTTTTCTCACAGTTCGAGCCGTATAACCAACGATTTTCTAATGCTTGCCTTTCGTTTACGATTGACCACCATCAATGTAATCACTAATCGACGACATCACTACCATCGTTGCCTCATATATCACCGACTTCCATGCCCTTTATCTTCTTCATTGAAGGTTCTTGAAATTCACCTCTTATCTCGTCACTGAAATCCATGTATCATCCGAACCCTAACTTTTCTTCTTTTGAACTTTGTTTTAATACTAGCTGCTTTTAATTTCGAATCATTGTGAAAATTTGAATCACCAAATCCGCAATTCATCTCTTATCATTGGTCCTATTGGCTATTGATCATTGTCGTTGTTGATCCAGTCTCTAGTTATGGTTTAACACCTCTGTTATTTTGGGTTAATAGATTTAGTTGATGTTCTTCCTTATTGTTGGTGCTTTAAAGATCTTCTGTTTTGACAAAGTGTTCAAGAATTCAGGATTTGTTTCATCTATGTAGTAATCCTTTTGCATCAATATTGCATTGTTTTTATAAGATATGTTATAGAGAGATCGGAATCAAATTGTCTTGAACATATATGTATAGATGTGTTGATACTCTTAAAATGTTGTTTGAGCAAGCAAAGACCCAACTATGTTCATACATTTCTGTTTTGTTTTTCTATCAGTTGGAAATGTTGTTTGTTCATGGGGAAGGGAGAAGATGGACTACTAGGCACATGATGTTGAAGATAGGCTATTAAATATCCAGTTAAGTTCTGTGGTTGGGCAAGGAATCTATCTCATGGAGCTTGTCATACAACTGCATTTTTAAGTCATATATTTTCATTTTGACATTATATTAGTTAGTAAGTATGTTTAGAAGAATGGTTTTGTTAAAAGTTCGTATCCCCTCCATTGTTTGAATGTAACCATGGATTAGAAAAAAGTTGGATTACAATCTTGATTGCAGATGTTTTATAATAATAATGTTTCTTGTTTTTGACTTCAGTGTATCTTGTTGTTTTTTTTCCATGTTCCAACTTTCTAAGCCAATTAAAACCTATAACTATGTAATAATCTTTATAATTTAACCTAACTAAAACCTATAATCATGTAAAAATAATGATGTCGTCGCAAAGAATGTTGTTGAAAATGCAAAAAATAGTTAAAAAAAATTCTACTCCATTGTTTAGTAAAACCAAACAAGAGAATTGATTCTCGAGTAAATCTCTATGATAAATTCTCAGCTGTACCAAACAGTGTAATCATTTCTCTTTCTCCAACTTAATTTCTTTCTCAGCATTTCCATTCTCTGTTTCAATTTCATTTATCCGTACCAAACACACCCTAAGTATCTACCTCATCATCCTAGTCCTACTTTTGGTGTTATAACACCAAATGTGGAAATGAACAACACTAAGGCAGTGTTTGCTTTTTGTCTGCAGATCTGCAAGGCCTCTTCTGTCTGCGCCGCGCAGACATTAGCCTTCGCAGACTGTTTGTTTTTTTGAAGACTGCAGACCTAAAAATGTCTGCGCGCCCTCTTCTTGGCGCAGATGTGGACCAAAGTCTTCTAACATCTTCAGACATCTTCTAGCCTAAAAAAACATATATATCTTTATTTTTTTCAACTTTTTTTTTAATTTATATTTTTTCCAACTTTATTAATGATAACAATTTGAAAAAAAAACTACAAAACTTAAAAAAAAAACTTTTGACGATATAAACATGATATTTTTGACAAATTTATAAATAAAGATTTATTATAATAATAGTCGTTAAATTTGTTTATATAAATATGAAAAAAAATTATAATATATTCTTATATTTTTTTGCCAAATTTTGTAAAACATTATTTAATACAATATCGTCAATTTCTCGAGAAAATATTTATGGTACGTTTTTAATGGATTTAATTGAAAAAATCGAAGTTTATTTCCATCAATTTATGTATCAAATTCTTTGATCACTAATTATAATGGTTAATTAAAATTTTGCAACCAAAGTTGTTGGTTTTTATCAAATATATATGCTAATTCATACCATTTTTAATTTTATTTTTTATACAATAATACATAAAAGTTGATCTAGATTCGTTAACTATTTATAACAAAATCATAAAAATATTAAAAAATACTTTAAAGTTTAAAAAAATAAGTTTATTTAGATTTCAGTTTATTTTAGTAGCCCGCAGATGTTAAAAAAACAAACAGTCTTCTTTTTTCAGACTGCAGATGTTTGGTCCACCTCTTCTACTGCAGAGGTCTACAGATGTGGTCCGCAGACTGCAGACATTTTGCCTCAGAAAAAACAAACAACACCTAAATAACATGTGATAACACCTATCATTTTCTATTTATTTTTTATTTTTGATGTTTTTAATTTCTATTTTTCTAATTTGTTTTATTTTTTTTAATTTATGTCATAATATTTTAGTAAAATAACATATAAATTAATAAAACATATTTAAATCAAATACATAATTAAACATACCACTTTAAAAATAAAACCGACATTACAACGGAAAAAAAACATTGGTCGAAAACATAATAAATAGAAAAATATAAAACCGATACACTATTCTTCGCCTAAATATTTCCGCTCGATCTTCGCCTTCATTTTTCGTAGCACTTCCGTCCGTCTCGGTAACATATTCTCCTTGCTAGTTTGAAGAATTGTCAAATCCTTCGCAATGCGATTTTCTTCGGCTTGACAACGAAGGAACTCCAAATGCTCCCGTTGCAACTCACATCTTTTACGCTCGATTTCAGTGTGATCGTCAAATTTTTGTTTCATTTTTGCTTGCTCTCGACGTCTACGTTCGCCTTCTTCTGCATGCTGTTGAGCCCGCCTCACTTTGTCGCGACCTATCGGTCGTCGAGGCGGGGAGATCTCTTCGATGTCGTTGAAGTCTTCCGATATCTCATTCGTGTTCGCATTGAGATTGATGTTCGGGTGTGCATCCAAAACGTCGACCGAACCTGAGTCGCAAGACCTCTTCGATTGTTGTTCCGTAAACGTGTCTGTTTTATTCCATTTTGGGTGTTCCTTGACAATCTCCTAAATCTTTTCATGTTCGAAAACGTGACCCGTCTCGACATGATATTGGTCCCTCGCCGCTCTTTAAACGTCAAAATCGGTTGCACCACTTTTCTTGTGCGAGGAAAGTTTGTTGTAGATGGAATTGAACTTGGTGCACTTCTTGCTTATTTGAGTCCATTTGCTACTCAACATATCGTGATTGCGGTAATTTGAGTCATTCTTCAAAATGGTCCGAAATTTCCCGATCACAGCTTCCCAAAAAGCAACTTTTCTCATATCGTTTTCTTAAGTTGGATTTTTTGATGTCACGCACCATGACACCGCCAACGCGTATTCTTCCTCCACAGTCCACCATGTTGGAGGCTTGTCTTGTGATTACTCCACCACGACCGCTTTCCCTTTCCTTCGTGCTCTCCTTTTGTTGGTCGTTTTTTCGGCTCCCCCCACACCCCATGCTTATGTCTCGGGTACCATATCTTGCGTGAGTGGTGGTTGTGTGGTATTTTGTTAAGTGGCGGACGCAGACTGTTTTAGTAGGGGTGTCCCTCGTACTTCAAGCGGATGCACCTAATAGAAAAAACCAAAAAAAAAAAAAATTACACTGCGTGCCAGAAATTGAGCAGTAGTCTGGGACCCCAAATGCCCCACTAAGGTCCGACACTGATTTTGTTGCATTGTAGTGAATGTGTTGAAAATGTTTTGTGGAAGAGTTTTAGGGAATTGTGGTAGGGTTGAGGCGGGATTGAAAAAGTTGCCTTAAGTGTTGAGGATGTTCGCGTACAACTCGTATTATGCAAAACCGAGAGACGGAGATGTATTTGTGTTTGGAGGAGGAGTGTTAGGGTGTTAATCTATATGATTTTTTGTGTAATAATGAAATGAGAAATGATAAGTAAAAATTTGAAGTCAGAAATGATGCGTAAAATTTGAAGAAAATGTGTATATATATATATATATATATATATATATATATATATATATATATATATATATATATATATATATATATATATATATATATATATTGAGTGAAAAATGAAAAAAAAATTGTTTTTTTTTAAAACATTTTGACCGTTCATCAATGGTACATTTTATGACCGTTGCAAAAAAATTCGATATGTATTCTTCCGTTTCTTCCCGTTGCCACGATAAAGTCCGGTAACATAACGCGTAATAACGGCAAGCCGGGGCGGTGTTCATCACGTTATACCGACGCTATCCCGATACCACGTCGGAATAACGCGCAAGCACGTTGCCCGTTTCCACCTGTCTAATAAACTTTATGGTTGAAATTAGATCTAATAAACTTTATGGTTGAAATTAGATCTAAACCATAGCTTTAACATATATTATCAATCTATTAACATTGTTAACTTACTTGAATTATAATTTTAAAAGATCAACTTCCAAAATTCCAATTTTACTCTCAAATATTCAATTTTAATCTCTTAAAGTTCGTTTCAGCCATAAATTAGAAATCGAGTGGATAAAACGAACTCTATAACTCTATAAGTAGTTCAACATAGATAATCATGATTTAATCACTAATCAGTTTAATAAATATTTAGCTAAGTATAACTCCAAAACTCAATTCAAGCTTTAGAAATTCATCATTTAACATAATTAAAAATGGTAGGTCCATGGGTCGAGCTTATCAACTTAACATTCAAATGTAATACCTAATCATGATTTTAAGTTACAACACCATATTGGGTTTATTGTTTAGAAAATATATAATAAAGTGTGTTGTCGTTTATGTGTGAACCAAATGGGTCATACTAAGAGCATAAAAGGACATATAAATAATAATATTTATTGTAAATAAATAGATAAATAAGAATTAAGAGCTTATTCATATGTGGGAAAAAATAAGCAATTATTTATTTAATTAACAAAAAATTTATTAGTTATTTTAGGTAGTTACTAAGAGTTAATGATATAGAGTTTTGAGCTTTATTTAATAGGCATTGAAGGCTTTCAAAAAGGAGGTTAATATTATAAAAACCCTAAATTTTTAACGTGTAATTAGAAAAAGCCCTGATATTTTTATTATTATTGTTCTGACCATAACTTTCTCGTAGAATTATTACTCTAGCCCACTTAACGATTTTCATGGTTAAGTTGCTTAACTTTTTTTGCAAAATCAGTACTAAAAAGTTCAAATTTAGTCCCTAAGGTTTGAAAAAAATTACACCACATGGTTTTTTAAATTTATTTTTCGTTTTTTATATACTTTATTTATTTTCGGTTTTTTATAAATATATGTACATTATATATATATATATATATATATATATATATATATATATATATATATACTTTATTTATTTTCGGTTTTATATATATATATATATATATATATATATATATTACTTATTTTCATTTTTTAACTCTATTTTTCAACAATTTTTTAAAACCTTTTTACCTGTTGTTTTCTATTTTTTTTAGTGTATATATAGAGTATATTAGCGTTTTTTTTAGGTTTTTTCATATTTCTTTTCGTATTATATTTTATTTTTTTCATCTTTTTATTATTTTATTTTTTTTCTTATTTGTTTTCCAATTATTTGTTTTTTTTTTGTTTTTTTTGTATTTTTATCTTTTTATTGACATTTGTCAAAAAATACAAAATGTATTAATATATTGGAGTATATTACAATTTTGATAATTTATAGTTTTTGTAATTGATTTTTATTTTATTCATGTGAATAAAGTAGTTATGTTTATATTTGTAATTTCGGTCCAACTTGTTTTTTTTTTCTTTAGTGCTATTATATTTATGTTACAAAAAAATGAAAATTAAAAAAAAAATAGTTTGTTTACTAAGAATTAGTGTTTCAATGTATTATATAACTTGCAAATTAAATCATATTTATATATGTGATATCAATAGATTAAATTCAAGATAATATTTTTCAATTTGATAATAGACTAAAAATAAATAAATAAATAAATAATAGTCGATATTTATAAAAAAACTTGTTATAGTAATTTATATTGAATTCAAGTTCGTTTACTTGAATCAAAGTAAATAAAAACATTAGAAAAACCATAAATAACTAAAATAGGAAAAAAAACAGAAAACAAAAAAATTCTAATATGAAAAAACCTTAGAAAAAATATTAGAAAAACCATAAATAACAAAAGATAGAAAAAAGGTGAAAAAAATAATATATAATACGAAAAGAAATATGAAAAAACCGAAAAAAAACCTCTAATATACTCTTTATATACACTAAAAAAATAGAAAACAAAAGGTAAAAAGTTTTAAAAAAAATGTTGAAAAATAAAGTTAAAAAATGAAAATAAATAAAGTATATATATATAAAAAGAAAATAAAAAATGTACATATATTTATAAAAAAACCGAAAATAAATAAAGTATACAAAAAACGAAAAATAAAGTTAAAAAACAAGTGGTGTAATTTTTTTCAAACCTCAGGGACTAAATTTGAACTTTTTAGGACTAATTTTGCAAAAAAAGTTAACCAACTTAACCATGAAACTCGTTAAGTGGGCTAGAGTGATAATTCTGCGAGAAAGTTGTGGCCACAACAATAATAAAAAAAAATATCAGGGCTTTTTCCAATTATGCGTTAAAAATTTAGGGTTTTTATGATATTAACCCTTCAAAAAGGTCAAACATGTATATATAAATAAAGGTTTTTGACATCTCATTCGATACATTAAAAGACAACACTATAAAAACTATAAAAGCTCTATAAAGAGTAGACCCTAGCATCCTCTCCCCTTCTCCTCTTGTTGGCATCAAAATCAAGAAGGCATGAAATGTAAGTTTGTCTTACATGGATTACATAGCAACAAGTATTATTGATATGTATTTCTCATTGAGGATTATCTACTTTTTGATATCCTGTCATTAAATTTGAGGTACAATTCTAAACATCCTATGACCAAAACCTTATAGATTCATGTTGTTCTAATTGGATCCATTGCTTGAGATTGATTAAAAATTTAACATGTTAATGTTTATGTTGTATGTATAATTGTTTATTGTGTGATAATCCCTAACATATTAAGATAAATCGTCTTTCTACAAGGTCAACTCATAATTTCATAACCTATGGTTTATAAACTCCAGAGCAACTTTATAAATATAAATTTAAGCTTACAATTGAGCTTATGCTCTGAGATTTATGATAGAATCATGGAATTATTTACAAATCTTAAATCTAATCAATATCACAAATTAAATTTAGATTTGAGATTATATTAAACTTATAATCTTAAATAAAAAAGATATATGTAAATTGTTATTATATAAGGTTCCTTTGAAGATCATGGGCTATAATCACCACATCATTTTGATAAACGTTCCAATTTTACCAAATTGTAGTAAAAAATTAGATTTCTTTTTCTCCTAGAGCCCTCATAGATCTTTAGACAAAGAATGATGGATTAAATGTTTAAGCTTAATAGTTTGGTCATTCAAAAATATTTATCCTAATGCTTTCTAATTTTCAGATTTACTCACAAATGACTTCCAACTTAAACAACAATCCTGTCATTATTAACTTAAGCCTACATAAATAAAAGGAAAAATGACCTTCTAAGGTAATAAACTGTCACTTTTGTTTTATATTTGGTCATTTTTTTTGTATACTATTTATCAGTAAAACTCTCATTTAGTGTTCAAAAGATACCATTATCACCACTTTCGTAGGTAAAGCCCAGTTGGCATCTATATGGCATTTGAGAGAAAATGTTCAATAATATAAACTCTTTATTCCTTGTCATGCTCATTCGTGTCCTAAAATTGGACAATCATGTTTTATTCTTCTTACTCGTACAAACAAAATCAAGAAATGAAAATTGAGAATCCTTCTAATTTTGGGTTACCTTCTCAATTGAGGTCACTCCGGACCGAAGACAACCCCAAAAGAATTTTGTGCCTTAATGCCATGCTAATTCAAGTTATGCCTTTTTTGTTTTTATGTTCCCTATTTAACCCTTTTTCAAAGACTCAAAGGGAAAATGTAGTTGTGAGGAGTGGGTCGATCAATAAGATTCAAACAAGAAGTTCAATTCCAAGAAGATAAGTGAAATGGAAACATGTTATTTTTACCTTAAAATTTGGTGCATTGTAACATGATATGAATATATACAAGATGAAGATGGAACTTAAAGCTTTGATTGTTAAACAAGATTTGGAGTCACTAAAATGGAAGTTGGTCACAAATAAATTTATACTCCTTATGTTGTTTCATTATGTTTTTAGTTAATATAGCTTAATGTATTCAAGTTAATGACAAAATATAATTATAAAATGGCCACCAATAGTGTCAAAAAGTATTTTAGCTATTAATTTGGATTAATGAAATTTGGTAGGTTGTCTAAAAGACAATATATATATATATATATATATATATATATATATATATATATATTTATTTGAGAAACTTCCATGACATTTGACAAACTTCCATTATATTTAGCCTAATGGTAGTTTTTCATGCAAATTTGTCAATTAACTTTTTTATATGAGCAATCTTTATGTTGAGATTGAACTCCATACAATATAGAGATGTGTAAGTTACATACTATTTTGGTTTCCAACAAATATTTTTTAAATTGATTTATGAAACTTGTTTTGATTTTCACTAAAATATCATTTAGAAAATGCTTTCTAATCCATGTATCTAACAATAAAACTAGCCTTGAAACTTTTGGAACACTTATGAACATCATTTAAGGACTTAATTTAAAAAGACCTTTTTCTAGTTATCCATGAAGCCCAACATCTAAAAGAGCAACATGGATTCTTATTCAATTTACAACACCTAACCAAAAACCTTTTTCATACCATAGGTTGTTACCTTTAGCTACTGTATAATTACTCAACAACTGTTTCGATTCTTTCGGTTTGAGAACTTCATACATAAAACGAGCACTACATTATTTAATTCCCAATTCTCACCATGTACAAGATAGACAATTGTTTGATTGTTTTCACTTTCATCTCGGTCACTATTAATTTGAGGCTTGATAGTTACCCTATTGGAATGACCACGTAGCTTGTTCAAAAAATCAACCAACTATAGAGATGCATGCCAAGATAGAAAACTGTTAGATTGAAATTCTTTTCCTTTCTTTTTATATGAGTTGACATGACAATCCACATCAGAAAGCTACTAACCAACTTAAGCCATGTATGCATGTCATGCCAACATAACTGCCACATAGGCTCTAGCTGACATGATATGGAGATGCAACCGACTAAAAGTCACAATAGTGAAAAAGACCCTAATAATTAATCACAAATGGGTAACAAAAAAAGTTAGGGTAAACTGTAATCTAAATCGTCCAAATTATGACTTTTATTTGATTAACCCTATATAAAATTACAAATTTAATTCAGAAAATATGGTTGTATTAAAAAACGAACAACTGAATTGTTATAATTGACAACTTAAAAGTATATATTGCAAATTTGTGAAACCATAAAGATTCACAATGTCAGGTATTTTAAACATAAACGTAAAAGACATTAACCTGATTAACCATAAAAATGGCTCACATAATAATTATCCCCCCCCCCCCCCCAAATATCAACATATGATTAAGATCTTTGAAAATAAGGATTTTCAAAATTATACTAACATATTTTAATGTATTACAAATGCTTGTATTTTCGAAGTAGGGATTTTCGAGGATTTGTTTTTCTCCGAAGGGTTCCTTTCTATTGAAGGTGATGTTGTTTTCATAATATTTTGCACGTTTTTGAAAAAATTCCTTGGAAAATCGTTGTGTTATTATCCAGAAGCATTTGTATGAAATATTGATGGGATTCGAATCCATCAAACAAATAAATCCTATTTGCACTTATATGATTTAAAAAGATTAGTAATAGTGGCAAACAGGGTCGATCCTTAGGGACTCGGTTTTAATCCATAAATACACCAAAAGTGTCATGTTTTTATTCCTATTCATAAAAAGTAAATGTGAGAGATGATTTTTGCAAACGAGTAAACTAAAATGAAATACAATAAAAGAAATACTATAAACAAAAATAAAAACAATCCGGTTTCGATTTATATTCACCTAATGATGCAAGTTGATGATAAATTGATGTCAAACTAAATTCTAATCTAAGTTGGTACTTGAAAGCATTAACAAGCTCTAACAGTTCCCACTCACCAAGTTGTTTAACCAAAAACAAGCTCTCTGAATTAAACCTAACCTTACTAACCCAATCTAAATAAGCTCATAGAATTAGATTGAAATGTTGTATTAAAATTTATTTGAATGTTCCCAAAAACATTCAATACTCCTCACAAGCTCGGGAGCGTAAGAATGTGTGGATATGATTTACACTAGATTTATTCAAAAGAATTTAATTTAGTGCTTGTTACTTGCTCTATTTCACAAAACAATTACGGATTTTGGAAAATAGATAACTTGAAAGATCTAACCCTAATTCAAATGGCCAATAAGAACTAAAATTAAAATCAAACATTCGGTTGAAACGAAATCAAATTCACTAGATACAATACAAATTCAACATCAATTCATATGATCAACTACATAAAAAGGAAATTCAAACTACAAAACCGGATATGTTAACTAAAATACGATAAGTAAATACTACGAAGTACTAACTAGTTGATGATTGAATTAGCATCAAAAGACTTATTTAGACGTGTGATCATGGATTGTTACGTGCAATGATTTTTATACAATTCCTAGTTTGGCCGCGGTTGTCAACAAGCTCTGACAACCCGTTTCACCAGACACTCGATTAAAACAAGCTCTTTAACCAAGTTGCAGACTTATCTAACTAAAACGAGTGCTTCAGTTAGAACTGACTCACTGCAAAATTATCAAACGAGCAATTTGTAATTAGGTGAGAGTCGCATTAAAGCAAAAACGAAACACCAAACACAATGAATCCTCACATAAGTTCGGAGAATTTACATTGTACCAACATGATTTCATAACACAAAGTGTATTATTTGCTACTTAGACCAATTAAAAGAACAATTACGTATTCAATTAATTGATTAGCAGTTTATTATTAAAACGCTAATCGGGTTGCTCAAGCCCAATTAAAATTGTAATAACGAAATTAATGAAAACCAAAAATCATATGGATAGGAGTGTATTAAATTTAAATAACAATCTCACACAACGATCTAAAACGAGTCTAAATAATTAAACTAATTCAAACATCAAACCCGGTGGTTTAGCTGTTTAAGACGGCTAAACCCCCAGAAACTATAATTCAATCAACGAAAAATAAAACTTACTAAAAGAATTCACAATATTGTTTTGATGCTTGAAACCTAGAAAACCCTCAAATGACCTTCTCGTTCTTCTTTTTTCTGTTTTTGCCGTGCGTCCCCATGAACTCCCCCCAAAGAAAAATGCGTGCCCCCTCTTTTTAATAACTAATCCCCCTTTTTCTTTCTTTTCACGCTGAATTAATCTTATGCCTGATAATCGAGACATGTCGGCTATAACAATGGGCTTTAAATTTGATCTTGGGCTATTGAGTATGTTAGCATGGATTGTTAAAATTCAGTCAAACAACGCTAAATTGGTTGTGCATTTTTTTACACGATTTGGGTGCCACAATACATGAGCGTGGGCTAACTTTAGACAACAAAAGTGGGCTCAATTTTCTCATATATGACAGATTCATTGCTGCCGTTCTCAAGAACCAAAATGTGCATCATACTTCGTTCAAATCCAATCTCCACCGTTCAGATTAAAGATATATGGGTTAGGTAGACCCCAGTAAAATTTCAGTTCGACCGGACCACGTTTACCCCTCGATCCAATCACTTTACGAAGACCGCGCATTGCTGTCAAATTTCCAAAAAATCTTAAATTGCTTCGTTTTATTGCTTTATCGTGGATGTTGTCACAGAACTTCAATCGTGAATGCAAGGCCTTCCATGTGACTTGTATCGGTCCTCAAAAATATTATTATCCACTTACATAAATCTGCACAAATTAAACTTAAACGAGTAAAATTGTCTCAAACTAACGATATAATAAAAATGTATGAAATGCATACTAAATATACACAATATATCATGAAAATAATTAACAAGATGTACTAAAATGATACGTAAAAATGAACCTAACAAATATGTACATTGCATCTTCGAATATTTGTGAAGAAATTTCTCAATGAAGCCGTTTTGCATAAACATAAGTATGTTATTATTTTCAAAAAATCTTGAAATCGTTTGAAAAACATGAAAGATTATGAATTTGAAAATCTTGAACTAGTTTGAAAATCACTAACAAATCTTTGAAAATCTCGAATTAGTTCAAAAATCTTCATAAATCTTAAACTAGTTCAAAAATCAATAACTAGTTCGATAAAGATGATTTTTTTCCAGAAAAACTCTTATGCCTTTTATTAATCATTTGTTTTTCTTTTTTTGCTACAAAATTTTGGTTGGATGCACACGAGAGATTATCAAAAGAAGAGAAATAAAGCTAATGAATTAGGTATTTATTTCTATGACATGATGCCTCTAGGCTTATAGGCTTCTACCCACAATGGAAGTTAGAGGTCTTAGATTAATCGATTTGTAGACATTCTTCGCTAATATAGGTGTTGGAATTGTATTTTGGGCAATATATCATCCCATTGGAAGGCTCTAGGTAGATAGGATTCAGAAGGCGTTGAAAAAACATTAATTTTTTTTTTCTATCTCTTGTTTCATAACCTTTCAAGTGAAAGTTTGTCAAGATGGAATTCAAGCCTTAAATGTATTAATATTCCCTCTTTGATGTGCCCAATTTGTTTTAATCATTTCGAAAAGATTGACCATATTTTAGTAAAATGTGAGCTTGCATTTAATACATTGCAAAGGGTGTTGAGATGTTGATTTGGTGTTGTTGGGAATGAATTTGGTGCATGGTGTGTATTCATGGTTGGACTCGATCAGTATTTTAAGGAATTGAAAAACAGATCTAACATCTATTATTGATATAGTGCTTTAGGTGATTTGGAGATTCAAGAACAATGTATTGTTTAGTGTCAAGATGCCAATTAAAGACATTTTATTTAACAATATCTATGACTTCATTTAATTGGTTTTATGTATAGAAACCATAAGATCAATGCTACTTGTTGACATTGACATATTTATACATATCTTTAGGCAATATTTTAATACATTTTAAGTAATATTTTGGTAAATTGCAAAAACTATGTGATACTTATTGAATTAATTTATATGTTGTAGCCAAATAGGACACTCTTGAAGAATAAAGACCAAAAATGACAAACATTGGAACTTTGGAGGATTAGAGGTTAAAAGAAGAAGATTTCAACAACAAAAACCAAAATCATGTCGTGAGGCACCAATGATCACGACGTGAGGGACAATATTCTTGAAGATAGACTCGCGGAAGCCAGTTTCCTTGCCAGACAAGGATAACACCGAGATCACGACGTGAGACTATAATTCTCACGATGTGAGGATGGATTTTCGAAATTTATAAATATCTCTTTGCTCATTTGAGTTGGGAGGTTGGTTTTGACATATTTTGAATAAATACTCGAGTTTGGAGATCAGAAACCTGCAAAAAATACCTTTAGAAGGAGAGATCGTTTGAAGAAAGAGAATTTGAAGATTAACTCATTACATTAGATAGTCTTTTGTCTATTTTGTCCTTGGTGGTGTTGTCTGCTACCCCTGATAAGTGGTCTTAGGATCTTGATCCCAGTGGGTGTTTCTCAGTTAATTCAGTCAGGAGACAGATTGACGAAGCTACCCTTCCAGTGGAGGGCATTGGTGCCTTTTACTACAGAGATTACCTCTTAGAACGCCTCTGGTGGAAAGAGGTGTAGAGTTGGATTCTATTCTTTGCGCTGTTTGTCAAAATGCTCAAGAGGATGTGGCTCATTTATTATTTCATTGCGACTTGGCTTGTCAAATTTGGAGTAGAGTCGGTTTGTGGTTGGATTTGGCAATTCCAGTTTTTGTGGATCAATATCAATTTATTAATTGGATTGATACTTCGCAGGTGGCTAGTAGGGATCGGCTGGTCTTAGAGGCGGTGTGCTTGATGATGCTTTGGGTTATATGGTCCTATAGGAACACGATTGTTTTTTTGCCCTTCTAAGTGCAAAAAACAGTTTTTGTTTGATAGTATTTTAGATTTATTTCTTCGTTGGTTCACCTATAGGAACAACAAGGCTTCCAATAATTGGAATACGTGGTTGCGTAATCCATTGTTGCCTTAATTTTGTATTCTTTGCTAGCCTCTAGGTAGCTTAGTTTTTTGAGTTATATATTATGCTGTCGTTCTAAAAAAAACTCATTACATTCAGTTTGCGTTTATTTAATCATGTCAATTTCTGATGAACTTATGTGTTTGCTTTCAGCCATGAGTAACTAATCTAGTTTACTTTCGTTTAGCTAGATGAAACCTTGAAACTTTGAATTAGTTTAGTATTCATTGGATTTTATAAAGTTGGTTTGGTGTTTGTGTTTGTTTATCATTACCTAGCATGTTAAGGTTTGTATCTTTGTTGCTTAAATTCAAGTTTGGTGTAGCTTAGTGACCATTAAATTACATGAACTTGTCTACCTAGTAGTTTAGTGACCACTAATTTACTAGAGCTAAGAGTGACCACATCTTAGATAAGTGATAAAAGTAATGACTTTAGCTGTGTTGGAGAAAATAATTGTGATCATAATTGTCTTAGATAAATTTTACATAGCCCAATTATCATTAATAACTAATTCTGTGTTTGCTTGCGTAGGACCATTACATAGTAGTAAATGAATTGGTGAAAATATTAGTAATTTGGACCAAGATTGCTAATTACATAATAATTGGTAACCAACTTTAATAATCCATAAATAGTAACTAACCATATGAAAAAGGTAGATTCGAAACTAAACGAAAGTGTTTTTAATATATTGATTACAATTGTTTTTAGTTGAGTGTTTAAGTTAATCTGAACCTGAAAAATCAGATAAAAACCCTTTTTAATTATTGCTTGCTTTTCGATTAATTTTTAGTAGTTCTTTTAATATATTGAATTCGTTCCTTGTGTCTGATACCCAACTTACTTACTATACTATAAACTGACTAGGTACAGTGCCTAGATGTACATTAGTAGATAAATAGTTAGGTTATAAATTTAAAGCTAGATAGGTGATAACTTTTACACACATCACTTGTGTTGAGTGATTGCAAAACCCATTTTTAGTTATTTATGTTTAATTTTTATAGCTCCTTGTTAGTTTTGAATAATATTTAGCTCTTAAAAAAACCTGTCAAACAAGAGAAAGAAAATCATTACTAGGTGTTTTTACCTACTATAATATATTATATGAGAATCTATTATGTAACGAAATTTTGTTACGTATAAAAATGTTTAATTATGTAAAACATAATTATATGATGGTTGAATTCCATTTAACTAGGTTAACCTATAACTCAAATATTCAAAATAATAACTTATAAAAACCATATTAAGCTATTAATTAATAAAGTTCATATGTGCATGTAATAAATCAAAATGGATATGTAAATCTTAAAACGATTTCCTTACCAATATTTTTTTTATTATTTTTTTTAATCTTGAAATATATAGTTATTGGACGATGACATCAAATCAAGAAGTAGATATGTGTAATAATGTCAATATCTCTAAACTTAAATACAAATTTTCATGTAATATACACGGATCATTTATGTAATTTACTTTCAAATAATTTCATTATCGTTTCCAACACATGAAGTTAAGGTTTCATTCGAGATATTAATTTCCATCAGCTTAAATCAGATTTCAACAGAAAAGTTTCAAGTGTAAGATGTATTCATGTTTGTGCAATGTTGATCTAATCATCTAACATCGTTGTCATGGATCTATACCAAATCCACGACAACTTGATTTTTTATTCGTTTGTGATTTTGTACAGGTCAGATTATAAGAATTTTTCTTTCTCATCAAGGTAACAGCTGTTCACTTCATTAACTTAATTAAATTTCATGAATAATCTGCAAGTTATCGTGGTTTGACTAGTTCTTCAGAAGCACTTAATTACAAATCTAAAGTTAAAAGCTAAATCGATAGAAGTATTTGTTTGTATTGGTGGAGTGTTTCAAGAAGAAACTCCTTTGGCTTTCCACCTGCTACAACGACTCCATGATTCAATTCTTATAAGTACTGCTAGTTGGCAATTTTATCGTGCTTTTTTCTTTTTGTTGATGTAAGGAATATAATTATTATAATATCTTAGTCTAATTTGATCATCAAGTGGAAGTAAATTCAAATAATAGTCTTGTTGATGGATGGTGGATCCTTGTGTTAGGTAGTTTCTTGCATGTGAACTTAGAAGCCATTTTTGTCTCTTTTGTTTAATCATAGGTCAACTAGTTCCAGCTTGGAAAATCTCTAATGATTTAATCTGTAATTTAGATTAAGCTTCTTCTTGTTATGGATTAAAGTTAATCATCTTTAGAATATCTACTATATGTATATGCATCATGTTATAAGATAAGAAAACACATAAATGTAAGACAAAATTACACAAATGGTCCTTGTGGTTGGCAGAAAAGACTCATCGTATTTCAGAACCCGTTATGTTAAAAATTCCTCAAAATGACTTGGACTGGTATTTTCTACCAACCACAAGGACCATTTTTGTAAATTTGTCTAGATATAAATAATTAAGGAAACTTAAGAGCAGTTGAATTGAATCTTTACCCAAGATCAGTTAAATATCACAATCACCATATGGATGTGGACACTTACGTTATTATAATTTTCTTACATGAACATATTCTAAGGCGGCTTGTAGTTGTACATGTACAGCTCATGTATCAAATAGAAACAAATACAAATTGAACAAATAGTCAACCATGTAATGGATCAAACTACAATTCTTCCATATTCTTAATGTTTTCAAGAAATCTCATTCTCATCACATAAATGCCTTCTTTAAAGTTTCATTTATATCAAACATCTTTCATAAACATGGGAAACTTTCCAAAGATTGCATTCTATTCATCCTTTCTCTTTATTCTGATCGCTTTGAAAGTTAGTGGGCGTTTAATTTCAGATGGAAAAGATGACGTGGCACAAGGAGAAGAAGGATCGTCTTTCTTGCAACTCAAAGGAATCGATTCTTCAGAAGAAGAACATTGTGAGCAAATGTATGGATTTTTACCATGTTCAGAGAACATTCTAGGCCATTTTTTCCTCATTATCGTATACGAATACCTGTTATATCATGGTGAATGTTACGTTTCTTCTGGTGGAAAAAGAATCTTCAAGATTCTTGGCCCTGGTATCTTTGGTGCTAGTGCTTTTCAAGTCCTTGGTTTTCTTCCTGAATCCTTAATTCTTCTTGGTATGTTTTCTTTTTTTTAAAAAAAAAGGATTCTATATATTATAACAGAATTTGGCCTTTAACAAGATTTTCTATATAAATTGTAGTTTCTGGACTTTTTAACACGCAAGAAGTAGCACAAGAATATGTTCTTACTGGTGTTGGGTTGCTAGCTGGATCAACAATATTTCTTCTCACTTTACTTTGGGGAACTTGTGTAATTATTGGAAGTCAAGAATTTGAATGTGAATATAGTTCTAATACTTCATTGGCTCCTACCCGAAACCATTTCAAGAAGTTCTTTTCGTTTCTTACTCGTTAGTTACATAAAGATTCAATCTTTTTCACATTTAACTTTTGGGTTTACAACTTTTAAATATTTTGGTGTCGTTTGCTTATTTTCTTTATGTTTCTTGATTTTAGGTTGTGGTGTAACTACAGACAAAGAAACAAGTTCAACTGCAAAGATTATGCTCATTTCACTTATACCCTTTTTGTTTCTTTTGATCCCGAAATTATTCGGGATGCAATATACTTCTCATGGATATATTTTCATAATCACACTTCCTATTTCGGTTACTTTCTTGTTAGTTTACTTCATTTATCAGGTAATTAATCATCAATTTAAAGAACATAAAACTCAATATTAGAAAATTGTTACATGAGTCGATTTTCTTACAACGGGTTTTTTTAATAATTGTGTAGGTGTTTGAGCCCTCGATCCAAAAGAGAAGATTGTCATATGTAAAACATGAGCATTTAGTTTTAGACATATTGAAACATTTGCAAGAGCACACTGCAGATAAAATACTCACTGAAGATGGTTTAGCAAACTTGCCTGCTATAAAAGGGTTCGTTTCTTTTTTTTCTTTTTTCTTCTTTTAATTTTTTTAATAGAAATTTGGATTAAATTTTGGTATTGGTTTACAGTTTGTTTACAAAGATTGATCAAGATGGAGATGCATACATATCTTTTCCTGAACTCAAAGGACTTCTACAAGATATCAAATTTAGGCAATTAACTTGGGATAAAGAGCAAACAATTGAAGAAGTAATGAAAGAATTTGATTATGATGGTGACACAAAAGTAACAATTGATGAGTTCACTGATAGATTCACAAAATGGCTTGATGAGACTAAAAATGCAGTAAATAAACCGTATCGTTCAGTTAGTTCTTGGAAAGATTTATATCAGGTACTTTATCATTATACATTAGACAAAATAAAAAATAAAAAACATTGTAGTTTAAGCAATTTTATGATTTATACACTAACACTTTATCTTTTCCTATCCAAACATTAACATTTCAAACATTTTTTTCAAATTAACCATTTTGACCTAGGTTTCACCAGTAATTTTGTTATAATATGGTTGCACTGGTTATTTTCCAAATTACCATTTTGACCTTATCAGGTCAAAATGGTTAATTTAGAAAAACATGTGAAACTTTTATGATTTGATTGAAAAAAACTAAGTGGTTAAACCGCAAAATTGTCCCGGTTTTTTATAACTTTCTTTTTTAAATTTATAGTAGTTATGTTAAAAAAAACTTATTAAAATCCCTTGAAATATCTAACTTCTAGGTTGTCCAACCATGGGTTCAAACCAAAAAGAAAGAACGTGAAATGATGAAGGTTCTAGTATCAGAAATTATCAGGCATGATAAAAATACTCCATTTGGAAACTTTTATAAACAAGATGGAAAACCAAATGTGTCAGCCATAAAGAGGTATAAAACCGTAATAATCAATTTCCAAAAGGGTATAAAAGTCAATGTTTCATTATCCACTTAACCAAATAATTAATTCCTCTTGAAAATTGTAGATTGTTTAAGAGCTTAGATGTCAACAACGATAACTCAATATCGTTAACCGAATTAAAACAACTTATGATGAACGTTGACTTTGGTCAAACATCATGGAATGTGGATGAAGCAACATCTCACATAATGGAAGATCTTGACAAAAGTGGAGATAACCAGATTGATGAAGAAGAATTCATTGATGGATTTAAAGATTTGCTCAACACAAATGATCAACTATTGACCCCTACAACACCCGGCCCTAAAAATATATCACGGGTAAATTACAAATTTACAATTTTGGTCCCTATGTATAACTGATTTTTACAATTTTGGTACCAAAGTGTTTTCTCTTTTAGTTTTTGTCTTTATTCGAGGTTTTTGTAACGTTTTTTTATCCTCATTCAAGTAAAACGACTTATATTTACGGACCAAAAATGCAAAAATCAGCTAACTCTGGGACCCAAATAGTCATTTTTACTTAGAACAAGGACCAGAAACATTACAAGAACCTCAAATAAGGACCGAAATTGTCATTGGGACCTAAAAAGGAAATGTAATTTGATAACTATGCAGAAACCATGGGAGAGATATGAAAATGATGACGTGGATAGAAGTTTGTGGGGATGGACAAAAGCTGTAATGCTATTGGTTCTTGGGATTGCCATGCTGGCACTTCTGGCTGAGCCACTTATACATAGTGTACAAAATGTGTCCAACTCAGCAACCGTTCCTTCTTTTTTTGTGTCCTTTGTTTTTGTCCCATTGGCCACAAATGCAAGAGCAGCTGTAGTTGCAATCCAAACTGCAAGTCAACGGAAAGAGAGAACTACTTCGTTGACTTTTTCTGAGGTAATCAATTTAGGGTTGTGTAAACTATAAACTATATAAACTATAAAATTCCTTTTTTTTTTTAATATTATGTTTTAATTTTTGCAGATATATGATGGGGTGTTTATGAACAATGTTTTGGGATTTTCTGTTCTTTTAGCAGTTGTGTATTTTCGAGGGCTGATTTGGCATTTCACTGCTGAATTATTGATTGTCTTTATTGTTTGTATCATTATGGGGACGACAGCTGGCTTCAGATCAAAGCTTCCTATTTGGACATCGATTACAGCCTACCTGTTGTATCCCTTATCTTTGATTTTTGTGTATTTTTTTGCAGATTTTTGAGAAGAAAAAAGAAAAGGAGAATTTCTTTTGTTGTATAAAAGATGAAATGTAGAGATGATGTATTAAAATTAATTTTTCATTTTATTTTTTCTTGTACAAAAGTGTTCTTTTGAAACTTGTATAAACAACATATATACGAGATGATGAAATGTGTATTTGTTCCTTTTGTTGAAGTTAATTGTTGAGTTATGTACTTTTGAGGGCTCTTCTTAATCTCCTCTTATATGCTTATTTACTAAGGGATCAAACCCATGTTATCTCTAACATGTATTATATTTGGGTAAACCTTCTACATGTGTACTAACTATTACTGTATATTATATATCTATGTATTTTGTATGTTGTATAGTTAGTCTGTTTAGCCTAGCCTATTTATATTTTATCAGCCCATTTGTATCGTGTATGTATATATTGTGTGGAATGAAGGGAATACGTTTCATGAGAAAACATTCTAACCCTAATATGGTATCAGTGCTGTAAAGGGCTCCTGCTACCAAAGCCTTCCCAATACCATCGACACCCACTGTGTCGATTCTGAAAGTTCTGTCTTCTTCCCTCCTTTATTCCTCTGTTGCATCTTCTCTTCTACTTATTCTCTTATTCTCATACTGCTTATTCTCTTAGTCTCCAACCCTCCACCGAGAATCGCCAACCGTCGAATTCTTCTTCTCGATCTCAACATCAGCCTACTTTTCCAATGCAATGGCCTTATTTTCCTCCGCCTTGGGCACTCTATGGATGACCTTCAGCCCCCTACGCTGGAAAGCAGCATCGTCACAGGTCTTCTCCATCTGCCGGACAACAAGGACTACTTGGCAGCAGTCTCGCCAATGCTGACCACCCAGTTCAGTCTCCTGCTATTTTTCATGCTGCTGACCAGACAACTAAACTCACCCCCCGGTGGTAGTGGTTTCCTACGACTCATTCTGATCAATCCACAGATATAGCGGCTGCAATGCACACCATGTCGATCAATGACACCCACGACCCATCGTGGTATATAGACACTGGGGCTACTTCTCATTTGGCCTCGGACTCAGGTAAACTCCATTCGTTACATAATAATAGCAAAATAAACTATGTCCTTGTTGGCAATGACTCTTCTATTCCCGTCACTCAATCTGAACACTCTCATATACACACATCTCACCACCCACTTCACCTTCATAATTTTTCTGGTTACACCTAATTAACATAATCAAAAACCTTATTTTGTTCGAAAATTCACAACAGATAATAAAGTCATTATTGAATTTGATAAATTCGGTTTTTCTGTGAAGGATTTCAAACCCGTCAGGTACTTCTTAGATGTGACAGCTCGGGTGATCTCTATCCTGCTTTCGAGAGCCCAAATCTCCTAGCGCTCTCCTTGCTTGCAGTCCAACCCTATGGCATCAGAGTCTTGGTCACCCCAGCCCTCGTGTTCTTCATTTTTTACTTTTAAATAAATTTATTGCATGTAATAAAGACTCTGCTTCTGTTACATGTAATTCGTGTCGTCTTGGCAAACATGTTAGGTTGCCATTTACTTCTGTTTCCATTGTTTCTCATGTATTTGACATTATCCACTCTGATATCTGGACTTCTCCTATATCGAGTGTTTCTGGAATAAATTATTATGTGTTGTTTTTAGATCACTATTCTCATTTTTATGGGTTTATCCTTTACGAAACAAATCTGAGGTCATTACTAAATTCTTACATTTTCGTGCATATGTCAAAACCCAATTTAATATTGAAATCAAATCCTTTCAATGTGATCACGGGGGCGAATTTGACAATCGTGAGTTCCACTCCTTATTCGACCAAAATGGTCTTACCTCCCGCTTCTCTTGTCCAAAAACATCTCAACAAAATGGAATGTCAGAACGTATGATTCGCACAATAAATAAAATCATTTGTACCCTGTTGTTTCAAGCCCATATTCCATCTGAATATTGGGTTGAGGCCTTACACATGGCCTCACATCTTCTTAACATCACTCCATCCTAATCCATCAATAATGACACTCATTTTTCAAAACTCTTTCACAAACAACCATCATACTCTCATCTTCGTGTCTTCGGATGTCTCTATTATTCGTACATTACTCCTCCTCACAAACTTGCTCTTCGCTCTACTCCGTGTGTTTCTTGGTTATCTTACACAACACCGTGGTTGTAGATGTCTCGATCTTGCTAAACGTAAGATCATTATCTCCCGACATGTCACATTTGATGAGACATCCTTCCCCTTCCTATATGTCACCCCTAATCAACCTCCTTCCTATTCCTTTCTTGATGATCCTTTTCCCATTATCATTTCTCGAATCATTGACTCAGGTCCATCTCCCACCATCACCTTCTCTTCTGATGGTCCTTTTCTTGACTCCCATTCTTCACCCCCTGGGAGCTCAACTCCTACCGATGCCCCTCCCATTATATCGGAACCTCTCTTTTCTATTCCGCCTCCTCAACCTCTGCCAAGTCTTCCTATGGTGACACATGCAAAACGTGGCATCTACAAACCCGTGTCTCGTCCCAACCTCCACACCATCACCGAGTCTCTTATGCCTAAGTCTCACATCCATGCTCTTCGTGACCCTAATTGAACCATTGCCATGTAAGACGAGTTTAATGCTCTTATTTCTAAAGAAACATGGAAACTTGTCCCAAGGACCCAAGGGACTAATATTGTACATTACATGTGGTTGTTTTAAAAGAAATACAAGGCAGATGGTTCTCTTCACAGGTACAAAGCTCGATTGGTTGCTAATGGAAAAGGTTAGAGACCCGATTTTGACTATAATGAGACATTCAACCCAGTTGTCAAATCGACCACCATTTGCACTGTTTTGAGCATTGCCACTTCTCGACAGTGGCCCATTCACCAACTGGAGGTCAAAAATGCTTTCCTACATGGTCAACTAAATGAGACAGTTTATATGTATCAGCCTCCGAGATTCCATCACCTGGAACACCCAAATTATGTATGTCTCCTTCCGAAGTCTCTCTATGGCCTGAATCAAGCGCCTAGAGCATGGTTCCACGTATACGGATGGCACCTCTACTAGTTTCTTATTACTCTATGTTGATGACAGCATCCTCGATTGGATTGATTAGACACATCGTCTCTCTCCTTTCCACCGAGTTTGCCATGACAGATCTGGGTAACCTCTCATATTTTCTTGGCATTTCAGTTACACGGGATGATTCGGGCTTATTTCTCTGTTAACGAAAATTTGATTTAGATCTTCTTGAGTGGGCACATATGTCATCGTGCAACCCATGTCGCACTCCAGCCGATACACAAACGAAGTTAGATTATACAAGCAATCCTATTTAGGACCCAACCCTATACGGGAGCCTAGCTGGTGGTCTCCAGTACTTGACCTTCACTCGACCCGATATCGCATATGCTGCTCAGCAAATTTGCCTTTACATGTATAATCCCCGTGAGCCTCGCCTTCATGCGCTTAAGCGTATCTTACACTATATTCAGGGTACTCTAGATCACGGTCTTCAGATTCATCCCTCCTCCACTACGAGCCTCACTACCTACTCCGATGCAGATTGGGGGGGGGGGTGTCCCGCTTCTCGGAGCTCCACTAGTGGCTATTGCATTTATCTAGGCGACAATCTCATTTCCTAGTCCTCCAAGCAATAAGTCACTGTTCTCGATCTAACGCTGAAGCAAAATATCAGGGTGTCGCAAATGTCGTGGCCCAAACATGTTGGCTTGCAATCTTCTTCGGGAACTCCACTACTCGTTGACCAAGGCTACCATTGTTTATTGTGACAATGTTAGTGCAATGTATTTATCGACTAATCCCGTGCAACACCAACGAACCAAGCACATCGAGATAGATATACACTTTTTTCGGGATAAAGTCGCTACTGGGCAAGTCCGCGTCCTTCATGTCCCTTCTAGCCTTCAATAGGAAGACATATTCACTAAAGGACTTCCGTCTTTGCTTTTCACGGAGTTCAGATCCAGTTTTAGAGTCCGATCTCAATCTCCCGCTCATACTGCAGGGGCGTATTAGTGTATATTATCTATGTATTTTGTATGTTGTATAGTTAGTCCGCTTAGTCTAGCCCATTTATATTTTATCAACCCTTTTGTATCGTGTATGTATATATTGTGTGGAATGAAAAGAATACTTTTCATGGGAAAACATTCTAACCTTAATACTAACTACTTCCTATAATTACCAAGTTTTCGTATTAGAGCTTATTTCAATTAAAAATTACTATTTCAAATCCCAAAACTTAAAGCATTGAGATATGTTACTTAATCCTAGACTAGGTTCTAAGATCTTAATTCTAAAATATACAAATTAAATTTCAATAATGAGTAATGTTAAATACCAAGGATAAGTTACTTAATCCTAGAGTATGTAAAGAGGAAATTACTAGTATTACATCCTAAACTCACACCATTTACTTTTTCAATTCTTAATGAGTACTAAAGTTTAAATCTAAGCATTGAACCAAGTATTTAGTTCACTTAAATTATTGTTTTGATACCAACTCTATGATGTATGTATATGTATATTCTCAGGCCCAATATTTGGATCGTATGTGTAGCCCAAGTCAATATTGTATACGTAATCCTATTATATATGGTTCATTAACGAGAACATATCTTTGAATAAATGTTATCATTCATTTTTAGAGCATATATATATATATATATATATATATATATATATATATATATATATATATATATATATATATATATATATATATATATATATATATATATATATATATATATATATATATTTTAAATTTTTAACGTCATAGTTAGTAAAGTAGTTTTCTTACCTTGGAAAAGTGTATTCGAATCTTTGTCATCCTAAACCATATTCATGAGTTATGGCGAGATTCTGATAATCGAACTAGGATTTAGAACTACGGTTTGGTTTTTTTTTTTTGACGTGCTTTCTCAATATTAGCATTTTATATGCACTATGCCATCAATTTTTAATTTTCTTATTCTAGAAAACGAATTTTCAAAGAGAAACATCTTTCGCAAAATGAAACATATTTTGCAGAATATCATTTTGTACAATTTAACAAACTGATCTTTTATGTATTTTACATTTTAGGTCAAATTTGTGTATCTTTGTATATTTAACGAATTATGATGAACATTGTGAATCGACCTCTTATAACACGATTGATAGTTTTTTCATAGTTACAACAGTTATCCCCTCTGGTACCATCATTAACACCAACTTCAAGGACAAAACTAAAACTATAATGAATTCAACGCAATTTTTATTGACAACAATGTCATAAGTCTTTTTTTTCGGTTTAATGTAATATGAGTGTCATCGAGGCCTCACATGTCCTACTCGAGTTCTAGCATGACATGGCTCTATTTTCAATCTCCATCGTTTTAAAGTATTGTAATATTAATGAATTTGGTTGTAGTAACATGTTTGAGTTTTTGGTAATACAATATACACTAGAAAATAATATATCATCATAAAAAACTATTATTGAAGCAAAAATAAAATTCAATACTAAATTATTTTAGATGTTATTTATCTAAAGCAAAGTATGATAATCATCTAATGCTTGGTTAACCTAAGCCCAACTTTATATCTTGACACCGATATGTGGGCTGATAATGGAGACGGACAAGTAATATGTAACATTTCAAAAATTCTAAGAAAAAATTTCATTTCAAATAAATCAAAACCATTCATTCATTATTTCAAAAGACAATCAGAGTAAAATGCTCTTAAAACATCAGAGTGAAATCAGAAGTACCTAAAAATATTTTAATTATAAACTTTAAACACAAAGCTTAGTGAGTTCCCCAAAATAATGCATATCATACATACATATCAGCTTGAAACTGTAACGAGTCTATTTCACCCCTGGATCGATTTCACCACATGGTCTATTTTAACTCAATCAGTGTTTTTCAACTGAATGGGTCTATTTTACCCCCAAGTCTATTTCAACTTAATCGGTAATTTTCAACCGAACAAGTCTATTTAACCCCTAAGTTCATTTCCACTCAATTGGTGTTTTTTAACCGAACGGGTCCATTTCATATCCGGGTCTATTTCACCCTACATACATAAAGCATACATTCATATCAGTAAGAGTGACAAAGACAACAAGCACATATAAACATATCAGCAAGAATCACAAAGACAACAAGCACATACATGCATATCAGTTAAAGTCCCAAAGACAACTAGCATCCAACAAACATAATCCAGTGGACCAACATTGGTGCCTTCGACCCACTAGTACAGTGAAAAGACTCATATGAACTACTCAACATAAGCCCAACAAGTACCTCAACCTCACAATAGCCAATCCAAGCTTCAATAGTCTGGAAATGTAGTGTCTTTGATGGATCCAAAGTTGATGCATCATTTATTGCAACCAAAAGAACCTTCTTGATCTTTAAACTTCATCAAAATATCATAAAAAGCATCCAAAAGAGGAGAGAGGAGAGAGGAGAGAAGAGGAGCTCAAATCTTGAAGGTGGAGGCCAGGGTTTCTCCTAATGGGGTTCTAGAGGTGATGGAGGCTCATAAAATGGCCAAAAAGTATGAATCTTATGCTTAAACAGTGTTGTAAAACTCGCCGAGTTGGTTGATTACTCCTCCGAGTACTCGCTACTCCCCCCCTTGCCGAGGTGAGTTACATAATCCCGAGTACTCCCCGACCGGCCCCTTACGAACTGAGTAGTGTTGTGAAATTCGGTCAACTCGGTGATTAATATGTATAATATACTTAATGATTTATTATTTAACACATACACATGTGATTATTACTACATATATATCTTATATTTTCAGTAATTATTCAAAAAGTGAGACCATTATGTGTTTTTCATTTTTTGTGTATTCACATGTATCCAATTTTGTTATATATTTCAATCAACTTATGATTTTATCTTATGATTTTGGCATATATAATTTCCCTAAAAATATTTCTACACAAATTTTCAAATCCGAGTACTCCCGAGTACTCGCTACTCGGTAGTCGGCCGAACAGGTACTGAGTAACGAGTTTTACAACCTTGTGCTTAAATATGTTAAAAACCCTAAAAATCAAGGGCTTAGGCTTAATAGTTTGTCATTCTGTGGCAACGCTTTCGCTGTGCCATGGAAACTGTCGTGTCGTGGCAACAGGTTTCACCCAAATCCACCTCAATTTCAAACAACCATAACTTCTTCGTTTCAACTCTTTTTTGACGGTCTTTATATCCATGGAAAGGTATCAACGAGACCCATAACCCTATCTAGTTACTTTTGTCTTAAAACATACCAAACTAAACTTATTAATTCATGCAAGAAGTCTGAAACATCATTTTTCCCATTTTACCCTTTGACTCCAAAACACAAACTAAGGGCTTAGATCCCATAACGAATATTATCAAAATCTAATAAGGCCTAAACCTTATTTCCTTGAAGCCTAAGGCCTTTACCCGATCCATTTATTTCCCAAAATCCCGAAATAATAAACTTATCGAAATAAGATGTTACAACTCTCCCCCACTTAAACTAGATTTCGTCCTCAAAATCCGTCTTGGTTAGAATCCCGAAAAACAACACCAATATATTTTCCATAAGTTCTATTTGGTGTTGATGGTGTTTCATTTCAAATTCACATCGTTGTGTAAGAATTTTGGCTTGTTACGAAATCATAAACTCAAGATAACAATTCTTTCAATATATTGTTCCATTCCATCCAATAAATTTAAATAATTCACAATACATTGAATTCTTTAAAGTTCAATGGATATACAAACTTGATCTATAATGCAATGAATTCATTTCGTCCATTAACTTTAAGGCATCTTACATTAGCTTCAAGGATGTCGAAGATTGAAATGCAAACTAATAGCATTGAGATTATGGTACGACATATGTAGACACAAACTTTTTTTCGTTGTTTTGCTCCAAAAACTTGCCTAGAAAGGGTCTCCAACCCTCCAACAAGTCCTGATTATTATGTTATAATAAAGGTAAATTGCATAAAGGACACTAAATTTTCATAAAAAAATCAATTTTGACACTATGTTTTTTTATTTTTCCAATTAAGCGATTGCATATTTTTTTCAATTAAGTTACTGTATTTTTTTTTTTTTTTTAATTTTGACATCTAGAAAGTGATACCATCAAAAAATATCATTTAATCATGTCATATCGGTGTTACATCATCAAAGACTGACACGTCACAATGTGATGTCAACTAACATCTAGAAAGGTTAATATTAGTGCAATTTCGAAAATTTAGTATCAAAATCAAATTTTTATGAAAACTTTCTTAATTATATAAATAAATAACATAATGTCCGGTGGCGGAGCCAGACTCAAAGTAAATGAGTATCCCAATTTTTTTTCCATGTATCATCGCAACGGCTGAGCATGGGACGGGTTAAGTAAGGATGTCAAAAATTCACATGGGACCCCGAACCCATGGGGCCCCGATCCCGAATGGGAAATATTTGTTTAAAAAATCAGGGATGGGGGTGAGGGCGGCGACAATCTCCACCCCGTTTGCCCCCGTTGACATCCGTAGGGTCAAGTCAGTTTTGACTTAAAATCAAACCTAAAACCGATTGTCTCGGTTTTGAAACTTTTAAAACCTAACCGAACCCAAACTCATCGGTTTGGTATTTCGATTTTCAGTTTGGTTTTGGTTTTAAATCCAAACCTTAATCGAATCCTTAGTTAACTTCAAATCATGTTTTATACACATGAAATTGAATTATCTTTTGATACTTGAATCAATGTGGGACAAAAAGTAGATATCAAATGAAGCATGAGGATAACAAGTTTATATAATAAATGAAAATAATTGTGTTTATATGTGTTTGACGATGTGAGATAGAATAGTTGAGAAAATAAAAAAAAAATAGAATAGCTGGAAAAAAAGTGCAAACAAATGATTTGTAAAATAAAAAAATTGATCTTGAGAACTTTATTTCAATAAGCCAACATCTTAGCCAGTAAACTAGCTGTTATATTGAGTTTACCCTTGGACCGCCTATGATAATGTCACTATCCAATTTTATCAAAACTTAATGTATTTTTTTTATGCAATTTAAACTTTCATTTAGGTATTAAAATAATAACATTTATTTACCATAAAGCTAAAGAGAAATTAAATATTCTTCTACTTTTTTGTTCCTACAAATCCTCTTATCCAATTAAATAATAACATGTGTCATATTAATGTATTAAAATATGATTAAATGAGCATTAAATGATACAAATGTCACAATTCAATTGGATAGGAAGATTTGTTTGAAGAAAGAATAGTAGAAGGATACTTAATTTCTCAAGCTAAAACATCGAACTCACATTAGAAACCGGTTACAACATTAAATCAGACTTTTGATAGCATTAATGGCCCATTTGGGCCCAACTAAGACAAAAATAATTAAAAAAGAAATTACAAATAATCACAACAATTACTAAATTACAAAAGTAACCTCCACCTACAATCCAAAAACCCCACACCCTCATTTTGGGCAAAAGAATCTTAAAAAATAAATTAAATTTAGAATAGGAAAAAAAAAAAGGAAAAGGAAAAAAGAAGTGCTGAAGAAGCCATGTTAAATTAAAAAAAATCACATGCGAATCATGGGGACCACTCACACCACCACCAAAAGCAAGGAAACACACCACGTGCATGCATGGGGGCGCAATTTAGCAGATTCTACCTCCTCCCTCCGGCCTCCGTACCACTCCTGTTTCGGCGGCGGAGCCCCCGTCGTTCCCGCCAATGGTGGCTCCGTTCACCTCCTCCTCCTCCTCCACTTCCTCCGCCTTCTGCATGTTCTGTTCGTGATACACTCTCCTTAATCTCTCTATCTCCTTCTTCAATGCTTCTTGGTGAGCTGCATTAACAGCATTTATGAATTATGATCGATCGTCTTAATTATCTTATTTATTTTCACGAATCAAATTCGTATCCAATTAATTACCATCTTTGAAAATCTTGTCTTGTGCTAAAGCTGCTATTCTTTGCTTAAGTGCGCTGTTATCCACGTTCAAAACCAATCTCTGATGATCCAAAAACGCAACTCGTGGTGATAATGTCGATACTTCCGTCTGAATTAGCAACAAATTGATCATGTATTAGTTATTCTTATACTTCAATTTTAATCAACAATCGCTTGATTTACGTTTTGTAAGTGAACTGCAAATTCTGCAACGATTTTTTTTGAAAATTAATTGAACGATTTGGTGAATTGTGTACAATCTACAAACCTGTAATGTGGTGACGCTGCGTTCGAGTTCAGAAATGTACTGCAACTTTCTCACTCTTGATCTCTGAGCAGACTGACGATTTGCTAGAATCCTGTTGAAGAGATAGATTATGAAGATTAATTACACGTAATTAAGCAGTGTATGAATTAGATTAGCTTAATTATGGATGAGTAATTTGATTACCTTTTCACCCTCTTTGGATCAACAATGGTGGTACCCTCGCTACAGAAATTAAAGCAAGGTTTTCCGGATTCTGTCTCAGGTTGGCAATCGCCGCCGTCTTCCACCTCTCCAGGTTCGTTCTTCGGCTGGTGGTGATGTTGTTGTTTCTCCGGTGGCGGCGTTGGTTTGGCGTCGTCATTATCACTGTTTTGATCCGATGGCGTAGACGGATTAGATGACGTCGACCTCGTCGACGGTAGATTCGCTGCGACGTCTTCGTCGGAAAACATGGAACTAAACTGCTCATCATCCAAACGTTCAAATCCATTGTTGTTAGAGCAAGGCATCAGGGAATTATTAATTCCATTAGAATTACGACACTCCTCGACGAACGGCGACTCAATGAAAGCAATTGGATCGCTGACAGATCTTCGATGCGAGTTCCTCCTCGCTGACGAGAAATCAAGGAACTCATCCACCCAATTCGGTGGCTGAGCTGCGGTAGACGGCATCGACATCATCTGGTACGCAAATGACGGCCAATTCTGCGCCATTGTTGGCACTTTTGGCGGCAATTGTGCCATATATATAGAAACTCACAAAAACCAAAATTCCACCAAACTAGATCTAAAATTCAGCAAGCTAAACGATCAGATCAGGATTCACACGATGAAGGTACCAATGCAAGAAGAAGTACACACATATATATATATATATATATATATATATATATATATATATATACCTACAATCAAAATTCTGCAATTACGTGTAGAAATGTAGAGGGTTTCTTCTGGTTTTGGTGGGAAGGAGGAGGGAGGTGGTGGGTCACATGGAGGAGGATTATGACAGCTAGCAACAGGCTGTGACACAACGGTTTCACTGGGAAAAAGATTACAAGGGTAGTTAATTTAAAAACCGGCGGAAATCAGAATCAGCCCACCACGTGCCGATGTAACTGAGCTTCCTCCATTCTTAAATCCTATCTTGTTCGATAATATTTCATTATTTTGGTAGGCTAAAATAATCACAAATTTTAGGGTTTTTGGTTTGGCATTATTTATTATTAGAGAAAATTACAAAAATGGTCCCTGTGGTATGTCATAATAGACACATATGGTCCAACTTCAATAAAATGGACAAACTTGGTCCTTGTGTTATTTCAATATAACAAACTTGGTCCCTTCGTCAGACGGTGTCAATATGATGTCATTAAATTTCTATAAAATGACAATGTTAACCTCCATTACATGTTGCATTTTAGCCCAACTAACTTTCAGATTTTGGTTTAATAGGTCTCTTTCATTTATTTTCGACTTTCTAAGGGACAATTTTTGTAACTTTCCCATATTAAAAAGGTCCAAGTGCCAAATAAGTTTCCACATTAGAAACAATAGGACCAAATTAGACTATATCGTAGGGACCGTTTTTGTAACTTTCTTATATTAATGTCCACCTACTTATGTCATTTAACCGACCCTTGGAGCCTACAACAAACATTATTGATGGGATTATAAATGTAACATCTCAAGACCAAAAATTTCATTTTTGATTTAACGATTTATAAAACAAATTATAGGAAATCTCATCAAGTTATCTTATTTCATAAAAATCATAGATCATATGTCTCAAAAGCATGTCATAAGATACTAATAATGTCAGAGTACAAATCCCAGAGATCTCATATGCGGAAAACCGTGTGTGTGATGTGCTACTACCGTGCCGACTCCTTTCCTTTCGAAGAAAAGGACCTGGAACAAAAACTGAAAACCATAAGCACAAAACTTAGTGAGTTCCCCCATTGTACCACATATCATACAATAAACATACTTTCAGACATATATGGGTGTCCGGCCTACCTTGCTGAGCATATCTGGATGCTCAACCTAATGTTGTCAGGCATACCGGGGTACCCGACCAACCCACTGCCAAGCATATCTAGGTGCTTGACCTACCCTGTCAGGCATATTTGAGTATCCGACCTACCGTCCGGTTTATTTCAACCGACTATGGGGACTATTTCACCCCAACCACTACCACATAATAACATAGCATAACATACTATCAGGCATATCTGGGTGCCCAACCTACCTTGCCGGTTTATCTCAACCGGATTCGGGGACTAGTCCCCTTCCTACCACTATCACATAATATCATAGCATACTAGCACAAATAGCATAACATATTATGGAATGCCAGACAATTATCACAAAGACAATCATCTCCATTATAATCAACTACTAGTGGGCAGACATTGGTGCCTTCGACCCACTTCTACTGGAAGGTAACTCACCTCAAATGTCGCGTAGTAGTTGTACTATCCTTGGGTCTAGGATCAACTCCTCTCAACTCCTACACATAATAATCTCCTTTAATTACCTCTTTTATACTCATAACCCCTTTGAGGGTCAACTCTGGTCAATGGTCAAAGTCAACATCCTGGTCAAGTCAACATCCTGGTTGACTCAACTCGCTGAGTTGGTCCATCAACTCGTCGAGTTTCATGATCCATAAAACTCTAGAAATCCCGATCCTACTCGTCGAGTTCTTTCATGAACTCATCGAGTTCCATGATCCATGAAACCCTAGAATCTTGACCTTACTTGTCAAGTTCTTTCATGAACTCATCGAGTTCCCCTTCATACAGAGTCGGGACATTTCGCTCACAACTCGCCGAGTTCCTCCTTGAACTCGTCGAGTTCTTCAGTCTTCAAACCCAAAAACATGTCCAACTCGCTGAGTCATCTCCTAGACTCGACGAGTTTGGCCAGTAACAGAAAAGGTTGGGGAACCACGACCCAACTCGCCGAGTTGTATGAACAACTCGTCGAGTCCCCCATAGTCTAAATCCATTCAGTCGTTTCCAGTCGGGTTTAATGCTTCCAAACCATAGATCTGGCCCCCTAGGGTTGATATATCATGTAAAGTTACTAACTTTATGTCCATGCATGGGTTATTTAGCCCAAAAGGCCCTAAAAGGTGGTTCACAAGTTGCATGGACTCCCATGGCCATAAAGTTGGCACCTTTATGCCATGGAGTCCCTCAACGGCTCTAGATATGAAGGTTCTTTCCACAGGGGATATCCAAATCCCAAAGGCCACCATTATTGAATCAAAACATGAGAAAAAGCTCTAAAACTAGGTCTAAACACTCAATAAGCCAGGTAAGAGCTTTATAGCTCAGGTGTACCAGAAATGAAGTTGTACTTCTGGATCCAAAGCTTCTTCCTTTAACCAAGCACTTCTAAATTCCACTCTTCAAGGAAATAACAAAGAATCACTCTCTTTTCACTCACACACACTCAAAAGGCTCAAGATCATGAATTAGGGTTTTGTTGGACTGAGGGAGGCGACGAGGGAGGTCACAATAAAGTGTTAAGGTCCTTAAATAGAGTGCAAACCCTGAAAATTAGGGTTTCACTCTGGCAGCCCTACTCGTCGACTTGAGGCTTCTCAACACGTTGAGTAGACTTCAAGTCCCGCGTCCAAAATACGTTTCTACTCGACGGGTTTGGGGCCTCCAACTCTTCGAGTCCCTTTGCAAAAATACATACCAGGATCCGGGCGTTACAATAAAACACCATCTGGGGATCAAAACAAAAAAACCCTAGAAGATATTTCCCTTATTTGGGTATACAACATCCTTTGTAACCCTAAAATACACCATTCAAAAAAAAACATGTCATCCCACTGCCCTCTTCGGATTCTTTAAATTCACATGATGGCTCGTCAATTACACATTTGCACTCTATTGTTTTTAGCTATGATAAGAAGATAAGTGAGAACTAACTGGAGATGAAGCGCCTCCGATAAGAGCTTGGTTCGAGACTACATGATCTTTAAGGTCAACTACATGAAGCTCAATGAAAGAGTAAAAGCAAATCAAAAGATAATCAAGGAAATGGCAGTGTTGGTGACTGGTCTCACAGTTACTGTGATGATGTTGTTGGTGGTGCAGTTCCCGCCAGTTATTGATGAAGTGATGGTAATGACGGTGATGATCAAGCATATATATATATATATATATATATATATATATATATATATATATATGTGTGTGTGTGTGTGTGTGTGTGTGTGTGTGTGATAAATGTTTGTATCTATTTGTGTTTTGGTTGTTGTTGCTAATTAATGTGGTAGAACCGAATGGTAATGAAGACCTTTCCTAATGACAACCAATTTTGGTAATGAAATTGTAAACTATAAGGCCTAAAATATTCAAGAACTTTTTCTTGTGATAATGAAATGGATGAAGCATCCGTGTTTTGATAAGTTGACTATGTAAGTTTTGTAGTGTTAAGATAATGCACCCTTTTTAATCAGTCAGTAATTATGTATTAATGGTCATTAACATCTATGCTTATTGAAGTACATTGACAAATGGTAAGAAAAATACATTGCTATTTGGTAACCAAAGTACATTGATATGGTATGTTGCTAAATATTGTCATTATAGTAGCTTTAAATATGGTAAACAAAGTACATTACTATATGGTAACCAAATTTCATTGATATGGTATGTTGCTAAATCTTGTCATTATAGTATGTTGACCCTGATGGGTTTTAGGCATAAGAACAATCCTATGTGCTCATACAAACCCTAATGCTAGGATCTAGGTTTCTCTATTGTATATGCTTTGAATCCAAGACTAATAAACTTAGATCTAACATATTATAAACTGAATTAGGGTTTAGAAAATTACCTTTGATTGTTATATAGCAATAACAATCAATTCCTTGCTTGGATTGGCTTCAAAAGCTTAGTGCCTCAAATGCTGCACCTCTAATGGAGTCACAAACACCACTAAGCAACTTGGATGAAGAGGGAAGAGAGGGGAGGCACCAAAAACAGTTGGAAACCCTAGAGAATCAGTTGTCCACGTTTTTGGAGCCTAAGGGGTCCTTTATATACTTGTGTGGGCTGCTAGGGTTTCAGTCAAAACCCTAATGGACAGCTTAAACTCTAAGCAGCCCATGGAACCTTCTGGATAAGGCCATGGACAAAAATATGATGGGCTTCCATCATAATTTCGTTCACCCCTTGTTCCTTTAGCATTCCTTAGCCCAATAACTCAATTATCCAATAATTGCAGTCCAGTCCCCTAAGTTTAATTAATCTCTTTTAGCCACAAAATTAATTATCAATTAATTCTTGACTAATATTAATTAAACAATATGATTTCTCCTTTAATATATTATTCTCATAATATATTAATAAATCATATTTAAACCTTTCTATCCTCAATTCATCCTACATATTGCTATGGTGAAGGCAACCCAAAAGGACCATGCTCATAATCGGGTCAAGTACATACCAAAATAGTTATGGACTTAGACACTAATCCAACAGTCTCCCACTTGGATAAGTCTAATAACTATTTTCCGTATGACTTCAGAACCTGATCAACAATCGTAGCTTTCAAAATCCGCTGTCAACTCTGATCTTATCAAATAGCGTGTCCTTTAGATAAGGGATTATATATTCCTCCATTCTCAAGATATCGTATAGAAAAAAGACATGAATTTCAATCATTCTCTCTATATTGTTTCCCGACTTCCGATTTATGACGACTGATAACAGACTACAATTGAACACATCAACTTAGTCCCGGCTTGGCCAAGCTCTTAGGTGTCATTACTAAATCATCGAGAGGCCCACAGATATCGCTTTTATCCTACTTTGGGTAAAAGGAATGGATAAACTTCGACTCAAATGCTCGCTTGCATTTATTGATCGAATCACACACAACAATAAGTTTTATAACACCAAGTTACTGGTGCGTTTACTTATTATCAATGTGTGACTGACCAACAAATAACAACTCACACGTCTCGGTTTCAAGAATATACAATATTATCGTCTCACTAATCCCTTGTGATAAATCCATGAAGTGATCCAAGTGAGCGTGGGTTTAATCCAATACTCTAATCTTATCAAAGCACTCATGAACTCTGCCGCAAACTTGTGTCATGTCTAAACAATTCAGACAATCTACAGATAGATTCATGACAGTCTTTATTCATACCTACTCCCAACGTATGACCGACTGTGGATGTTTGAACAACCTAGTTATTCTGGAAGTCAAAACATGCAAATTGAAACATAACAATAATACTTAATCTTATATGGCCTCAAACTTGTGAGAGTAAATAAAACACTTCTATTTAACCACCATATTGATTACTCATTATTATCGTTTACTGTTTCAGAAAATCAACTTTTTACTCGAATTACAACAATAGCTATCCCATGCATAAAGCATGCACACTATGTTTCCTATGGTCCTTACTTTGTGAAATAGATCAATTGAAAAACCTTTTTAATGATGCTCATTTCACAATTCCCAATCCTTACAATTAGTGTAAGAACACAAGGTTCTTCCTACTATTAGAATATGCTAGATTCTAACATTTTATGCAACGATCCTTTCGCAAAGTCATAACACAAAAGTCACCAAGACTTGGCCAATGAAATTGCAAAGTACTTTATCGGAAATTTTTACAAGACAATTCCATAGATGTGAAGTCTCACATTCAAAGTACATTCATTTGAACATCCTTCTTGCATAAAAGTTTCTAATCTAGACATAGATTCTCAATATCCAACTCCCAATATGGAAACATTTCCACATTTGCCATATGACAACTCATTCTTAATAGAATCTTATCTATTCATAATAATGTCGATATGGTCCATCCAATACCATACTTCCAACTACTCACAAGCAACCAATCCTCAGCGAACCTTGGATTGTCCTTTGATAGTTGTTTAATTATTTTAGTCAAAACCAATTCTAGTCCTTTTTCCCTCTTAATGCGCTAGACATTTGGAAAAATTTTAGAATGGTAAATATCATAGCATTTGCAATCGATCCTATACCCGAAGCGTATGGGACACGATGCATAATGTCTTACATAAAGATATGATACTTTACCAATCCTTTGCCATAATATTTTATGTGTCATGTTCTCACAATTCGAACTATGAAGAGGGATGCCGTAATCATAATCGAATTTTAAGAACACACAATGTATCCTTTGACTGAAAATATTAAAATTTCTCAACCTAAGCTTTAGATTTTGAAACGAAGTATAATATTCTCTCCCTTAATTATAGCAAAACAAATTTTCAACCCATGCAACTTTGCAAACTGAATCTTTGTTTTTCTATAATTAATATTGCTAACTTGCAATACTTGCCATAATAATCATACAAGCTCCCACTATCATGATGATTATCATATAACATTTATGCTCCCACTAGCTTTGACATGTATTCAGAAAACAAATGAACTTCCAGAAAACAATGCCTATTGAATTTCTGAAATTCATATTTCTAATACCAGATGCTTCGATAAGCCTTTATCTAAGCTTCTTATACTTATACACCTTTGCCTTAGATAGCTTATATGTGTGTTTAACCAATTTAGAACTTATGTTACTAATTTCCAAATGTTCAAACTAATTGCCAAATCTCACAATTCGAACTATGGAAAGGGATGCCGTAACCATAATCGAATTTGAGAATACAATTTTCACAATTGCTATCTTCTTAAGATCTCTCTTAGTGAAAGCATTTCCTCATAGTCATTTTCATGAAGGAGGGAATCTTATGACACTTAGATTTTATGGTGTATGAGTTCCTATCCATGTGAATTTGCCAAAAACAAGGTTTGTGACAAATCCAAATTCATATGGACTGAACTTTCTTAATCTTGATTTCTTTCCATATGGTAACACGAGTGCCCACCATGTCTTCCAAGTAGTTTAGTAACTTGTCCTTACATATCAATGTACTTTCCATCGACTAAGGCTCTAGTATGCATTCAAATGAGAACTCATAGAACTCACATACACAATTAACTCAATTGGAATGGCAAAGAAACAAAATAATGTCAGCACGATAGGTTGTAAACCTCAAGTCGTGTGCTAGTGATGATCGATAAGGTTTATTCTTGATTTGGTCTTGAAACCTTTCAAGACCATTAAGACTCCCACTAACTCCTTGACATATAAGATTCTCTTGTCAAGAAACATTTCTTGACAAAGCAAATGTTCAAGAGTTAGTGTAGTTCTTATCAAGACAAAACACTTCACATAATTGGTCCTAGTTGGTCTTTGTCTTATCCAAGACAGCACAACTTACCAATTTCAAATGTGCAAGAATAAGGAAACTTTTTTCTAAATTCCACATTTGATGAGTGTTTTAAACCTACTTAAGACTTTTCACTCAATGTCACAATCTTGACTCTAAGACTTGATATTGGAACGAAGTATGATTGACTTCTTGATTTAACCATTTCTACAATTCTCGATTCCTCTTCTTAGACATGCAATTGCACTAAGACTCACTTAGAGGATCAATTGAGACATGGTTCTTAATCATTAAGACTTATCATAAAACACAATAAAAGGTACTCTCCCTTCTTCTTAGAATTGAGAAACTTTTATCTTTCTGCCTACTTGATTCTTCTTTATTCGTTCTATTATTTATTGAAACTTTTCCAATCAACTCAGATTTACACTTAATCTTATAAGTATAATCATATTTACTAAACTTTAGTAAATCATGACGAATGTCTTTGTCACTCTTGTGGTGGACTTGATCAACGCATAACCTTGTGTACTTGATCTCCTAGTCCTTCAATTGACACTTTGCCAAAGAATTAGTCTAATTTTCCCAAATGTGAAAGTTTTTCATTCATCATACAATATACATTGCATGATTCCAAGTTTCTGTCCAATTGAAACTTGGTCGATGAGAACCTCTCCCTATTTGGTAAACTCTTGACACTTCCACAATTAACCTAATTAAGAATCAAATCCCTTATTGCTAATAATAGAAACATTCAAACACCAATTTTTTTCATACATGCCATCGCAAGGATAAATAAATAAGATAAAATCAAAATTCATTTTATTGCGGAAAATTTTTTTATCCTTACAATGCAATTCAATTGAAAAACTATGTTATTACATATTTCTTAACAATCTATTCTAACTCCAAGTAGTAGCTCAAGAATCCATTCTTCAAGTAATGCGATCGAAATCCATTTCTTCATGATTAGATTCAGCTCACTTCTTTTCTCAAGTTTCCTCTCTTTTCTTCGATCCTACAAAACATCAAAATGTAATCTTATCACATCATGCATTAAGAATCTAGAATAGGAACTCAAAGGAGTTAGATAATGGTGTTGGGTTTTGAGCATTCTAACACTCTTAAGTGTACATGCAACCCTAAATACCTTGGATCTATGTTTTCTCTATTATACATGCAAATAAGAACATCCAAGGTATTATCCTAATCTAGCATACAAAACAATGAGTGTAACAAGATAGAATACATACCTCTTTGATGTAGAAAGTCTTCATGAAGCTTGAGTGCCTAGCCCCAATAGTGTGGAAGCCTCAAATGGAATCACAATCACCAAAACACTTATAATAGCTTGAGAGAATTCTACAACTCATGAAATCGGCTAGCCCTTTCACTTCACACACTAGTCGCCGATTTTGGTCAAGACTAAGATGCTTATATAGTTAGGGTTACACCATGTAAACCCTAATTGACATGGCCTTTCATTTCCATGATCCATGGGTACAAATACACCATGGAGCATCCATGGACCATCCTATGGGTTTTAGCCCAACTTGATTATCCATGGAGCATTAGCCCACTATACAAGTATGGATGATTTACACAATCAACCCATATATTTAATTAGTCTTCTTTTGATCACTTAATTAATCCTAGATTAATTCTTGATCAATACTAATTAAATAATCTTATTACTCTTATTATTAATATACTAGAACTTATAATATATTAATAACCATAAGTGTCTTATTTCTCTCATTATAGTCTATCCAAGTGCATGATGGTATGCAACCCAAATGGACCATGCCGGGTCGGGTCAAGTCTCACCAATTATAGTTATGGACTTAGACATTAATCCAACAGTCTCCCACTTGGATAAGTCTAAAACTATTATTGCGTATGACTTCAGGAACCAACTGGCAATCGTAGCTCTCAAAAGCTTCTGTCGAACTCTGACCTTGTAGATGAACTCTGACCTTTGTCAATGACTTGTCCATTAGATAAGGGATCATATATTCCTCCATTCTAGATATCATATGGACTGAGACATGGATTATAATCATTCTCTCTGTCCATTTGTTGTTTCCCGACTTGCGATTTATGACGACTGACTAATTGAACAAATCAAATCAGTCCTGGCCCGGCCGAGCACTTCCATTTGTCATCATCAAATCATCGAGGGGCCCACATATATCGCTTTTATCCCGAAGGTAAAAGGAACGGATAAACTTCGACTCATATGGCTTGTTCTACTACTTGTTGAATCATACACAAAGGCACGTTTTATAGCACCGAGTTACCAAATGCGTTTTCGTGCAATCAATGTACTATCAACTCATAGTAACAACTCATATCTCTAGGTTTGAAGAATATAAGATATTATCGTCTCATGATCACTCGTGATAAAATCCATGAAGTGATTCCAATGAGCGCGGGTTGAATCCAATACTCAGAACTTATGAGCACTCATGAGTGTTGTAGCCCTTTGTCCAACACCTTAGACCTCTACAAGCCAACCCATGATAGTCTTAATTCATATCTACTTCCAACATATGACCGACTGTGGATGGTTTGAATAACTTAGTCATTCCGGAAGAATAACCCAGTTTATTCGGGAAGTCAAAACATGCAAAATGAAACACAATAATAATTGAATCCAATATGGTATCAACACTTTGAACATAAATAAAACACCTTTTATTTATCACCATATGATTACACATTATTCATTGTATACTGTTTCAGCTATCAACTTTATTCTTGAATTTAAAACAATAGTTGTCCCATGCTCCAAGCATGTACACTATGTTTTCTTAAACACTAGTCATGCCATACACCAAGTATGCATACTATGTTTGTCTATGATCTTTACTTTGTGAACTAGATCAATTGAACATAACTTCAATGATTCTTTTTTCACACTCCCAAATCCTTATCGCAAATGCAAGAATTCCAAATTCATGCCATTTACTGTAATCTGTTAGATTCTAAACTTATATGCATTGATCCTCTTGTAACGATTATGCACAAACTCACAAAGACTTGGCAACAATCATTACAGAGTATTCCAAAGGAGATTAGCTCCTTGGAAACATCCTTCTTGCATTAAGTTTCCTAATCTTAAACAGATTGAAAATTCTAACTTTGAAACATTTCCAGATTCCATTTTGACTATCACTTCTGAACAAGAGTTGCCTCCTTCCAGATTATGTCAATATGGTCCTTCCAGAATTATCACTATACTTCTAACTGTCCTTGAGCAACCAATCTTTGGTAAACCTTAGATTGTCCTCGACAATTGTTTAATCCTTTTAGTCACATCCAGTTCTAAACCTTTTCCCTTCTTAATGCCCTAGGCATTTGGAAAATTTTAGAAAGGATGAATATAGCACATGTAATCGATCCTATATCCGAAGCATATGGGACACGATTCATGATGTCTCACATAAAGACTAAACCAGTCTTTTGCTATAATATGTCAATTTCAATTTGCCAAGTTCTCATAATTCAGATTATGAAAAGGGATGCCGTAATCATAATCGAATTTTAGAACGCAAATAATGGACCCATATACAGAATTTCCTTATGTTGAGCCATTCCAACATGAAATTCATATATATATCCTTGACTAAATGATTAAAACCTCACGATCTAAGCTTATAGATTTGAGATGAAGTATAATTTCCTCTCCCTTAATTATAGCAAAACAACTTTTCCCAATAGAAACCTTTTGTTTTCTATAATTAACATTGCTAACTTGCAATACTTATCATAATTATCATGCTCCCACTAACATGATGATTATTAGCATAACACTTATGCTCCCACTAGCTTTGACATGTACTCAGAAATCAACTGGCTTCCTTACCAAAGTTCATATTTCTGATACTAGATTGTTTTGATAAAACTTTATCAAAATCATACACCTTCCCTTAGATGGCACACTTGTGTGTCTAAACAATTATGAAGAGGTATGCCGTAATCATAATGGTTAGACCTTTTTGCCATTTCTCACAAGTCCAGGTTAGTGTGCCGGTAAACCACACACGCTCCACTAACGACTTTGAGAATGCAAATATCACAATTGCTATCTAGATAAAATCTACTTAGTGAAAGTGTTTCCTCACCATCATTTTCATGAATCGGAGAGAAACCTTATGACACTTAGATTTAATGGTGTATGTGTTCTTATCCATGTGAATTGTCAAAACCATAGTCACAAGACAAGGATAATGAAAAATCCAAAACCATGTGGATTGAACTCAATCTTAATTTCTTGCCACCTGGCAGCTCAAGGGCCTACCATTGCTTCCAAGTTGTTGTGCAACAAATTGAGAACTCTAAGAACTCATATGCAAATCCAACTTTAACTGGAATGGGCATAGAACAAGTCAACACGATAGGTTATAAACCTCAAGTCGTGTGCTAGTGAAGAACTTCAGGTTTTATTCTTGATTAGTTCTTGAGACTTTCAAGACCTTTAAGACTCCCACTGTCCTCTTGACATATAAGACTTTCTTGTCTGATATTCAAGAGATAGTGTGGGTTCTAATCAAGACAAACACTTCACACATTTGGCCTAAGTCGATCTTTGTTTTATCCAAAATATCACAACTTACCAATTTCAAATGTACAAGAGTAGAAAACTTTTACTCTTACATTTGACAAGTGTTTTAAACCTTCTTTAAGACATGTCACTCAAATGACAATCTTGGAGTATGACTCTAAGACTTGTATTGGAACGAAGTATGACTCATCTTCTTGATTTAACCATTTCAACAATTCAAGATCCCTCTTCTTAGTCATAAGAATGCACTAAGACTTCCTTAGAGAACTAATTGTGCTATGGTTTCTTAATCATTAAGATGATCACAAAAACTAATACTAAAGTACTCTCCCATCTTTTCAGATTTGAGAAACTTTTATCCTTCTGCCTAATTTGATTCTTCTTATTCGCTCTGCCTTACATTGGAACCTTTTTTCCAATGTCTCAGAGTTACACTTAAGCATGTAAGTATAATCATATTTACTGAGCTTTAGTAAACTATGACGAATAGTCTTATCAAACTTTTATGGTGGACTTAATCAGTGCACAAGAATGTGTACTCGATCCTTTAGTCCTTTACTTGACTCACACATCCATGTGAACAAGTAATTAGTCTTAATTTTTCCAAAACTTGAAAGTTCTCATTCATCATGCTATACAACTTGCATGATTCCAAGTTCCGGTCCAATTGAAACTTGGGTGATGAGAATCTTTCCTTATTTGGTAAATTTAGACATTACCACAAATGAAAGAATCAATTTCATATTTCCACTCTTGCTCTTAATGGAATCACATAAGCAACAATTTTTCCTCAAATTCCATTGTAAGGATATTTAAAATAAATAAAATAAAAAATTTTCTTTTATTTTAAACTTTGCGGAAAACTTATCCTTACAATCCATATGAAAACTTGTTGTTACCTATTCCTAAGCAATATCTCATAACTCCTAAGAAGTAGCTCAAGAATCCGATCTTCAAACTATGCGATAGAAATCCATCTACGCCATCAGATTCAGCATATTCTTTCTTTAAGTTTCTTCACTTTTCTTTGATTCTTAAAACATCACCATGTGACCCAGTCACATCATGTATCAAGAATCTCAGAATAGAAACTTAACAGAGTTAGATAGTGGACTTTACCTGAAGTAGAGTCAAACTTATTGACTTTAACATCCTTAGGTAAATTTTGGCAGCTTCACAATCAATTCCCCTTCCTTTGGCAATATAAACATATGGACCCTTTGATAATGGTACACGAGACTATCACAGACTTAACTTTTCTCTTTACCATTTGGTCAACCGAGTTGACTATGGCCGATCCTTTTCCATTGGGAAGAGAGAGCTTTACTAGATATCCAATGTCATCATTGTCAATGTCCATAAAGTTTTAGGAAGTTGATCTTATCAAAAATCATTAAGGGTCTTGTCATAGTCTGTTTCATAGGTGTCCCAAAGGAACTCACTATGTATCATTGTCAATATGTGACTACATCTCCAAGATGTGATCACACCTAGACCTTGCCTTGCCAATAGGGCTTGAGTGACCTTAAACTTTTTTTTTCAAGAACTTGTGGGTTAGGGAGAATAATTGGAGGAGGAGAAAGAAGTATGATATCCATGGGACATCATCTTCATTAGGAAACCTTGTTTCAAGAGATTTGGGAAGATCATAGGTGTCTAAACTAGACATCTTTTGGGAGATATTCAAGATAGTTGATTTTAAAGTCCTTAATATGACACCCAATATGAAATATTAAGGCTAGGACCCAACAAACTATTTTATAACTTAGAAGAGGTATGTCGTAATCCAAGCTATAAAATATTTGAAGGTAGGTGAATGACGATTCACCAATTTCCACCAAGATAAACGAAATGTATTATTAGGTTTTAATTGGTTTTGAAACTCCTAGATCTTTGAGATTCATTGAACTGTTCAAAGGCATGTTTCAATCTCGAGTGTGCCCTTCAGGTTTTGTGACTGGGATGCCGAGGATCACAAAACAAGGTGTGAAGTAACCATGCAAATCACTTGGTACCCTTAATAAATTACCCCTCAATCGATGTGCCGGTTAACCACACACGCTCCATCGATACTATGATAAATATTAAGTCACCCTTTACCTACCTTGTTAAGTCCAAGTTAGTGTGCCGGTTAACCACACACGCTCCACTAACGACTTAGACAAAGTGTAAAGTGTAATTTCATGGATTAGCACCTTATTCACATTTTCCTAAGTAACTAAGATTGGGAATTATTAAGAGTTTAGTTACTTAGTATTTATCATTAATACTTTTAATGAAAGGAGAATTATAGTCCTGTCAAACCCGTTCGGCTAACGACCCTCCACCAGTCAAGCAAGCGGTGGGTGAGAGTGGACACCCATTAAGTTGCCATTTTATAGGTAACAACCTTATACCCACCTTATAGACCGGCTTCGTGAATGAGGCGTACTAGTGGTAAGACTGACTTTACTCTTATACATATATATATATATTATTAACTTATAATATTATAAAGTATAAGGGTTGAATTTTAACTTTTAAAATTCTAAGGGCTAACTTGGAATTAAAGTATTCATAAGAGAAAACTTTACAAATTCCAAAACTTGAGGGCAAGTTTTGAAACTATTCAAAACTAATTAATTCCATAACTTATGTGTTTAAAGTAGTTTTAATCCAAAAACTCTTCAAGTTCCGTAACTTGAGGACAAGTTATGGAAGACTTTAAACTAATAAAAGAACTAACTTTTCTTTATTTTATAACTTATGGATTTAATTATGGTTACATATTTATTCTTTAATGAAGTGACTCTTGAACTTCCATAACTTGAGGACAAGTTATGGAGTCATAAAAAATATTCAATGACACAAAACTCTTCATTTTGTAACCATTGCCAACTTTTATGAATTTTATGAGTCTTTAATGTGACTCTTCATGTAACTTGAGGACAAGTTACACAAACACATTTTATACTCAACTCTTAGATTAAAATGGATTGAAAACAACTATTTCAATTAACTTTTCTATTAATCTAAGCAACTCATAAGAACAAGATAATTCAAATCAAACTTTTTCATGTAATTAGTCTAAACCTTAAACTAATACAAAACATGAATCTATTGACAATTATCTTTGAAAATGGATTAGCATGAACATTACCACATCAAAAATAAGTTTATAAGTTCAAAAACAACTTAGGGTAATGTTCCTAGTCCATTTCTAGCCAAAAAATCGAAAATATGATGTCTGGGGGTCCAACTCGTCGAGTGCATGAACCAACTCGGCGAGTTGGATCGAATTGATCACATTTTAGGCATTTTTCAACAATTTGCATCAAGTATAAGAGAAAGCAAGCCTAGGCTCTGATACCACTATTGGGTTTTGAGCATTCTAACACTCTTAAGTGTACATGCAACCCTAAATTCCATGGATCTATGTTTTCTCTATTATACATGCAAATAAGAACATCCAAGGTATTATCCTAATCTAGCATACAAAACAATGAGTGTAACAAGATAGAATACATACCTCTTTGATGTAGAAAGTCTTCATGAAGCTTGAGTGCCTAGCCCCAATAGTGTGGAAGCCTCAAATGGAATCACAATCACCAAAACACTTATAATAGCTTGAGAGAATTCTACAACTCATGAAATCGGCTAGCCCTTTCACTTCACACAATAGTCGCCGATTTTGGTCAAGACTAAGATGCTTATATAGTTAGGGTTACACCATGTAAACCCTAATTGACATGGCCTTTCATTTCCATGATCCATGGGTAAAAATACACCATGGAGCATCCATGGACCATCCTATGGGTTTTAGCCCAACTTGATTATCCATGGAGCATTAGCCCACTATACAAGTATGGATGATTTACACAATCAACCCATATATTTAATTAGTCTTCTTTTGATCACTTAATTAATCCTAGATTAATTCTTGATCAATACTAATTAAATAATCTTATTATTCTTATTATTAATATACTAGAACTTATAATATATTAATAACCATAAGTGTCTTATTTCTCTCATTATAGTCTATCCAAGTGCATGATGGTATGCAACCCAAATGGACCATGCCGGGTCGGGTCAAGTCTCACCAATTATAGTTATGGACTTAGACATTAATCCAACAAATGGATTCTACCTGAAGTAGAGTCATACGTCTTGACTCTCCCATCTCTTAGATCTTTCAGGTAGTTAGGGCAGCTTCGTCTCCAATGCCCCTTCTCTTGGCAATAAAAGCAAATGGACTCCTTTGGCATAGCACATCGGACAATCACAGACTTAGTTCTTTCTGGACTTCCAATGTTGCCAGTGTCCATTGAAGTTTGGGAGTTTGATTCACTAGACAAATTTGCTTGACCAGCACGCCAAATCATTGCTGATTCAGCAGCTATAAGCAAATAGGTGAGATCAATTAGGGTCACATCATGGTCCATCATATAGTACTCTCTAACGAACTCACTATATGATTCAGGAAGTGACTGAAGAACCCAGTCAACAGCCAACTCACTTGAAATCTCGACACCCAACATGTTTAACCTATCAATGTGTGACTTCATCTCTAAGAAGTGCGCACACACAGGTTTCCCATCTTCGTGTTTACTTGCCAAAAGGGCTTGAGTGAGCTTGAACTTTTCAAGCGTTTGAACTTGAGGGTCAGGGAGAATAATTGGAGGAGGTGGAGGAAGTGAAGCATGACTCTCATTTCCTTGATCGTATCTCAGAACGTCATCTTTATTTGGAAAGTTTGTTCCAAAGGATTTGGGAAGACCATTGTAAGATGTAGACATCTACAAAACAGGAGAAAATTCAAGTTAAGTTGATTAGAACTCTTGATGCAACACCCAAATGAAACACCAAGCTAGGATCCAACACAATACTCTACAACCTAGAAGAGGGATGCCATAATCTAGTTGCAGAATATTTGAAGGTAGGTAAATGACGATTTACCAATTTCCACCATGAAAAACGAAAAAGAAGTTTAGGTTCTAAATGAATTGAAACTCCTAGATCTTTTGAGATTCATTGAACTTTTCAATGGCATGTTTAATCTCGATTATGCCCTACTATTTGTGACTAGGATGCCGAGGATCACAAACAAGGTGTGAATAACCGTACGAATCACGTGGTGCACCCAATGCTACAATCACCTAATCAAAGTGCTGGTTAGCCACACACGCTCCATTGATCTATGATAAGCTTCGAGCCACCCTTCGCCACCAATGTCATCCCCAAATTAGTGTGCCGGTTAACCACACATGCTCCACTAACGTTTGACAAGGGTACGAAGTGTAATTCCATGGGTTAGCATACAATTTCACATTTTTCGTAAAGTAACTATGATTTGGGAATTTGAAAAAGCATTTAGTTACTTTGTACTTCACTATACTTATAATGGAAGGTTTATGTCCTATCCTACCCGTTCGGCTAACGACCCTCCACTAGTCAAGAGTGCGGTGGGTAAGAGTGGATACCCATTCAATCGCCATTTTATAGGCAATTTCCTTAAACACCCCTTATAGACCAGCTTCGTGAATGAGGCCTACTAACGGTAAGACTGACTGTTTACTCATACATATACATAATATTAGACTTTTAATGTTATATATAGTATAGGGTGTATTTTACACTTTTAAAATACTAGGTGGTTTAATTTAGTAAAATTATACTTTTAATTTAATTAAATGTAAACCACAACTTTATGGGTTTATTAAATCACTTTTAATTATACACTTTAATTAATTAATAAAACCATAAGGGTGTGATTTGTACTTTTCAAAATACTAGGGTTTTAGAATTTAACATTTCAAAATTAAACTTTTAATTAACTTTTAAATTCCAAAAACTTGAGGGCAAGTTTTGAAACATTTCAAAACATTAGGGTTTAGAATTTAAATATTTCAAAATTAAACTTTTTAATCAAAATTTTAAATTCCAAAACTTGAGGGCAAGTTTTGAAACTTTTCAAAACATAAGGGATCAAATAACAAATAACATAAATTAAACAATTAATTTGGTGATTATCTATATTTGACCTAATCTCGTTTTATTCATAATATAATTACCAAAAAATTTAAATAATCCATATTTATCATATAAAGAAACTATTATTTAAAAGATTTGAAATTATCTTTTGTTTTATGAAGGATAATCACCCAAATATAATAAAAATCGGATTTTATCATCAAAAAACGTTTTAGGTATTAATCCTTCAGCAAAACAGCAATAAAACCCGATATTCCCTTTGTCTGACCCCTAGACTCGCCGAGTCAGGGACAGACTCGCCGAGTTCATCCACTGACTCGCCGAGTCAGGTCGGGTAGAGGCCAAAAATCGTTTTTTCAGCAAACAAAACAGTTAAGCATCACATACATCTGAAACCAATCAAGGCTCTGATACCACTGATGGGTTTTAGGCATAAGAACAATCCTATGTGCTCATACAAACCCTAATGCTTAGATCTAGGTTTCTCTATTGTATATGCTTTGAATCCAAGACTAATAAACTTAGATCTAACATATTATAAACTGAATTAGGGTTTAGAGAATTACATTTGATTGTTATATAGCAATAACAATCAATTCCTTACTTGGATTGGCTTAAAAAGCTTAGTGCCTCAAATGCTGCACCTCTAATGGAGTCACAAACACCACTAAGCAACTTGGATGAAGAGGGAAGAGAGGGGAGGCACCAAAAACGGCTGGAAACCCTAGAGAATCAGTTGTCCACGTTTTTGGAGCCTAAGGGGTCCTTTATATACTTGTGTGGGCTGCTAGGGTTTCAGTCAAAACCCTAATGGACAGCTTAAACTCTAAGCAGCCCATGGAACCTTCTGGATAAGGCCATGGACGAAAATATGATGGGCTTCCATCATAATTTCGTTCACCCCTTGTTCCTTTAGCATTCCTTAGCCCAATAACTCAATTATCCAATAATTGCAGTCCAGTCCCCTAAGTTTAATTAATCTCTTTTAGCTACAAAATTAATTATCAATTAATTCTTGACTAATATTAATTAAACAATATGATTTCTCCTTTAATATATTATTCTCATAATATATTAATAAATCATATTTAAACCTTTCTCTCCTCAATTCATCCTACATATTGCTATGGTGAAGGCAACCCAAAAGGACCATGCTCATAATCGGGTCAAGTACATACCAAAATAGTTATGGACTTAGACACTAATCCAACAGACCCTAGATTTGATATTCTTGTCTCCTCACCATATGACCAAAGTCTTGCATAATGCTCCACAAATGTTCCTTCAATTAGCATAATATCATGTCTTTTTTGCTCTACTATACTGTCCTATACTCATATCAATACCAAATTTCTTTTTAACCTCTTCCCTAAGAACCCTAACACTTATTCTTTGTTTATGTAAGAATTGTGTAGTGTAATGGATGCCAATCCACGCATAGTTAAAATTTTGATTCCAATTTGAAATTTTTAGCACAATTTTGATCATCTGTGAGAGACTTAATCTGGAAAGACTATTGTTCACTCATCCAGAACAAAATTTAACTAAAAGTCTCCTAGTATCTTTTTTTTGTAGCATAACTGATAATCATTAGCAACAACATAATTACACAACATATGTTTTAACTGTTACATCTCCAAATTCATGGTCATTTTAAAATTTTTATTTATGTTTATTTGCTAATCAGAGTATTAATTTTAAAGAATAATATTGTGGAATTTGTTCTCAGAAACCGTGATAAATATATTATCAAAGCATTTCCAAATAAATGTATTTTGTTTATATTAAAACTTTAGGATGTCATTGTCAATACATAAACATAAGCATAAATAGACCTTACATTCATTTACACTAGTGATTTACATCTCCTTTAATCTCTTAGTGTAATGTAGTTTCGTATCGATACATGTGATACAAATAAACTGAGTGGGTCAGGTTGGAAAACCTGGTGAGTAAATCAGGTTTTCAACCCACAATAATATAATTATTATGTTTAATCGTCAAACAATTAACCCAATTACCCATCCCCACTATCTTCTTTATTCTTAAGGATCTACCCTAAGAATCATTTATTCTTCATTTATTCATTCCTAGGGATTGTCCTAAGGAATAGGCACGAAGTCCATCGCTGCTAATGGCATAACTGCCAATGTTATCTATTAGGCACATCTGCCAATATTATCATTTAGACGCAGGTGCCAGGATTATGATGTTTACTATTAGGCGCAACTAATGATATTATCATTTAGGTGTAGCTGCCAGGATTATGATCTTCTCTATTAAGCACAACTGCCGATATTATCCTTTAGGCGCAACTGCTAGGATGTTTAGAGTACATCGTAGTTTAAAAACATCTACAGTGTAACACCCATATTAATTAATCCAATTTAAAACTTTTTCAACCATTCAAAACCATTAAGTTATTACAAAGTGTTTTCAAAATATTTTAAACATCAGAGTATCCCATATCCAGATCATAAAACATGAGGAGGTGTACGATCATGCCTTCGCCTTCCTGCGATCATATGAAGTACCTGAAACAAAATCCAAAAATGTAAGCCCGAAGCTTAGTGAGATTCCCCCAAAATACCTACACACACAACAATATAAATATAATCACAAACAACATACTATGGGTCTAATAAACCATCGAGTTGGAATACCCCGGGCCCTCAACCATCGGGTTGGACTGCCAACATACTATGGATCCAGTCATCCTCGGGATGGAATACCCCAAGCCCACAACCATCAGGTTGGAACGCCCACATACTATGAGTCGAATCATCCTCGGGATGGAATACTCATGGTCCACAACCATCAGGATGGAATGCCCAGGTATGTTGGCTCTCGCATAAAGCAGATAAGCCTCAACCACCAGTCGAACATGTACACATATATCAGATAATCACATAATAGTTTATAGACAGACAACCAATCTAACATATCATAACATCATAATAACATCCTATCTACCAGGATACCGATCTAACATATCATACTAGCATAACATCATCCTATATACCAGGATACTGATATAACAGATCATAACAGCATAATAATATCCTATCTACCAGGATACCGATCTAACAGATCATACTAGCATAACAACATCCTATCTACCAAGATACTGATCTAACAGATCATAACAGCATAACATATCAGGATAACAATCCAAAAGGGTCGGCCTTGGTGCCTTAGACCCTTGAGTATAGTGAGGAAAACTCACCTCATAAATGTTGAACTGTAATGATAAGGTCAAACTCTTAAATCACAGCCACGAACTCCACCACATATATTCACCATAGAACCACTTCCATAAATTCCCAATTTACTAAAATACCCCCAGAACTCAAACTAGTCAACCCCTGGTCAAATTCAAAGTCAATGGTCAAGGTCAATAGTCCATGTGTAACGACCCAATTTTCACGTCCAAAAATTTCGTTTTAAAACATTACTTTAGAAAACATTAATAATTAAAAACATTGTTTGACCAACCATATCACAATGTAAACCATGTCTAAAAGCCAAATCATACAACCAATCAAAATCAGAGTATATATCCCAGAGAATCTCATAAATGCGGAAACCAGAGAGTGTGTGTGTGACATGCTGCTACCGCGCCGGCTCCTTTCCTCTAGCCGAGGAGGTACCTGAAACCAAAACTGAAAACCGTAAGCACGAAGCTTAGTGAGTTCCCCCACTATACCACATACCATATAATCTCATAACATACATATATTGTCAGGCATATCTGGGTACCCGACCGACCCCTTCGGCCCTCTCGACCGGATATTGCCTAGCATATCTGGGTGCTGGCCTCCCTTTCGGTCATCTCGACCGGATATTGCCTAGCATATCTGGGTGCTAGCCTCCCCTTCGGTCATCTCGACCGGATACTGGGGAACTATTCCTCCCTTCCACTACTACCACATAACATGTATCACAATATCAGATCTATCTAACATGGTTGGGTATAACTACCCCTTCGGCCCTACCGACCGGTTACCTCGGGGACTATCTCCCCTCTACTGTCACTAGCACATAGCATCATAACATACTAGCACGTAAACATAACACAGGTAGTAGTAATCCCTAGACGAATATCACGGAGACAATCATCTACATATAACTCCTACTGGTGGGCCGGCATTGTGGCCGTAGACCCACCGTTACTGGAAGGTAACTCACCTCGAAGTAGTTGCTGATCTGATCGGGAACTGACTGTCTACTGCTGCTGCTGCTGCTCCGGAAATCCTCCGGCTGCAATACCCACAACATACTCAATCAAACACTGCTAACTGTCCTTTGGGTAAAATGACCATTTTACCCTTGACCATGCCCTAAGTCAAGTCAGAGTCAACTTTCAGTTGACCCGACTCGCCAAGTTGACTTTCCAACTCGCCGAGTCCCTCCCCAAACGACTGTCCTGAATCCCGTTTCTACTCGTCGAGTTAGGCGATGACTCGACGAGTTCTCCTTCTAAACTGATATTCAAGTCCTTCATCCTACTCGCCGAGTTGTATGAACAACTCGTCGAGTTTATCTTCATCCAATGAACACTTATGATAAAACTCGCCGAGTTGTATGAACAGCTCGCCGAGTCTATTCTTGATCTAAGGAGATTGCCTTGAACTCGCCGAGTCAGGGCATTGACTCACCGAGTTCCCCCATAGATGAGTCCAGCTTCCGACTCACTGAGTCACACCTCGTGACTCACTGTTCACTCGACACTACAAAAAGGGGACAAACTCGGAGACTCGCGAACAGACTCGCCGAGTCACATGAACGACTCGCCGAGTCGTTGCCATGCACCCACTAAATACACAGATTTGCTCGATTCCATTCCATGCCATTCACAGATCTGGACTCCTAGAACATGAATCACACGTAAAGTTTCCAACTTTACGTGTAGATATTCACCAATACGGATTTTAGGGTTCAAAATGTACTTAAAAGAAATGCACCAATACGTGTAGATCTTCTTCCTCTCCTCTTGATCTACCTTCTTCTTCTCTCCAAAACTTCAAAGAAATGCACCAAAATCACCCAAATTGCTAAAAGAGGGGTTAGAGCTTCGAGAGGGAGTGTTTTGGACGCAATGGGAGCTGATATGAGGCACAAAACGTCGTTTAAATAGGGTGCAACCCCTGAAAATTAGGGTTTCATCCAACAGCGGTGACTCGCCGAGTCCGGAATATGGACTCGCCGAGTCGCCAACTTAAACATGTCCCGGGTCCCGTCCTTACTCGGCGAGTCGGACCTATGACTCACCGAGTCCAAGGCTAAAAAGAAGGAAAATTCTCAATAAGATTTACATACCAGGAACCAGGTGCTACACCATGTTGACCCAACTCGTCGAGTGCAGTACACTGACTCGTCGAGTCCTTCCAAAACTCGAGAAATCGTGAAAACCCTAGTTGACTCGCCGAGTTCCCAAACAACTCGTCGAGTCCATGCGGGTCCAATTCTCGGGTAAAACCCTAACTGACTCGTCGATTCGTATCACTGACTTGCCGAGTCCATGCATAAACCAACAACGGCCAATATTCATTAGACTCGTCGAGTTGACCATGCAACTCATCGAGTCCCTTCGGTCCATTTCTCATACAGATGCTTTTACGTGAAACCAAAGCTCCAAACTATAGATCTAGGATCCTAGGGTGTGATTATCACGTAAAGTTGCTAACTTTACGTGCATGCAAAACCCCATGAAGCTAAAACACTCATAACTAGCCTTAGAAGAAGGTTTTGGACATGAAGGAGAGCCAAAGCTTCATAAAGCTTGAGGCTTTATGTCCATAAGGGCCTAGAGGAGTCCAGATCTGTAACTATGCCCTTGTGACAAGCTCAAATCTGAAAGTAACTCCATTTTTGCACTAAAATGCCCATATTCTCACTTAAGAAGAGATATAACAAATGGAAGACCAAGGTAAAGGCTTTTTACCTTAAAATGCAAGCCAAGACAATGTAGATACTAGATCTACCATCTTCTTCTCATTCCAAGCTTCTAAAACTCCAAGCCTCTTCAATAAAAACATCAAAAACACAATTTAGCCTCTCAAACACTCAAGAACAGGTTTAGACTAATTAGGGTTTCTTCTGGCTGTCAAAAGGTGGTAAGGGGCTGGAGGAAAGAACTTAAGGTCCTTCAAATAGGGTGAAAACCCTAAAAAATAGGGTTTCCATGCACAACCTCTACTCGTCGAGTCGGGTTCCTCCGACTCGTCGAGTAGGAGTCAGAAACCACTCGGGATGATTAGGTTCAACACGATGAGTTAGGGCCTCCAACTCATCGAGATCCTTCAATAAAATGATTAGGTTCAACATGATGAGTTAGGGCCTCCAACACGATGAGTCGGGGTGTTACAATTCTCCCCCACTTGAGCTAGACTTTGTCCTCGAAGTCTGCTGTGGTAATAACTCGGGGTAATGCTCTTGCATCTCCGTCTCCGACTCTCAAATCCACTCGAATCCCCTCCGGTGCTGCTACTGTACCTTTACCAAAGGTAATTACTTGTTCAGTAGAACCTTCACCTTCCTCTAAAGAATGGCCACTGGCCACTGCACATAATTTAGGTGCTTGTCGACCTATATATCGTCTAATGATACCACTGCCTCCTCATTTGGTATGCACTATCGCAACTGGGAGACATGGAAAATGTTGTGGACCTGACTAAGCTCCTCTGGGAAATCCAGTCTATATGCCACCTTGCCAAATGATCCTGAATGGTCCAATGTATCGGGGACCTAATTTCCCCCTCTCCCTGAAGCGAATCACACCCTTCCAAGGTGAGAACTTCAGTAGTATCATGTCTCCCACTTGAAACTCCAGCTTAGATCGGCGCCTATCAACATCACTTTTATGCCGACTCTGAGCGGTCTGCAGCCGCTGTCTGATCTGCTAAATCCTCTTGGTAGTCTACAGGACTACTTTTGTCCGTCCCATTACCATGTGATCGATCTCACCCTAACAGACTGGGGTGCAACATCTCCGTCCATACAACATCTCATATGGTGGGGCACCAATACTGGAATGAAAGCTGTTGTTGTAGGAGAACTATACAAGGGGTAAGTAGGAGTCTCATCTCCCACCGAAGTCAATAACGCAAGATCTCAACATATCCTTGAGAGTCGGTATGGTTAACTCACTCTAGCTGTCCATCCGCGGATGATAGGCTACACTGAAGTGCATCTGTGTGCCCAGTTCCTTGTGGAACTTCTGCTAGAAACTGGAGGTGAACCGAACCTCGCGGTCTTAGACAATAGAGACTAACACCCCATGGCGGGAAATGATCTTGCGAATATACAATTCGGCCAGCTTCTCGGCCGATGAACTCTCCCGTATCCCTAAAAAGTGGGCACTCTTGGTCAATCGATCCACGATGACCCAAATAGCATCAAAGCCCTTCGCCATCCTCGGCAGCTTAGTGATAAAGTCCATCGTGATTTGTTCCCACTTCCACATGGGAATCTCCAGGGGCTGTAGCTGGTTGTCCGGCCTCTAGCGCTCAGCCTTGACTATCCTGCAGGTCAAGCACCTCTCCACGTACCAATCGATTTCTCGCTTCATGCACGACCACCAATAACTCAATCGTAAATCCCGGTACATCTTGGTGGCCCCCGGGTGAATAGAGAAGTGAGACTTATGAGCCTCCTATAGAAAAATCTGTTTGACCCCACCAGACATCGAAACCCAGAACCAACCACAACGGGTCAATTATTCCTGGCTATCCTACACAAACCGAGTGTTCTCACCCCTAATCCTCTCAAGCTTCCAATTCTCTTGTCGTATACCCTCAGCTTGGGCATCCCTGATCAATCTCACTAGTGGAGAATCCACTGATATCCTCATACATATCGTTGGAGTAGAAGATCCAGTTGAGTTGCAGCTCAGAGTGTCCGCAACCACGTTTGCATTACCTAGGTGGTAAAGGATCTCACAGTTGTAGTCCTTGACTACATCCAGCCACCTGTGCTGTCTCATGTTCAGGTTCGGCTGATCCATGATGTCTCTCAGGCTACTGTGGTCCGTGTATATGGTACAACGGACCCCATTGAGGCAATGTCTCCAAATCTTGAGAGCGAATACCACCGCTCCCAAATCTAGATCATGAGTAGCGTATCTCGTCTCGTGCGGCTTCAGCTTCCATGACGCGTAGGCTACCACCTGTCCTCTTTGCATGAGGACCGCTCCCAGTCCCGTGATGGATGCATCACAGAACATGACAAAATCCTCAACTCTCTCTAGGAGAGTCAAGACTGGAGCCTCGCAAAGTCGCTGTCGGAGGGTCTCAAATTCCCTCTGCTGCTCAGGACCCCACCGGAAATCCACCCCCTTCGTCGTCACACAAGTGACGGGTATTGATATCTTGGACAAATCCTGTATGAATCTCCAATAGTACCTAGCTAAACCGAAGAAGCTCTTAATATCCGAAGGATATTTCGGAACCTCCCACTGCATAACCGCCTCGATTTTGGTTGGATCGACCCAAATCCCCTCCTGGTTAACTAGGTGTCCAAGCAACCGAACCTCTCATAACCAAAAATCGCACTTTGAGAACTTGGCATAAAGTCGTTCTCATCTCAAAACTCCCAATAGCTCTCGTAGATGCTCCTTTTGCTGCTCTCGGGTCTTGGAGTACACCAAGATGTCGTCTATAAACACGATGACTGAGCGATCGAGCATCGGTCTGCAGAACCGATTCATCAGATCCATAAATACTACAGGCGCGCTGGTGAGCCGAAATGGCATCACCACGAACTCGTAATGTCCATAACAAGTCTGGAACGTTGTCTTCTCCACGTCCTCCTCTCTAACCCTGACCTGATGGTACCCGGACCTTACATCTATCTTGGAGAACCAAGATGCTCCCTACAACTGATCGAAAAGATCATCTATCATCGGGAGTGGATAACTATTCATCACCGTTAATTTGTTCAACTCTCGGTAGTCAATGCACATGCGGTGTGAACCATCCTTCTTCCTAACAAAGAGGATCGACGCTCCCCATGTAGAATTGCTCGGACGAATGAACTGCTTGTTGGGTTTTGAGCATTCTAACACTTCCTAAGTGTACATGCAACCCTAATAAACCTTGGATCTATGTTTGTCTAAGGTACATGCAAAATATTATTTTCCAAGGTTTATAACCTATCTAGCATGGCATAGGGTACTTTTAAAAGAACTAGATGAATTACATACCTTTTGTTGATTGTTGATTCCTTGGAGTTTGAGAGCCAAGCACCAATAATGTGAATGCCTCAAATGGAAATCACAAATCACCACAAACTTGGAAAATGTATGAGAGAGTATCCTAACACTTAGAAATCGGCCACCACTATTACACACACACTAGGGTGTTTTTCATGCAACATAAGCTTGTTTATATAGTGTGCATGGTTAGGGTGAAACCCTAATAACCCATGTCTTTTCCTCCTCCAAGGATCCATGGATTAAAGCTCCATGGATCATCCATGGACTTCCATATAAGCTTAGCCCATTCCCAAATGAGTGTTAGCCCACACCATATAAATATAATAGCCCATGATTTAATTAGTCTTCCTTTTAATCACTAAATTAATTAATTAATTCAAGATTAAAACTAATTAAGTAACATGACTTTATATTAATATATTATAACTTATAATATATTAATAAATCGTAAGTATACAACTCTCATAAAATTATCCATAAATAGTTTGGGTGTAGTGCAACTCAAATGGACCATGCCGGGTCGGGTCAAGTATATACCAAATAAGTTATGGACTTAGACACCTTATCCAACAGACTCCCACTTGGATAAGTCTAATAAATGTATTTTCCTACATTACTTCAGGAACCAACCGACAATCGTAGCTCTTGAAAACTCTGTTGAACTATGAAGCGCCATTTTAGATAAGTGATCATATAATCCTCTGTTCTCATGATATCAGCTGGACAAATAAATGGAACAATGTCTTACTTATTGTCTGGCAGTTGTTTCTTGATTTCCGATTTGTTTGACAAAGAACTTAACTGAACACATCAATTTAGTTCTGACTGAGCCCGGTACATGGGTCAACAAAAAATCATCGAGGGGCCCAGATATCGCTTCTATTTCTAGAAGGAACAGATAAACTTTGACTCATATGCTTGTTCTACTACTTGTTGAATTGTACACAAAGGCACGTTTTATAACATCAAGTTACTGATGTGTTTACGTGCAATCAATGCACAACCAACTCATAGGTAACAACTCATATCTCTAGGTTTGAAGACTTATATGATATTATCGTCTCACGATCGCTCGAGATAAATTCCATGAAGTGATACAAGTGAGAGTGGGTTTATTCCAATACTCATAACTTATGAGCACTCATGAACGTTGTAGCAACAATTGCTATGTCTAAACACCTTTAGCCATCTACAACCCCAATTCATGACAATCTTGATTCATACCTACTTCCGACATATGACCGATTGTGGAGGTTTGAATAAATTAATTATTCTGGAAGTCAAAACATGCAAAACTGAAACAATAGTAAATAATTGACAATGATAGTAACACTTTACTCATAAATAAATCACAAATTTTATTCATCATCAAACATAAATTACATTTTACAAGTTTCATAAAAGGCTATCTAATTTGTAAAACTAATATCGTCCCTCAGCCTGATGCGCCTCGCATGCCGCAAATGCTTAACCCTCGTCAGTCCCTTCGTAAGGGGATCTGCAGGGTTCTCATATTACGATACCCTCTTTGCCATGAGGAGTCCTTCTTCAATCTTGTGTCTTATGAAGTGATATTTTATGTCAATGTGTCGGGATCTGCCATGATCTCTTGGTTCCTTGGCTAAGGCAACCGCACTATTGCTGTCACAGAAAATCTCCATAGGCTCCTTAATAGATGGTACAACTCCAAGGTCTCCGATGAAGTTCTTCAACCATATCGCCTCCTTCGCTGCTTCACTCGCTGCTATATACTCTGATTCACAAGTCGAATCAGCCACCGTCTCCTGCTTGGAACTCTTCCAAGAGATTGCCCCTCCATTTAGGGTAAAGACCCAGCCCGACTGAGAGCGGAAGTTATCCCTATCAGTCTGAAAACTAGCATCACTATACCCTAATACTCTTAAGTCATCACTCCCACCAAGGGTAAGGATCCAATCCTTAGTCCTCCGCAGGTATTTGAGATTGTTCTTTACTGCGGTCCAATGAGCCTTGCCAGGGTTCCCCTGATATCTGCTGACCATGCTCAAAGCAAAGGCCACATCGGGGCGAGTACAAGTTATAGCATACACGATTGAGCCCACAACGGAAGCATACGATAATTGACTCATCTCTGCTATCTAGGCCTCTGTACTTGGACTCTGAGTCTTACTCAGTTTGGCATTGCTTTCGATCGATAAATCTCCTTTCTTGGAATTCTGCATGTTGAACCTTTTCAACACCTTATCCAAGTAGGTACTCTGACTAAGCCCAATTAGTCTTTTACTCCTTTCTCTTAATATCCTTATCCCTAGGATATAGGCAGCTTCCCCTAGGTCATTCGTAACAAAGCACTTCCCAAGCCAGGACTTAACCTCCTGCAAGGTTGGGATGTCATTTCCTATAAGTAGTATGTCATCTACATATAGTACCAAGAAGCTAACTATACTCCCACTAGCTCTGACATACACGCAAGACTCATCTTCACTTCTCGAGAAGCCAAAATCTTTGACCTTCTCATCGAAACAAAGATTCCAGCTACGAGATGCTTGTTTTAATCCATAAATGGATTTCTCAAGCTTGCACACTCTATTAGGGTATTCTGTACTGACAAAACCCTCTGGCTAATTCATGTACACATCCTCAGCCAACTTTCCATTAAGAAAAGCGGTTTGACATCCATTTGCCATATTTCATAATCATGAAATACAGAAATGGCTAGCATGACCCTAATAGACTTAATCTTTGCTACCGGTGACAAGGTTTCATCATAATCAATACCCTGAGTCTGAGTAAAACCCTTTGCAACCAGTCGAGCCTTATATGTGTGCACTTTTCCTTCCATGTCGGTCTTTTTCTTGAAGATCCATTTGCACTCGACTGTTTTACGGCCTGGTACATTGTCAACCAAGTTCCAAACTTGATTGTCATACATGGACTGTATCTCGCTGTCCATAGCCTCCTTCCATTTAGCAGACTCCGGGCCTGCCATGGCTTCCTTAACACTGCTAGGTTCATCCAAATTTACCACTGTACTGTCGCTGATAAATGTATCACCTTCCGTAGTAATATGAAAACCATAATAAAACTCAGGTGTGTTCCTAACCCGTGTAGAACGCCTTGGAGGTATAGACACGTCAGCTGGCTCAACAGGAGTTTCCTCCCAGGTTGATTTCTAGTGTCTGAGGTTCCTTCACCAATTGATTCTTGAATTTCTTCAAGATCAATTTGCCTCCCACTGTCTCCTTGGCTCATAAAATCTCTCTCACGAAAGACCCCTCTTCTTGCTACAAAGACCACATTCTCATTGGGTCTGTAGAAGAGGTAACCGAAGGATTTCTGTGGGTAGCCGATGAAAATACACCTTTCACTTCGGGGTTCGAGCTTGTCATGAGTTTCACACCTCACGTAAGCCTCGCAACCCCAAATCTTGATGTGGTCTAAATTGGGAACCTTCCCAGTCCACATCTCATGAGATGTTTTGGTAACCTTCTTTGTAGGGACTAGATTAAGGATATGGGCGGCAGTCTCTAAGGCATACCCCCAAAAAGAGATTGGTAGCGAAGCTCGAATCATCATAGAGCGAACCATGTCTAACAAAGTTCGATTGCGCCTCTCAGCTACACCATTTAGCTGTGGTGTCCTGGGAGGAGTCAATTGTGAGACAACCCCACACTCCTTAAGATAGTCAAGGAACTCGGTACTAAGATACTCACCATCTCGATCAGATCAAAGCATCTTAATGTTCCCGCCCAATTGAATTTCTACTTCCTGTTTGAATTCCTTAAACCTTTCAAAGGTTTCTGACTTATGTTTGATCAAGTAGACCTAACCATATCTACTAAAATCATCAATAAAAGTCACATAATACTGATTAGCATCCCTTGTGGTGGTTATGAATGGCCCACATACATCAGTATGTATTAGGTCCAACAAACCCTCACCCCTTTCACAAGTACCAGTGAAGGGTGATTTTGTCATCTTTCCAAGTAGACAAGATTCACAACTATCATTCGATTTAAGGTCGAATGACTCCAAGACTCCACTCTTTTGGAGTTGGCCTATGCGTTTCTTGTTTACATGTCCAAGACGACAATGCCACAATGATGCTTTATTAAGGCTAGTAGAAGAATCAATATACAATACATTATTTCCTAAGTTGTCTACAATTGACACAGTTTCATACACACCATCACAAGGTAATGCTTTAAAATAAAACACATTATTAAAGAAAGCATTAATACCACCACATTCATTATCAAACGAAAAGGTAAAACCTTGTTTGTACAAAGTATGAAAGGAAATAATATTTCTCGCCATTTCAGACGAGTACACGCATTTATCCAAATCTAATTTCAACCCATTATTCAACAACAAAGTATAAACTCCAATCTTGGAAACAAGTGAAGCCTTCCTATTCCCCATGATCAAGTTTATCTTTTCGTGCTCCACATCCTCACTTCTTCTTAGGCCCTACAAATTTGAACATATGTGAATACCACATCCTGTATCAAGCACCCTAGAGTTAGAATATGGTGAGTAATTAGACAATATTGTGTTAATACCTGCATGGGTGGGTTTCACTTTCCCATCCTTTAGATCCTGCAAGTACTTAGGGCAGTTTCGCTTCCAGTGCCCCTTTTCCTGGCAATAGTAGCAATCAGCATCGTTGGGAGTGGCAGAAGGAGTGACAGAACCGCTCTTGGTCCTTGATGAGGAGCCTTCAAGAGACTTTCCCTTGGTACCCTTCGAAGGGGATTTCCTCTTTTTCCCTTTGCCTTGCCCGATAGCCAAAACAGGGGTAGATGTTGGAGTAGGAGTAGTAGAGGTAACAACCGCCTTGCCCTTAAGACCGGTTTCAGCGGTCTTCAAGAGTCCTTGAAGTTTGCTAAGAGTAACTTCCTCCTTGTTCATATGATATGTCATACGAAATTGGTCATAACAAGAAGGTAAGGAGTGCAAAATGATGTCAATTGCCAACTCCTCAGGGAAGTTCACATTCAGCTTGAGCAAATGGTCCACATACCTTTGCATCTTTTGCATGTGGCCCGTGATGGATTCACCATCCTTCATGCGGATTGTTATCATGGAGGAGATTATTTCATACCGCTCTTGACGAGCACTCTGATGGTACCTTTCCATCAGGTCTTAGTACATCTCAAAAGGGTAGAAGTCCTCATAGGACTTTTGGAGCTCGGCTGTCATCGTGGCCATCATGATGCATGCTACCTTAGTAGCATCTCTCTCATGTGTCCTGAATTCAGCGATCTCCTCAGGAGTAGCAGTGGACTCATCAAGCTCTTTTAACTCCTTATCGAGGACATATTCCTTGTCCTCATAACGAGTAACCAACCTGATGTTCCTGATCTAGTCCATGAAGTTGGAACCATCAAAGATGACTCTCCCACAAAGATTCATGAGAGAGAAAGAGCCAGTTGGGTTAGAGCCTGAAGCATTGGTGTTGGAAGACATCTTGAAAGAAGAAAAAAAGTTTAGATTAGATATATAGAGTCCTTAATAAGACACCCAGATGTAATATTAAGGCTAGGATCCAATCACAATATATTATACTTAGAAGAGGGATGTCGTAATCTAAGTAATAACATATTTGAAAGGTAGGTGAATGACGATTCACCAATTTTCACCATGAAAAAACGAAATGAATTATTAGGTTTTAATTGGATTTGAAATTCCTAGATTCTTTTGAGATTCATTGAACTTTTCAATGGCATGTTTCAGTCTCGATTGTGCTCTTCAAGTTTTGTGACTGGGATGACAAGGATCACAAAACAAGGTGTGAATAACCATACTAATTCACTTGGTACCCTTAATATTATCACCTAATCAATATGTCGGTTAACCACACACGTTCCATTGATCTATGACAAACATTAAGTCACCCTTCGTGATCCTTACTAGTCCAAGTTAGTGTGTCGGTTAACCACACACGCTCCACCAACGACTTGGTAAGGTACAAAGTGTGATTTCCATGGACTAGCACCATGTTCACATTTTTCCTAAAGTAACTATGATTGGGAATTAAAATATTTAGTTACTTTATAATAATCATTATACTTTTAATGAAGATTTAAAGTCATTGTCCTACCCGTTCGACTAACGACCCTCCACCGATCGAGGAAGTGGTGGGTGAGAGTGGACACCCATTAAGTTGCCATTTTATATGCAACAACCTTATACCCCCCTTATAAACCGGCTTCGTGAATGAGGCCTACTAACGGTAGAACGTCTTATTCTTATACATATATATAATAATTAACCATTAATTTTATAAATAGTATAAGTGTTGAATTTTAACTATTAAAACTCTAAGGGTTGGAATTTAAAGTTTATTGAAGTGTGTGAAACTTTAAAAATTCCAAAACTTGAGGGCAAGTTTTGTAACTATCCAAAACTTTTCATTTCATAACTTATGAATTAAAAGTTCATAAAGATGAAGACTCTTCATTTTCATGTAACTTATGTGTTTAAATGTGTGTTTAAAAGAACTGACCGTTGGATATCCATAACTTGAGGACACATTATGGAATCCATTAAAACACATAAATGATCAAGAATTAATCCTAAACAATTCAGCAAATAATTCCTATCATCTTCTAAATTCATAAGAACATGAACATGATTATCAAAGTTTCAAGAATTATATGAACACATACAAAGCATGAAATTTTGATATATGCTACCGTAAATGGATTAGAACAACAATTACACCAACTAAAACAAGTTTTCAAGTACCAAAACAGTTTAGGGTAATGTTTGTAGTCCATTTCCAGCAGCAAAAGTCAAAAATCTGCATTTTGAGGCTTCTACTCATCGAGTGCACGAACCTACTCGGTGAGTCCCCCCATGGACTCGGCGAGTTCATCAGTCAGACAGCAAGAAATCCGACTTTTTTCACTATTTTGCATCAAGTATCAAACAAACAAGCCTAGGCTCTGATACTACTGTTGGGTTTTGAGCATTCTAACACTTCCTAAGTGTACATGCAACCCTAATAAACCTTGGATCTATGTTTGTCTAAGGTACATGCAAAATATTATTTTCCAAGGTTTATAACCTATCTAGCATGGCATGGGGTACTTTTAAACATAAAAGAACTAGATGAATTACATACCTTTTGTTGATTGTTGATTCCTTGGAGTTTGAGAGCCAAGCACCAATAATGTGAATGCCTCAAATGGAAATCACAAATCACCACAAACTTAGAAAATGTATGAGAGAGTATCCTAACACTTAGAAATCGGCCACCACTATTACACACACACTAGGGTGTTTTCATGCAACATAAGCTTGTTTATATAGTGTGCATGGTTAGGGTGAAACCCTAATAACCCATGTCTTTTCCTCTTCCAAAGATCCATGGGTTAAAGCTCTATGGATCATCCATGGACTTCCATATAAGTTTATCCCATTCCCAAATGAGTGTTAGCCCACACCATATAAATATAATAGCCCATGATTTAACTATTCTTCGTTTTAATCACTAAATTAATTCATAATTAATTCAAGATTAAAACTAATTAAGTAACATGACTTTATATTAATATATTATAACTTATAATTTATTAATAAATCGTAAGTATACAACTCTCATAAAATTATCCATAAATAGTTTGGGTGAAGTGCAACCCAAATGGACCATGCTGGGTCGGGTAAAGTATATACCAAATAAGTTATGGACTTAGACACCTTATCCAACATTGCTTGCCCTTCAGTTCCTACAGTTGTGATGACAACTCGTGTATCTCTAGTGGTGCCAACCGGTACGACGCCTTGGCGATAGGGGCCGCACCTGGCACTAGGTCGATCCTAAACTCGACCTGCATCTTCGGAGGCACTCTGAGTAACTCCTCCAGGAAGACGCCTTCAAACTCCCTGACTACTGGAACCTCTGAAACTGAAATTTGATCCCTGACCCGTGTATCCACCACATACGCTAGATAACCCGCATACCCGTGCTGAATGTACTACCGAGCCCTGGCAGCTGAACAAAACCCTGATCCCAATTTGGTAGCCTCGCCATAGACAATCAGTTCTCCCTCACTTGGGGTTCAAACCACCACTCGCTGATCCTCGCAGTCGATCATGGCACCAAAGCGACTAAGCCAATCCATACCCATGATCACACACACATACCCCATGGGAATAGAAATCAAGTCTATCGGGAAAGTGACCCCGAAGATCTCCAACACGCATCCATGATACACTGAAGAAGCGGAAACCCCATGTTCGTTGGTGATAGAGACTCGCAATGGACACTCTAGCTCTCCTACTGGCAAACCGAACTCCCTACTGAATGACTGAAAGACAAACAACCGACTCGCCCCCGAAGATCTTCAAGGATAACAACTTTAGCTATCTCATCATTAACATGTTCCTTCATATTAACACAAACATGATCCATGTAAACAAGTAGTATAAAACCACAAGCATACCCTATTTTCATGAAATCCATATAGTCGGTGTCAATACCTATTATCCTCGATCCTTCAAGAAATTCAATGTTGGGCACACTACAATAGACATTGACACATATCGCATGGGTAAAGTGTTTAAGGAAAACCAAAAAATTATTCTTGTCCATTGAAGCAAAATCGATATCCTCAAACCTATACTCCACTCCATCTAAGTAACTGATAACATGGTACTGTGTCAACTATGATTAAAATGACACGACCTCATGTCACTCCAAAGTATGATGCTATCATTTATGTTTCCATAGTGCATTGTTGAAAATTGACTAAGTCTGCATTTGACACGGCCTCATGTGGAATTACACTAAAATGACAAGGCCGGTGTGAAGCTCCAGGCCTATTTTTACATGACCAGTGTGAACTCTTCTGATCAAAATTCTTGTTTTCTTCATTTAAGCTCTAAAAATTCCACATATTTGCTCCTGACCCTTTTTCACTATTCCAAGTCACCACCAACCTCTGGAACCACCTGAAAATTCTGCATATTTGCTCCATAACTATAATTGATATATACTTGAATTGATAATAACATAGTCCCTTTGGGTTGCCCTCATAGTAACAACTGGAGAGGATGACTTTTGGAGAAAGATGTTGAATTTATTATTTGAATAATAAATTGAGATAATTGATTTATTAATGTATTATTAAAATAATATATTAATTAGAAATCATATTGTTTAATTAATACTTAATTAGAAATTAATTTGGAATTAATTTTTGGATTAAAGGAATTGATTAAAAGTGTAGGGGCTGTTTAGCAATTTATTGATAGTTAAGGAAATAGGCTCTTGGACCACCCTAGAAGGGTTGGACGAAAACTTTTATGAAGGCCCTAGAGTTTTATTGGATGGGGAGTCCATGGGCTACTTAGGCCTTAAGCTAAGGAGTTAGGGTTTCCTCCAGCAAACCCTAACTTTGGCTCTATGCTACCTTAACTATATAAAAGGGGTTACCCCTTCATAATTTCGACCACTCTAACCCTAAGAAGGATAGCCGAAATTCTCAGGCTCCACCCCCTCTCTCCTGTATCAACCTCTTGCTAGTATTGGGTGTGAACCATTAGGGTCACGCCATTTGTGGTTCTTGATCTCTAAGCTTCAACAACATAAGGATTTCATTGTTATTGCTATATAATAATTAAGGTATGTTTTCCTCACCCTATTAGTAATTTCGAAATTATACTAGTTTTATTAAGGTTTTCCTTTTGATGTTCAATACTTGTATTTTCAATTAGAGAAAACATAGATCCAAAAATATTAGGATTGCATGCACACATAGGGATTGTTTGTTATGCTCAACACCCATTAGTGGTATTAGAGCCTTGGCTAGTTTTCTATTGAATTTGATTTTAGTTGATTGAACTTGATCAATTAGGGTTTATGTCAATTAAACCCTTTTGGACCTTGGGTTTTCGCAAATAATTAGGGTTTCCTAACCCTTGATTTCGAAAATTTGGAAAATTGTTTTGACCATTTCCTTTGTCCTTCTTAATTTCAAAAATTAGGGTTTCCCAACCCTATTTATTTTCGAAAATGTGGCTAGGATTGAAATCCTTGCCTTCCTCCCCAAGATTTGCCAAATTTTGGAAATTAGGGTTTTGGTGGGGTTTCTTATTTTTGGCAATTATCTCCTTATTTGATTAACTAGATAATTACAATATTTGTTTGATCCCTTCCATATTTACCAAAATTGCTTTACATGTTAAGGATTTCTTATTTTTGGTAATTATCTTCTTAGTTGTTTAACTAGATATTTGCAAGATTTGATGGATCCCTCCCATATTTTCGAAAATAATTTGGGGTGTGGATTAGGTTAAATTATGTTGATTAATTTAATGGATAATCCTAAAATTGATTTAATAAATTAATTAAATGTTTAATTAATAAATAATTATTAAATTATTTGGTTTAATTTTAATTTTAAATTAAAACTGTTTTAATTTTTGAAATTTAGTAATTAAACCTAGTATTTTGAAATGTTTAAAATACACCGTATATTATATGTAAATTTAAATGTTTATTATTTACTATATGTATAAGACAAGTCAGTCGAACCGCTAGTACGCCTAATTCACGAAGCCGGTCTATAATGGGAGTTTAAGGAAGCGGCCTATAAAATGACCGTCATTGGGTATCCATTCTACCCACCACTCTCTTGATTGGTGGAGGGTCGTTATCCGAACGAGTTTGATAGGACAAATAATTCTCATTAATAAGTATAATGGAATTAATAAAGTAACTAAATATTTTTATAAAATTCTCAATCTTAGTTACTTTAGGAAAAATGTGAATTTGATGCTAATCCATGAAATTGCACATTGCACTTTATATAAGTTGTTAGTGGAGCGTGCATGGTAAATTGACACACTAATATAGACTAATAAAGGGCGGCAATGGATGTATCGTAAATTATCATTGGTTAATGGAGCGTGTGTGGCTAACCGACACATTGATTAGATGATAAATAACATCGAGAGTACCAAGCTAATTTGCATGGTCATTCACATCTCGTTTGTGATCCTCGGCATCCCAGTCACAAAAGTGAGAGAATAATCGAGATTAAACATGGCACTAAATAGTTCAATGAATCTCAAAGATCTAGGAGTTTCATGAGATTGAAATTGGTAAATGTTTTACCTACCTAAAATAGATTTGAATTTGATTACGGAATCCCTCTTCAAAGTTCGAATCGAAAATATGGATCCTAGCCTTAATTTAAATTTATGGGTTAATAATTAAGGATTAAAATCAACTAACTTGAATTCTCTTTTCTCCTATTATAGATGTCAAGTTTAGACAACTATGGTTTTCCATGTTCTTCTGGAAATGATTTTCCCTTATCTAAAGATGATATTCCACATGTTGATCAAGGTGAAAGAATGTTCCCTTCTTCAAGAAATGGTGGAACTTGAAATTATGCTTCTCCAACTCTTCCTCCTCCTCATCCAGTGACTCTCCCCAAGTCATGTTGCCTTCAATCTAAAAAATACAAAGTCACTCAAGCCATGTTCACATGTAAACATCAATATGGAAAGTATGTGTGTGCACATGTTCTGAAAATGAAATTGTACATTGACAGATTAGGGATGTTGGGTGTCACTTTCCCAAGGGTGTCGCTTTCCCAAGGGGGCATTTCGCTTCCAACCTGAAAGGAGAGGAGATTACTTTAGTATATATCATGTTTTATGATTGTCTTAATTAAATGGAACTATATCACAATTGATCCTCAAAGAACATCTTAGTGCAATTATTTGACTAAGATGAGGGATCGAACATTGTTGAAATAGTTCAATCGAGAGATGTGTCATACTTCGTTTCCAATCAAGCTTTAGAGTCATAATCTAGCTACTTCAAGTTGTAGTTTGAAAACTTATTTCATACTAAGTAGGTTTATGACACCTCATAAAATGTGGAGTAATAATGTATTCTTACTTTAACACATTTTGAATTGGAAGTTATGATGTTTTGGTTAAAACAAAGGATGAACTAAGACCAATTTTGTGAAGGATTTTTCTTGATGAGAATCCATACTAACTTTTGAATATTTTTTTTGATCGCCAAGGAATTCTCCTTGAGAGAGAAACTTATATGTCAAGAAGTTAGTCGGAGTCTTAAAGATCTTGAATAGTTTCAAGAGTCAATCAAGAATAAACCTTTTAGTTATCACTAGCACACGACCTGGGGTTGATAACCTATCGTGTTAAGTTGACACATTCTTGTTTCTATGCATCTTCCAATTGATTTGGCAATGCTTATGAGTTCTATGGTTCTCATTTGGCTACAAAAGAAGCATCCAAAAATATGGTCCCAAAAATTTCATTTTATAATAGATAAAAATAGAGTATTCAAACATCATTCGTACATCTCATCAAAAAAATGTATCCAATGTATCAAAATCAAAGTAGATATAAAACACAAAATATCTGTGGTGTGTGCGATGCGGTCAACCCGAGCTCGTCCCCTTGGAACTGGAAATACCTGAAACATAAACTGAAAACCTTAAGCAAAAAGCTTAGTGAGTTTCCCCAAGATACCAAATACAATCATATCACATAATGAGCCCCGCCCACACTCATCAAACGGGCCTCACCCAATGAGATACGGGCCCCGCCTACACTCACAATATGGGCCCCGCCCACACTCGCAATACGGGCCCCACCCAATAAGCATACATATACAAGCACATACAAGTATCACACATACAACATGTATATCGAAATAATCAATAAGGGTAGGCCTTGGCGCCTTAGACCTACTAAACCTGGTGAGGAAAACTCACCTTGAATATGGAATGATAGCTGAACAGATCCTGACTCCAAATATCAACTCCACTCAACCCCTAAACAGAAAATATTTCCTTAATTACCACACAAAATGCCCAAAAGCCCCTTATAGGTGAAACTTGGTCAAATATTAAAGTCAAAGTCAAAGTCAACGACCCGAGTTGATCCAACTCGCCGAGTTTCTCCATCAATTTGCAAAGTCAGGAAGAAACTGATCCAACTCGCCAAGTTCATCCATAAACTTGTCGAGTTAGCCAGAAATCCAACCTCTTAATTCATTAAGCCGACCTTATCGAAACTAAGAGCTTCACAACACAGATCTATAACTGAAATGGTCTCAATAAGGGTAAAGATTCCAACTTTACCCCCGAGTACCACCAAAATGGGTTCAAAACCCAAACCCTAGGCTTAAAGGGTGAGGGCTTAATCATTAAGCACTTAATTAAAAAAAAACATAGCCCCAAACCGCAGCTCTGGCCCTAAAAGCTGAATGGCTATGTAAAGTTTCTAACTTTACTCACACGCATGGCTAGGAGAGGCTCAAATGCTCAAAAGAAGCAAAAAAAAGGACTTAGTGAATGCATGAAGCCCTTAAGACCACAAAGTTGGCACCTTTATTCCAAAATAGCTCATGAAGATCGTAGATTTGAAAGAATAAACACTTGGGACTTCTATTTCCCCAACAACCACCCATCCATGGCTAAAAGCATACAACTAACCCCCAAGAAGAGATCTAAGCAATCATTAAGCAAGGTTAGAACTTTATATCCGAAATGTGTTGGAAATGGAGTAGAGAATCAAGATCTGAAAGATTCTACTTGAACCACCACCTTGCACCAAGCTTTTCTTCCTTCATCGAGCTTCAAAAACACCAAAACACACCCATAATGAGCTCACAACACTCAAGGAGGCTCTAGGGTTTCGGATTTCGAGATTAGGGTTAGGGGCTATGGAGATTAGGAATGAGGCCAACACCTGGGACTTAAGGTGTTTAAATAGGGTGCAAAACCCTAAAATTAGGGTTTCCTTCCAAGTTGCTGAGTCGTCGAGTTGAGGCACCTCAACTCGTCGAGTTGACTCATTAAACTTGTAACATCCGGATTTTCAGGTACTTTATTTTGTGATTCAATTTTGAAGTTTAAGGAGAGACTCGACGAGTCGAAGGCCTGACTCGCCGAGTTGTGTCGGGTTGCAACGTGGATTTAATGAGTGGACTCGACGAGTCAGAGGACTGACTCGCCGAGTAGGTCCTGGGCAGAGAAATCCCTAAGTTCTGGGCTTGTGGCCTATATAAGGACCTTATGACCTCCCATTTGTGGCCATATCTTCCTGAGAGCAACCCTAAAGAGTATTTGAACGTGTAGAGTGAGAGGGAGGGCTATCTTGAGCTTATTAGTGTAAATTATGCAAGAGAGAAGGAGGTTACAAGCTAGAAGGCCAAAGGAGATTGCTAGATCTAAAGATTTCATTCAAAGGGTTTCAGTTGGAGGTATTATATTCGCCTCCTTTCCTTCCCTAATTGTGTAGATCTATTATTTTGGTGATTAGGGCTTGTATTACCTTCATAAATGGGGTTTTGGGATGCATCAAACCCCTTTCTGAGCTTGAGTTGTAGATCTGGACCTTGTAAGGTCCAGAGAGTCCGAAAGTATGAGGTTATAGAGGAGAAACCATGGAGCTTAGAAGCTATGAAGCTTTAATGGAGTCATAATGGTATATAGAGCAAAATATACCATGCATGTACATCAATATCGGACCTTTTCGTGACTTTTGGATGATAGGATGCTAGATCTATGAGTTAGAGTCTCAGATCTGACCTCAGGAGACCAAATGAGTAATTCCATGGAGACGGCTCGCCAAGTCTATGAGGTGACTCGACGAGTCGGTTAGGGTTTTCCCGACCAAGCTGAATCGCATGTTGACTCGGCGAGTTGGGTGTCAACTCGACGACTTGAGTTGGACCTTCGCGAGACTTCTGAAAAAGTGAGTGGACTCGACGAGTCAAAAAGGTGCACTCGTCGAGTCAGGTCAAATAGGGACTGTTGACTTGATTTTAACTTCTGTTGACTGTAGGGTTTGGTCAACATGAGTAATGGAGATCACAGAGGAGTAAAATGGTCTTTTACCCACTTCAAGAGTTAAGCAGGGAGAGAGAGTGGCCCTTGGTGTATTTGAGTGTGATTAAAGTATTATTTAGAGATGTGTAATATATGTGTTAGGCGGAGGTGTAAGTCCCTAATTTGCCTGTGTATCAATCAGATCCGTTTGATGGTGCGGAATCCTAATCAAACGGATGATGTCAAATAAAATAGAAGAGAATAAGAAGAGGAATATGATGAATCTATGTATTAATTGATTAGAATGAAGATCCGGATACAAAAGAGTCACACACACAAAACTTCTCTCTGGCTGTAAACTCTCTTCTATTCATCTAAATGTACTCCTCACCCTAACACCTCTATTTATACTTGGAATATGGGCCGTAAATGAGTTTACGGTCGTAAGGTGTTTATGGCCGTAAACTCAGCCATAAACTAGACCATAAATTCATAAATATTACAGAAAAATATAACTGCCTAGAAAAGTAAAGTATAAACCATATTTTGACCCAACAATCCCCCCCTTGGTTTATAGCTTTCTTTTCTTAATGACCCAGCAAGCTCCCCCTAAAAAGTAGCTGGCTTTTCTTGTTAATCTTCAATGAGAAATTGGCTTCAGCATTTATCTTCAATGAATGACTTCATCTTGAGCAGTTGGGCATTTCTTCCGAGTTTGGCATTGAACGCACATTGGGTGAGGAGGTTTGACGTACTAATTCTTGAAAGATAACACTTTCAGCTTGAGAATCTTCAGAGAGAACATCAGAGAGAACAAATCTTCTAGATCTTTTCAGCAGGTACAACAATAGTAGCAGACTGATTGAGGAAGCTTCAATGCAATTTGTCACATAATCTTCAATTTTTGCTTCACCTTGCTTCTGGGGTTGAAAGATTGAATGTTGAAAGAATAATCTTCATTTCTTGCTCCTTCGAATGAGAATTCTTCGATGCTCACAGACGAGGCTTTGGCTCAGAAATCTTCGACACAAACTCCACGAGTCTTATCTATACCTAAAATCACTTTTCAAGACAAAAACAAAACTAAAAGAAAACTTAGCACACAAATTAAAATAGAAACAAAAATATTTTTGGATTTTTTATTTTTCTGAACAAGAAATAAAACAAAAATAATACTATTTTTGGATTTTTAATTTTTTTAATTTTTCTTTGATTTTTGAATTTTTTTTTTGTTTTTTTTAATTTTCATTATTTTTAATTTTTAATTCTCCCATAATATTTAAATTAGAAGAAACTATGACAAATTTAACAAAAATAAAAATGATATCTAACTTTAAGAGTGATTTGGGATCAAAGTTTTAGACAACCTTTATCCACTTGTCGGTACCTTCCATATTCACATCTTTGTCTGGTCGATCGTCGGTATTGTGGTCCACTTAAACACGAAAAATTTGTGACAGATTTAGGACATACTATTTGTTACAAGACATGATGAACTTAAAAACCTAAAATTTATATTTGATCCTAATTTCTTAGATACTATATCTTAAGGTCCATTCATCTGACAACGACCAGGGATATTGTTGTCCACCTAAATTGAGCAGTGAGATCTATAGACAATCTTTGAGTGTTCAATTTTAATTGTACTGAAACATGTTTCCCGCTTCTTGATATGCCCCAGCCATCAAGAACTTCCAGAGTACTCCTTACAACGGGTGAGCAGACAACCATTCAAAGAGAGGATAGATTCATAATTCTATTACTAACTACTTCAGAGGGGTTGAGAAGAAGAAGGTTGCATATGCTGTGTACCAGGTCGGATTAGAAGTCACGCAGAGGAGACAGCATATGGCTAACAGATAAGAAGGTTGCATATGCTGACGACTCTCTTTCATGTTCTCAACTCCCTCATAGACCTTAAAATCAATTAAAAAGCATAACTAAAAACCAAAATCAAACTTAAAATTCAAACCCTTTGATTATAAACCTCAAAAGTCAAATTTAAAAAGTTAAACTCAAAAGTCAAACTTGAAAAATTCAAACTTAAAAGTCAAATTTAAAAAGTTAAACTTAAAAGTCAAATTTAAAAAGTTAAACTCAAAAGTCAAACTTGAAAAGTCAAACTTAAAAATCAAACCGAAAAACTAAATTTGAAAGTTTAAAAGTTAAACGAAAAAGTCAAAGGTCAAACTTGGAAGTCAAAGTCAAAATAAAAAATCAAAAATAATTTTTTTTATTATTTTTTATTATATTATTATTATTATTATTATTATTAATTTTAATTTTTTTTAAAAAGGTGAAAAAGGAATTTAAAATTAAAAAAAAATTGAATTTTGGGCTAAAAGTGTAAAAAATGTGAAATTAGGAACGAAAGGAAGAGGTTATGTTTTAAATTTCGAAGTGAGGAAACAAAAGACTTGCTAGCCGAGTTGGTAAGGCGCTTATGTTCTTGACCTGGAGGTCGTCGGTTCGATCCCCAGCAACTCCGCTTCAGGTTCTTATTTTCTATATGCGAGGCTGTTGAGTGCGATGCTGCTGAGTGCGAGGTGTGAACCGGAAACGATGCTGAGCAATAAACTTGGAGCCGCAAGAGCTCGGGCTGTAAACGTGCGAGGCCTCGGACCGTAACCTCTGATCGCGAACTCCTCGGACCGCAAACACCGGCCGCAAACACTTCGGAAACCCTAGCTGCTGGCCGCCACCCCCTCGCTGATTACGACCAAAAACACCGATTTTTCGAATTTGAAGCTCCAAAACTCAATCAAAAACCCTTTTTTATGAAAAACACGAAAAACAAACCCCCCTTATTTTTGCGAGATCTATCCAAAAAGGCAAAAATATTTCGAAATTCATATCAAATAATGCCCCAAATCTGACAAAATTGACTGATACAACTTGGCTCTGATACCAATTGTAAGTCCCTAATTTGCCTGTGTATCAATCAGATCTGTTTGATGGTGCGGAATCCCAATCAAACGGATGATGTCAGATAAAATAGAAGAGAAGAAGAAGAGGAATATGATGAATCTATGTATTAATTGATTAGAATGAAGATCCAGATACAAAAGATTCACACACAAAACTTCTCTCTGGCTGTAAACTCTCTTCTGTTCATCTAAATGTACTCCTCACCCTAACACCTCTATTTATACTTGGAATATGGGCCGGATAACACATGGGCTGTAAATGAGTTTACGGCCGTAAGGTGTTTACGGCCGTAAACTCAACCGTAAACTAGACCATAAATTCATAAATATTACATGAAAATATAACTGCCTAGAAAAGTAAAGTATAAACCATATTTTGACCCAACAGGAGGCTAGTTCGAGATGTCCGAGTACGAGGTTTATACTAGCCAGCTTATGAGGTGAGTCTTCCTACAATACTTTACCTAGAGTGGTACCTTTTGTATGATTGAGATGCCTTATGTGCTTCCGTTGCGAGTTGTGATATCCTGCACTATTTCTTTGTGATTCATATTGTGTATTGTTTAGAGCTTTCAGATTTGGACCAGAGGGTCCACAGAGTTAGGACTGGAGGGTCCACAGAGTTGTGGGACTGGAGGGTCCCACCGAGACACATTGACCGGAGGGTCTTACAGAGCTATGACCTCGAGTAGCTAATGAGTTGTGTATGGTATTTTGGGGAACTCACTAAGCTTCGTGCTTATCGTGTTATGTGTTGTGTGTTTCAGGTTTTTCTCAGGATCGCAGGAAGGCACCGGCTCGATTGTACACACCAGTGAAAGAGTTATGTCTTGAGGATCCTGGAGTATTAGTAAAAGGATTATGTAATTATGTTTTGTAATTCAAATCAATGAGCTTTTGTGAAAGGTGTTGAGAGAATTATATGATTTTAAAATGAAAATTTTGTTTGAAAATTTACGGTGTTACAAAACTTTACGGCCAAAAGTTGAGGCTTCCAACTCGACGAGTCCTCTAATAGAATGCAATTAATTGGAAATAAATTCATACCAGAAACCAAGCGTTACAACAAAAGGCAAAGCACGTTGGTCAGTGAATGTACGTTGATCAATATAGGTGAACTGCTTAAACAATATGGAAGCATTGGTAAGCCCTCGTGCTACCAGAAGGCAAGAAATTAAGAATAAGTAAAGTTTAGTCCATAAAAGCTAAATTAAAATTTGAATTTGTCATAAACCATGTCTTATGAATGTAGGTTGAAAGTGATAGATTCACATGGATTGGAACACATACACCATAAAATTTAGGTGGCAAAATGTTTCGCTCTAATTCATGAGAATCATTATGAGGAAACACTTTTGCTAGTATATTTTAAAGATTGATAAATATCATTTTGGTTAGTGGTTGTGTTAATTGCATTCTCAAAATCACAATATGATTACGGCATCCCTTTTCATCGTTCGAATTGTGAGAAATGGCAAGAAATAGTTTGAACGTTCGGGACTTATGGCTATAAGTTCTAAAAGGATTTAAACACACACACACATATGTTATCTAATGAAGGTGTGTAAGGTTGAGAAGCCTAGATGAAGACTTATCAAAGCACCACGTATCAAAAATCTGAAGTTTAGTAAGGAAGTCAAGAGCATTGATTTCTAGAAATCCACTTGATTTCTAGATACATGTCAAAGCTAGTGGGAGCATAATTGTTATGCTAAGTGTTGCAAGTTGGCAATACTAATTGTAGGAAACAAAGATTTCAAAATTTGAAAATTGCAAAGTTTGGGAATTGTTTTGCTACAGAAAGGTTTAAGGGAGAGGGCACTTATACTTCATTTCAAATGTTTAGATTGAAAGTTTAATAAAACTTAGTTTTAGACATATATGAATATCGTGTTGAAATGATTCAACATAGGAGATTCGATATATGGAAATATTATAGCAAGAGGCTAATCAGATATCAGGTCTTTATGTAAGACATTATGAATCGAGTCTCATATGCTTTGGATATCAGATGGATCTCATATGCTATAATATTCACTTGTTCTGATTTTTCCAAATGCCTAAGGCATTCAGAGGGAAAAGGACTAGAACTTGGGGTGACTAAAGTTGTTAAACAACTGTCAAGGACATTCTAAGGTTTCACCAAAGGATTGGTTGCTTGTGGACAGTCAAAAGCATAGTTTGGACGAACCATATTGACATAATTCAGAGTGGAGGTGACTCTTGTTCAGAATTAATGGTCATATGGGAATATAAAAATGTTTCCATGGAGGGAGTTGTTTATTAAAATTTACATGTGGTTTGGAAACTTTAATGCAAAGAAGGTATTCAAGGAGTGTATGTTGAATTTAAGACTTCGCTACCATGAAATTGTTTTAATTAAAAAAGTTTCAATGGAACAATTTTTAATATCGTTAGCAAAGTCTCTGTGACTTTGAAGCCTTTACATTACAAAAAAAATCATTGCATTTAAGGTGGAATCCTAACACATTTAGTAGTAGCAAGAATTTGGAATAGTGAAATGAGCATCATTGGAATAGTGTCAAGTTGATCTGTTCATAAAGGAAGGACCATAGAGTGACATAGTATGCATGATTATAACATGACATGACTGATGTTTAATTCAAGTGTTTAGTTGATTACTTGAAACATTATACAATGAATAAAGTCTAATTAATATGGTGGTTAAATAATAAGGATTTTATTTATATTCAATAGTTTTGAGACCGTAGTTAATTAGGTTATTATTGTGTTTCACTTCGCATGTTTTACTTCTCAAATAATTGGATTATTCAAACATCCACAGTCGATCGTACTTTTGGAAGTAAGTAGCGAATTAAGAGTGTCATGAATTGAATTAAGATTGTCTAAGGGTTTAGACATAGAAATAGTTTTGCTGCAATGTTTATGAGTACTTGGAAATGAGATTTTGAGTATTGGACAAACCCACACTCAGAGAATTACTTCATGGATTATATCATGATTAATTTTGAGATGATAATATCTTATATTCTTGAAACAGAGATATATGAATTGTTGTTTACAAGTCGGTTTTGCAATGATAATACGTAAACACATCAGTAACTTGATGTTATAAAACTTATTGTTATGTGTGATTTAATGAGTGAATAGTGCAAGCATATAAGTCAAAGTTTATTTGTTCCTTTTTCCATAATGGGAAAAGCGATATTTGTGGGCCCCTCGATGGTTTGATGTTGACATCTAAAGCGCTTGGCCAAGCCTAGATTGAATTGATGTGTTCAATTGGTAGTCTGATTTCAGTCGTCATCAATCAGAAATCGGGAAACAAAGCATGGACAATGAGACTGATTATAATCCATGTCTAATGTCCATACTATATCTTGTAGAATGGAGGAATATTTGATCACTTGTCTTAGGACTTATAACTGACTGGGTCAGAGTTCAATAGCGACTTTGAGAGCAACAATTTGCTAATCAGTTTCTGAAGTTATACAGGAAACTATAGTTATTAGACTTATCCAAGTGGGAGACTATTGGATTAGGTGTCTAAGCCCATAACTATAATTGATATATACTTGAATTGATAGTAGCATAGTCCTTTTGGGTTGCCCTCATACTAGCAACTGGACAAGATGACTTTTGGAGAAAAAGGTTGAATTTATTATTTGAATAATAAATTGAGATAATTGATTTATTAATGTATTATGGAAATAATATATTAATTAGAAATCATATTTTTTTAATTAATATTTAATCAGAAATTAATTTGGAATTAATTTTGGGATTAAAGGAATTGATTAAAAGTGCAGGGGTTGTTTAGCAATTTATTGATAGTTGAGGAACTGGGCTCTTTGACAACCCTAGAAGGTTTGGATGAAAACTTCTAGGGAGTCCCTAGAATTTTCATCCAAGGCCTTGTATGGGGAGCCCATGGGCTACTTAGGCCTTAAGCTAAGGAATTAGGGTTTCCTCCAGCAAACCCTAGCTTTGGCTCTAAGCTACCTCAACTATATATATGGCTTTATCCCTTCATAAATTCAGCCACTCTAACCCTAAGAATGATAGCTGAAATTCTCAACCTCCTTCCCCTCTATCCTCTCTCATCCTCTTGCAAGTGTTGGGTGTGAACCATTAGAGGCACGATATTTGTGGTTCTTGCTCTTTAAGCTTCAACAACATAAGGATTTCATTGTTATTTCTATATAACAATTAAGGTGTGTTTTCCTTACCCTATTAATGATTTCGAAATTATACTAGTGTTATTAAGGTTTTACTTTTGATGTTTAATACTTGTATGTTCAATTAGAGAAAACATAGATCCAAGATTATTAGGGTTGCATGCACACATAGGGATTGTTTGTTATGCTCAAAACCCATCACTTAGACCTTTCTTGTCCCTAAGAAATAAAGGTTTTAGACTTGAGAAAAGAGTAGAAGAAAGCAAAATTCAAAATACAAGCTTTTGAAGTTTAATGCAATAACCAAGACAAGCAAGAAAGAGATCCAACCCAATTAACTTTATTTTTCAAGCATAGTTCAGAATGTACATGTCGTGCCATGAGTCAACTTGACATTAGCCCCATCAATATATATATATAACAGTGAAAACAAGACTTTTGGCCACTCCCTAACGCAAATCAACAAAATCAAAAGTCACAACACTAGTTTTATGTATGACATATATCGTGTTTATAACCTTGATAATGAAAACACGACATAAATCAATTACAACACTAATAAAGAAAACAAGATCATAACCATTAAAGTTTAGCTTGTTTTCATAGCTGTATAACCGAACATGGGGAGACAGAGATTGAAAAATCATGAAAGGGTAAGCCAATTAAATTAAAGGAGGATAACCACATCGTGAAAGTAATATGACATTCTAACTAAGTGCTCCGATAGACCGCACCACTTCCTTACATATTTAAGATTTAAATTCAATAAGAGTGTTGTTTTGACAAGTTTGTTCTCTTTATTTACAATATGATCCAAAATGAGGTCATCGAAAGGAAAAGGAAAGCATGAGGTTTTGTTAGAAATCCCAATTTTTTTGAATTGTCATAACAAATAAGTTGTTAAGGGTCTGCCTTATGTTGAGACCTTAAGTACGAGGAGAAACACCAACACACTTCTTCTAATCTCCATATTATTCTCTTTTTAGAAGTTCTATATGATAGATATTAAAGAAGAAGACTCAAGGACATGTATCTTTGATGTATGGGACGATGATGTAAGGCATCCCAATAAGTACAACATTAAAATTAAACTTCACCAGGTGGGAAGACCAATTGCTAATTTTGGTATGTTGATTGGCCAAACTGGCATACTAATTAGGTGGGTCAGACGTACCAGTTTGCTAGCACCCCTCTGAGGGGATTGACTATTTTTTCACACCAATTTAGTCTTAAAACAATGATTCCAGGGTATGGTAAAGCCCAACTATAACATCCTTAAAATGGGCCTTAAAGCTTTTGACATTTTTAGTAAAAAAATAATTTCTTTAGGAAATAAAATAAAATATCAAATATCAAATATAAATAAATTAAGTAATAAATTCTAATATTTCTGATGATAGTTCCTGATAAATAAACAACTTTTAATAAGCATAATGCACAATGGCATAAAATGTAGGAAAAAGGACCAATATTGCCAGCTATGCATACTTATTGGATTAACTTTGACTTAGTCAAGACAATAGTGGGGTTTGTATATAAATCTAGAAGATTAGTCAAAAGGATTGGTGATTTTTGTGCCATTAACTAAGATCTAGTATATAGAAGGACCAAATATGTTAAGCATCCAAAGTATCAAGGCTTTAAGCTAGTCTCTCCATTTGGATTGAGAGAAATCGATTAAATGGAAAAGAATAGAGGGAGCGCTTGGCGATTTTATAAGATTAAGTGGAGATATATAGAGAAAGTGATGAAGATTAAGCTAGTGTTTGAAACTAGGGTTTCAACATAGAGCATAGAAGGTATAACCTCTCTCCTTACTCTCTGAATTTTGATATAGGTTTTGATTTTGATCCATATCCATAAATTGATCTGCATATATAGTTAGAGATTGAATATATAGTTTTCTTTCTAGAACAAGATCGTAAGTCTAGAAAATGAAATCAAAGTGATAAAATGCTTACAAAGATGAAATTAATTATTTCCAAAATGATCTTCAGCAAATCAAAGCTAAAACCTTTTCAAAAAACTGCCCATTGGTCCTTCCCGAGAGAGAAAGTGTGTAGAATGGCTCAAAAAACTAAAAATCAGCTATACATAAAAAATGCCAAATGGAAGTTATGCGCCTGACATGTCCTGTGTCAAATATGGATAAAATGACATGGCATCGTGACACTCCAAAGTATGATGCTATCATTTGACCGTTTCCAAAGTGCAATGCTAAAAATTGACCAACTCTATGTTTGACACGACCTAGTGTGGAATTACATGGAAATGATATGACCAATGTTAGGGGTGACACGACCTATGTGAAGCTCCAAGCCTATTTTGACCTGACCCATGTGAACACTTCTGATAAAAATTCTTGTTTTCTTCATTTAAGCTCTAAAAATTCCGCATCTTTTCTCCTTACCCTTTTTCACCATTCTGAGTCACCTCTAACCTATGGAACCACCTAAAATGGCATAAAAAAGTGTGGAAATGAAGTGTGCCGAATTTTGTCCCAATAACAAGTAAAATTCATGGATTATTATTAAATTGGAATAGAAAAGAGTGAAAAAAACATGCTAAAATGGTTCATAAAATGCACCTAAAAAATTTCTCTAAGCTTAAACCTTTCTTGTTCCTAAGAAAGAATAAAAACGGTTTAGATTAGAGAGAAGAGAAGAAGAAAGCAAAAATCAAAATCCAAAATTTTGAAGTTTAATGCAATAACCAAGAACAACAAGAAAGAGTTCCCACCCAATTAACCTTGTTTTTGCAACATAGTTGAGAATGTACCTGTCGTGCCTTGATTCAACTTGGCATTCGCCCCATAAAGATATATAACAGTGAAAATGAGACTTTTGGCCATTCCCTAACACAACTCAACAAAATCATAAGTCACAACACTTGTTCACTCTTATCGGTATTGAGCTAGGATAGGGAACAAATTATGGTCTTAGTTTCATGAAAACATATGTGATGAAAAATATTCTCAATCTTCTTCATTTTGCAAATGATAACAATGACCGAATCCATCTATTTTTTGATTAGAAGCAATTTTTTTCTAAAAAATCATCTCTAAAAATTCCCTAGGATTTACCCAGATTGGTTACATGTTTCATAACACTTAACTAGTAAAAGTAGTTAACAATCAGTCCCAATATCATAAGTTCAAGTCCAAGTCCAAGGGGATCTATTGGCAGCCAATTTTTTTCCTAATGTATTTATTTATGCCAACTCAAGTTCTTGTGTAATTGTCCACTTATTGAGTCGATGATTCAAGACTTGTGGAAATGTCCACTTATTGATCGTTTATTTGTGATGTGTCGTGTGTGGTATTTTAGGGAACTCACTAAGCTTTTTTGCTTATGATTTTTGGTTGAAATGATTTCAGGTTTTCTTATAATGAAGGAGGGGCATGGCTCGATTGCATCGCATCAATGGGAGACTTATGCACGTGATAACTTTTGACGATACTCTGATAAATATTTTAAGATTAAATTGTCCTATTTAAGATTTTGTAGTTGTGATTTGAATAAACACTTAGATTTTTAATTGAAAATTTTGGTTTGAAATTTAGGGTGGTACATTAAAGATGGGTTGTGTTGATGTTGCTATGAAATTTAATTTGTCAAACTAGTTCTATTTGATGTTGATGGTGTTTTATTTCAAAATCACATCGTTATGTAAGAATGTTGGCATGACTTTGTCCATGCACACACTTGTAGGCATGGACGATTTCTTCTAGTTTGTTGTCCATCAGATGTCATGGTTTGCTAATCACAATCTTTTCAAAATAAAAAGTTCTGATCATTCCTTCATTACAGATTTATGAAAGCAAATCAATAATTACTTCCTAGATTTTTTAGCCTCGGATGGTGGTCACTGGAACTTCTTGTCTTAATATTTGGCTTGTTACGAAATCAATAATTCAAGATAACAATACATTGAATTCTTAAGAGTTCAATATGCATTGAATTCATTTCTATCACACCCCGAAATCGGACGACGGAAACGTCCAGGGATGGAACGATGATCACAGTATCACAATAATTGTATACATTGAAACACAAGTACATAAACAACCATCATATCATATGATTATAGTAGTTACATGACCCAAATGTTACTTAGTATCAAAATACATTACAAGGTTTGCATGTTATCAAATATAGTAGTTCTCGTAATGATATTTGGTGTCTTGTCTTCAAAAGTAGCTCCAATGACTTGAGCTTAATTGTTTCCTGAGATTACATGCCGTTTTAAAAGTCAACATAAAGTTGGTGAGTTCATAAGCATTCAGTTGTAGAAAAATACGATATTTTTCCTTGTGTAAAAATCATATCCTTGTAAAATGTTTTGTATTTGTACGCCTTCAACGTAAAAGAAGAATGTATGTGTGTAGTATGTATCCAAAAATATTTATAAAATAAAAGTTCTCATAACTTCTAAACTTATAAAAAGTGTGACTTGTCATGTGATTTTTATTATCCAAAAATCGAGTGTATAAGTAAATAGCCATACATATAAATTTAGTATATAAGTAAATAACTATACTTATAAATATTGTGTATAGGTAAATAACCATACTTGTAAATGTTGTATATAAGTAAATAATTATACTTATAAATATTGTGTATAAGTAAGTAACCATACTTATAAGTGTTGTGTATAAGTAAATAACCATACTTATAAATGTAGTGTACACGTAAATAACCATAGTTGTAGATGTAGTATATAAGTAAATAACTATACTTATAAATATTGTGTATACGTAAATAACCATACTTATAAATTTTGTGTATAAGTAAATAACCATACTTATAAATATGGTGTATAAGTAAATAACCATACTTATCAATGTAGTGTATAAGTAAATTACCTTACTTATAAATGTAGTGTATAAGTAAATAACCATACTTAAAAATGTAGTGTTTGTTCCCAGAAAATTCAATATTTTCTTTAAAATGAGTTGTAGTCTTACACACCGTAAGACCAAAAATGTATAAGTATTTCTATACTTAAAGTAGTATTACATAATTTTATTCTTATATAAAACCATTTGAACGCATGTTACCCCGTAAACTAAATGTATCACTAATTTTCCATGTGAGTTATTACAACCATGCTAAAACCGAAGTTGGCATGCTGCGACGTTTTTCAGGCGTCAGAATGTTAGACATTTTTCACCCCGAACCTGCCGGTTTAGCTGTAGCTAGCGGCTTAGGTGCGAGATTTTCAATCCTGCATATATCTACAAATAAGTATCATGCTCTCTTACCAAGATTCTGGTTATTATTCAGGACTTTAGTGTGTACTCTGGTAGGTATGGTGAAGACTTTGTCTCACATAATTATTTTAACAAGTTTACATTTTGGTGTAATGAAAACCTTTATATGTGTAAATTTTACTTTCCCATAGTATTAATGTAATATATAATAGTATTACCTAATGGATAATGGTATTATCTAAGGGGTAATGGTTTTATCCAACATGTACACACAAAGTTTTAATCTTTCAAAACTAGACTTTTGGTAAAAAAAAATGTTATTTTGTGTTTATCTAATGTGTAGTAATATTATCCAATGGATAAATGTATTATCCATCATACAATAGATCTAATACTAGAAACTATGCATATAAGGGAACGAGACTTGTGTGCTTTCTTTGAAAATAAGTATATATATATATATATATATATATATATATATATATATATATATATATATATATTCATAAATAGAACATAAACATGCATGATATAGTATTACCCAAAGGTTAAAAGTTTTGTCCAGAGTATATTAAATCTAGGACCCTTGTGTAAAGTTATTGTCCATAATGTATTTTGTTTGCAAGGCATGTAACCTCCCCTAAAAGTGTAAAATGAGTGAAAACTAATAGAAAATGGGATATGAACTCACCTTTTATGCTTTCCCTAGAAGATGGAAAGAAATGGTGAGAAAGATGAGATAGGAATTGAGCTTTGGAAGACAACACCTTTTTGATCATCAAGATCTTGCATAGGGTTTTTGGTTTCAAGAGTGAAAATGAGACAACCAAAAAATGATGGTAGGGAGAAGATAGAAATCTCGAAAATATGAAGATAACTTACCAAAAATCATTGTTAAACACTTGCCAAAAATCTTGGATCTCCTAGAGAGTTCTCGGAGAGTTTGGAGAGTATATAAGTGAATGTTGTAAAATGAAAGGTGGAGAGGGGAGGTAGTGTCCAAGTTTTATAGGAGTAGATGGTGGTGCCTTTTGATTAAAGTAATCAAGGTATGATTCCTTGATTATTAAAATGAAGTATGGTGTTTTGAATTAAAAATCCATGGTAAGGTTTTTTCATTAAAATAATGAAGCATGGTCTTATGAATATTTAATTCAAGGCATGACCTTTTTTGATTTTTTTTATAAGAATATCATGATTATGTTGGGATATGGTGGATTATGTAGGAAATGAAGAGACATGATTTGTCTTCTTATAGTAAAGTGGCTAAGGGATTGGCAAAATTGGTCCCTTTCATTTGCTGTAAATCGGAATTGGTCCACCCATTTATTGAAATAAGCCCGCAACAGATTGAAAGGTTGGCTATTTTAGTCGCCGGTCAATTGGCGGTCAATGTCGTGGATTACTGTCCTCGACACGTGTTGTGTCACCCTCTTCCACCTCCCCTGATTCTAATCAGAAGTGTTTCTGACTCATTCTTTCCTATCCCTCACTGACTCCTCCCTTTTTCATTTCTTTTTTCTCATGAGACCACTCCAAAAATATCTGAACACAAAATCGATTCTTCCCTTTCTTTCTTCACCACCTTCTTATCCAGTATCCTCATCTTTTTCACCCGTCCAACATAGTCTTCCATACGCTCCCTCAGATCCCCAACATCTACTCCGCCGATGTCGCAGGATGAAATAAACACATCGAATGGTGTTTCCGATTCAGGTAAGTTTTCCATGAAAGACTCAAAGTTCTCCGGGAAGTTTTTGTCGGGGGGAGAAGGAAACAACGAGGTGAAACTCCCATGAAATCGAAAGCCGTTGACAAGCCACAAAAATTGTAAATCATTATGTCCTTCTCCTGTTGTATTTGAAAAAAAAAACTACTTTGGTCGGCCCTGCCATCACCGTGCAGTCAAGGTATATTACCTTGGCTTTGCTTAAAATTAGGCCTTAAATTGGACGAATTTCACTTTGTCTATTATGTTTATTGACATATACAGATTTCAACACTATCTCAAAAGAGTGATGACACCAGCTAAAAGCTTTTTCGTTCACAAATTTGGTTTATATGATATCGATTAACGTTTCTTCAATTAAACAAGAAAGCTTACTTTTTTCATTTATCCTATTCAAGTTGGAACAGTTGGAGGGACTATTGGAATTGAATTCCGTGACTTTAAGAAAAGTTAATTTCGTACTCATTTGCAACCAAACACCGGTATGGAATGGGATTGAATTTCGATTCCAACCAAAACCCTTAAACTTGATCCAGTTCATCGGTTTTCTATCATTACCCTTAATTAATGAATTTCCTTAAATTAAAAATAATTCATGATCATGTTGTTTTTTTAGGTTATGCTGACTGATTTTGGTCTGGAAAGGGAAATTAACGAATGAAGCAGACCAAATTCAATGTGGGGGACCACATAATACACGACTCCTCAAATATTACTTTCTAAAGTCCATAATAAAAATGCAGAATGATAGAGTGTTGGAATACTCTTGTACGAAATGGTAACTGGGAAGGTAAAATTTTATAAATTTATTGTCATATTTTATTATTTTATATAATTAGATTGTAATTGTAATGATGTTTTCTTCACTTCAGAATGAGGTTCGGAAGTGGAGTTTAGGTTAATTCTTGATTTGTTTTTAATTATTATAATTCAGCACATTCTTCCATGTGTGAAGGTATGTTTGTTTGTTTGTTTGTTTTTAACTTAAAAAAATATGGTTATTCAACTTTTTCTCACAATGATATGTCATGTTTAGGAGTTGTCTTCAGATTCTTCTCATCATGTTAGATCTGTGTTGGCCTCCCTTATAATGGGCAAGGCCCCAGTTGTAAGGAAGGTACCACTTATTTTTTACAAATAAAATCTATTTTTGATGATGGCAAACATAGAATGTGTTCATCCTGATTCACCATGGTGGATTAAGTGTACATTATTGTGATTGCAATTCTGACTATTTTTACCCTGTTGAAATGCTCGCTTACAGTTTAGGATGAACACATTCTATCTTTGCGTAATACCAATGTATACACTTCGAATAAAGTTGACCTAGCTAGGTTTGAATCTTAAATGCTTCGACATACGATGGCTGCAAATCAATATAGTGGATTAAGTGAACATTACTGTGATTGCAATTCTGAATTTACCATTAATGATCCTGTTGCTGTTGTTGCTGTTAAGCCATGCACCAAACAAACCATAGAGATTATCATAAACTAGGTAAAATTACGCTTTTATCCTTTGAAAAATACCATGTTTTTAGTTAGTAAAACGATTTTTTTTCTTGCGGAGATGTACTTTTGTTTGGGAGTTATGTGTAGTTGGATGGGAAGTGGACTATAGTGTTGAACATATGCGCCTAAGAATGAAAATAATTAAACCATAATTATATAAAAAAAAGGTAGATAAGTTCAAATGATGAACCTGTTATAAGCCATAACTTTAAAATCAATGAGTTTGGAAAGATCCTTCTCACCATAGATAACCAACATCAACCAAGAAAAAATTGTTTTTCTGAATGAAGAAGTTGAAGATATATAGTTGCATCCCTCATACCTCTCACTATTCTCAAAGGACCCAATTCAATAACACCCTACATTAAGGTTAGATTCTATTTTCAAAGCTATATCTAATGCATTTCCAAATCTATATCTTTCAATTGGTTATTAGTTTCAGTTAAAAGAAATGATCATACTTAAGATGATTGTATATCATTGATAAGGGTTAAAATTTGTTAGAACTATACTTTGCGTAAATATTTTGATTTTTTTTATTTATGTTTAATCTTGAAGGATGCTTCGTAAGGCCATTTGAAGCTTTTATGTCTAACTGCTCATAATGGCAATGGTGAAGGAATTTAAAGGTTATTTTCAACATTTTTATTATGCTATAACATATTTAGAAAAAGAAATACCAATTCTATCTTAATATAACTTTTTCAGTAATCGATGCCTTTCTATGATCTTCAATGCACTTCTAAAAGGAGTCATGAAGAAACAAGAATACCCACTTCCTTAATGAGAATCGTAATGTGTTTTTTTAATACAGATGCTTATGCGATTCTTATTAACGATTACAATCCTTACTATTTTGTTTTGTTTTTATTTATTGAATTTATAGATTTACAAATGTTACACAACCTAATGAGACATTACAGATGGGAGTTAATTAAGATTCCAACATTGCGAAAGCTTCTCAAGGTAACTACTAGAAAGTTTGAGAAAGGGAAGATTCTACAATGGAATATATCTGTAACACCCAGAATCAGGAAGACCAGGAAAGGAAAGAAAAGCCCTAAGTCAAAGGAGTCAACTCGTCGAGTCCAAGGAGGAACTCGACGAGTCGGAGCGTGACCCGTGTCGCGGATTAAGTGACCGACTCGGCGAGTCGGGGAGACCGAATCGGCGAGTCTGGTCTGGGTTGGGAAACCCTAATTTCTGGACTTGGTACCCTATTTAAGCATCATTTCAGGCCTCCACCCCAGCCTCCATCACTCCCTTTACCTACTCTCGAAACCCTAAGCCTCCATTATAGTGCTCTCAAGCTTTCTTTGCCATTTTTGGGTGCTTTGAAGCTAGAATGAAGAAAGGAACCTTTGGTGATTCAAGAATTGGCAGTAGATTCTGAGTTGGTGTGATATTTCAGATCATTTGAAGGTATGAAGCTCATACCTTGGTTGTTATTCATTTAGATCCCCTTTCCTAGTTAGATTTTATCATTTTGGGGCCATTTCCAAGGTCAATTCGTGTATTGTGCCTTGGTGAGCAAAGAGAACTTCATATCTAGGTTTGTCTTGGCCTAGAAACCCATAAAGTATCAGTCTTTGGTGTATTATTGAAGCATGTTTGTCTCAAACCCTAGCCCTAGAGTGTTTCAAGCCTATAACTCCTTGGTATCATGTAAAGTTTGCAACTTTACGTAAAGGGCGGGCCTTAGAAGTGTGGATCTACAGTTTGGAGCCCCTGGATGGCTCGAAAAGCCTCTGGATGGATTGAGAATTAGAGAGACTCGGCGAGTCACAAGGGTGTACTCGACGAGTTGTATGAACATGTGCATGGACTCGACGAGTTGGAAGAACAACTCGGCGAGTCTGTTCTTGGACTCGACGAGTCTGGTCGTGGAACCCTAACCTCTTTTGGTTAAGCTTCGGATCTATGAGTCGGTTGGCTACTCAGTGAGTTGGTCAAGACAGAATTCAGAGATCATTCAACTCGACGAGTCCTGGGGCGACTCGGTGAGTTGAGTCGTGTTATGGGAGTTTTCTGAGTATAAGAAATCGACGAGTCGACGGGTTGACTCAGCGAGTAGAGTCAATCAGGAAGGTTGACTTTGACCAGGACTTTGACCAAAGTTGACTTAGTTGACCTCGGGAAGACAGTTTAGTCTAAGTGTTGTTATTGGTATTGGTTGCTCAGGGAGCTAGAGGAGCAACATTTCGGAAAGTTGTCGATTAGCAGCCGGAGGGTTATCGACCGAGTTCAGCGATTCAGGTGAGTTTCCTTCCAGTAGGAACGGGTCTACGGCCATAATGCCGACCCGTCTAGTTAGCAGTAGTCTCCGGACTTTGGTTCGATGCAACAGTTCAGTGTGCTTGATGTCTTTGTGATTCAAGCATGTTTTTGTGTTATGTGTTCCGGACTTCGGTCCGATGCAATATGTAGTATATGTGTTTATGTTAGTAGTTATGATTATGCTATGCCATGTTCAGCCAGTTAGTCCGAACTTTGGTCCGATGCAGTTAGCCGGATTTCGGCCCGATGCAGGGGGCAAGGCCCCAGTTAGTCCGGACTTCGGTCCGATGCAGGGGGCAAGGCCCCAGTTAGTCCGGACTTCAGTCCGATGTAGTTTCCGGACTTTGGTCCGATGTAAGGGCAAGGCCCCAGTTAGTCCGGACTTTGATCTGATGCAGTGGGCAAGGCCCAGTATGTGCTTTATATGTTATTGTATGGTATGTGGTAATTTGGGGGAGCTCACTAAGCTTTGTGCTTATAGTTTCAGTTTTGGTTTCAGGTACTTCCGCAAGCAAGGGGAAGAGCTTGGGTTGATGGCATGGCACACACCACAGTTGCAGTTTATTCATGGGAGTTTTATTGATATTTTGATATGATATTAACTTTCGTTTTGAATTGATACATTTACTATGGCCTTTTGAGACATACGATTCATGGTTTTATTATTTAATGGTTGATGTTGCAATTTTTAGTAATATCAAAACAAAAAATTTTGGGTTGTTACAATATCTTAAAAACGTCCTCCTATTGGGCCATAAGGTTTCAACAACAAATTATGAATACACTTATTTTTTCTATATTAAAATATAAAATATTTTATAGTTTTATTTCCTTGGATAATAAAACTCTTGTTGTCTTCTTTTTTAGCCCTTTTCAATGGGAACAAATGAAAGTAGGAAGCTATAAAAAATTAATTAAAGTACATTGTTTTTTCTTGCATTAAGCTATTTTGGTAACCTGCTTATTGACAAAAAGTATGTTTTTTTATTATCTATTTTCACAGATGAATGGGAATTGAAAAAAAAACATGCACCCAAAGAAGAGTGTTTATATGTAGGACATGGGCAAGATGAACGCATGGAGTTGTATGGGATGCTTCGTTATGGCACATGCATGAGGTACTTAACAGATCCTAGAGCGTGAGAGTGATAAAACAAAATAGATTTTGTCTTTGATTTTTAATTGAATCATCAATTGATTAATTATGCATTTGTTCATGTTTGTAAAATTTTCTTTTGTAACAAAGGTTTCAAAGTAATAAAATACTTGCATATTCTCCAAAACTTCAACATTCATGTGTTTATAACTACATAACTTTTGAATATCTATAACAAAATAATTCATCAACTTACAGTCAATTGTTTAAAAATTGAATCTAAACCATCAACTACAACTTAAAGGTCCTTGATTTTATATGTATCGGAAGAGAAAAAGCTGTGATAATTGACCAACAAAAGTTCGCATATTCGGACCCCGCAACGCGGGGTCCCTCATCTAGTTTTTATAAAAGTTTGTCATTTTTATAAAAGTCAAAAGTGTGGTGAGATTTAAGAAATTGATAAGGTTCAATAACTAATAAAAATATTATTATTTAATATTATTAACACTTTATGATTAAATTGTTTTTCTCAAATTTGTTGTATAAAATATGAACGTTAAATGTGATAACTTCTGTTTTCTTGATGTATGATATTTCTCTGGTAATTAATTGGAGTATCAAGATAAATACTATATCATATGATGTTTGCAACATGTTTATGTCTTTGTGAACATGTAAACCTTGTGTTATGAACATTACCCAATTCCGGTAATATTTGTGTGTTTTATTGAATTACTACATTACCGTAGTTTATTGTTCGCAATTAAAGCATTTATTCGATAATTTATTCAAAATGGGGCATGTAGTGTTATGATATTCAATAATACATTAAGGATGTTACGAAAATCACATTTTGACTTTTTAACCTAATATACGCACAATTGACTTTTGATAACCCTTGTTGACTTTTGTTGACCAAAATTTGACGGATGTCACAATTCGTCCATTAACTTTAGGACATCCTACATTAGCTTCAAGGACGCCGAAGCTTGGAATGCAAACTAATAGCATTGAGATTATGGTACGACATATGTAGACAAGAACTTTGTTTCATTGTTTTGCTCTACAAACCTGCTTAAAAAGGGTCTTCAACCCTCAAACAAGTCATGATTATTATGTTATAATAAAGGTAAATTGCACAAAAAACACTAAATTTTCTTAAAAAATTAAATTTGACACTGTGTTTTTATTTTTCCAATTAAGTGATTGCATACTTTTTTTTAAAGTTACTGCATTTTTTTTTTAATTTTAGCATCTAGAAAATGATACCCTCAAAAAATATCACATAATTATGTCATATTAGTATCACATCATTAAAGACTGATATGTCATCGTACCATGTCAACTGACATCTGAATTAACCAATCAGATGGTTAATATTGGGCAATTTCGAAAATTCAGTATAAAAATGAAATTTTTAAGAAAGCTTTCTTAACTATTTAAAAAAATAACATAATGTCAGTATCCAATTTTATCAAAACTTAATATATTTTTTTTGCAATTTACCCTTCATTTAGGTATTAAAGTAATAACATTTATCTAAGCTAAAACATCAAAATCACATTAGAAACCGGTTACAACCTTAAATCAGACTTTTGATAGCATTAACGGCCCATTTGGGCCCAACTAAGACAAAAATAGTTAAAGAGAAAAATTACAAATAATCACATCAATTACTAAATTACAAAAGTAACCTCCACCTTCTATCCAAACACCCCACACCCTAATTTTGGGTAAAAGAATCTTAAAAAATAAATAGAAAAATAAATTAAATTTAGAATAGGAAAAAAAAGGGAAAGGAAAAATGAAGTGCTGAAGAAGCCATGTTAAATTAAAAAAAGTCACATGCGAATCATGGGACCACTCACACCACCACCAAAAGCAAGGAAACACACCACGTGCATGCATGGGGGCGCAATTTAGCAGATTCTACCTCCTCCCTCCGGCCTCCGTACCACTCCAGTTTCGGCGGCGGAGCCACCGTCGTTCTCGCCAATGGTGGCTCCGTTCACCTCCTCCTCCACTTCCTCCGCCTTCTGCATGTTCTGTTCGTGATGCACTCTCCTTAACCTCTCTATCTCCTTCTTCAATGCTTCTTGGTGAGCTTCATTAACAACGTTTATGAATTATGATCATCATCTTAAATATCTTATTTAATTTCACGAATCAAATTCGTATCCAATTCGACTAACATCAAATTAATTACCATCTTTGAAAATCTTGTCTTGTGCTAAAGCTGCTATTCTTTGCTTAAGTGCGCTGTTATCCACGTTCAAAACCAATCTCTGATGATCCAAAAACGCAACTCGTGGTGATAATGTCGATACTTCCGTCTGAATTAGCAACAAATTGATCATGTATTAGTTACTCTTATACATCAATTTTAATCAAAATCACTTGATTTATGTTTTGTAAGCGAATTGCAAATTCTTCAACGATTTCTTTGAAAATTAATTGAATGATTTCGTGAATTGTGTAAAATCTACAAACCTGTAATGTGGTGACGCTGCGTTCGAGTTCAGAAATGTACTGCAACTTTCTCACTCTTGATCTCTGAGCAGACTGACGATTTGCTAGAATCCTGTTGAAGAGATATATTATGAAGATTAATTACACGTAATTAAGCTGTGTATGAACTTGATTAGCTTAATTATGGACGAGAAATTTGATTACCTTTTCACCCTCTTTGGATCAACAATGGTGGTGCCCTCGCTAGAGAAATTAAAGCAAGGTTTACCGGATTCTGTCTCAGGTTGGCAATCGCCGCCGTCTTCCACCTCTTCAGGTTCATTCTTCGGCTGGTGGTGATGTTGTTGTAATTGCTCCGGTGGCGGAGTTGGTTTCGCGTCGTCCTTATCACTGTTTTGATCCGATGGCGTAGACGGATTAGATGACGTCGACCTCGTCGACGGTAGATTCGCTGCGACGTCTTCGTCGGGAAACATGGAGCTAAACTGCTCATCGTCCAAACGTTCAAACCCATTGTTGTTAGAGCAAGGCATCAAGGAATTATTAATTCCATTGGAATTACGACACTCCTCGATGAACGGCGACTCAATGAAAGCTATTGGATCGCTGACAGATCTCCGATGTGAGTTCCTCCTCGCTGCCGAGAAATCAAGGAATTCGTCCACCCAATTCGGTGGCTGAGCTGCGGAAGACGGCACCGACATCATCTGGTACGCAAACGACGGCCAATTTTGCGCCATTGTTGGCACTTTTGGCGGCAATTGTGCCATATATATAGAAACTTACAAAAACCAAAATTCCACGAAACTAGATCCAAAATTCAGCAAGCTGAACGATCAGATCACGATTCACGATGAACGTAGCAATGAAGGAAGAAGTACACATATATATACCTACAATCAAAATTCTGCAATTACGTGTAGAAATGTAGAGGGTTTCTTCTGGTTTTGGTGGGAAGGAGGAGGGAGGTGGTGGGTCACATGGAGGAGGATCATGACAGCTAGCAACAGGCTGTGACACAACGGTTTCACTGGGAAAAAGATTACAAGGGTAGTTAATTTAATAACCGGCAGAAATTAGAATCAGCCCACCACGTGCCGGTGTAATTGAGCTTCCTCCATTCTTAAATCCTACACAAAATTGCAAGAATGGTCCCTGTGGTATGTCAAAACTAACAACTTTAGTCTAAAATAGGTTTGGCTCGCAAGGATGGTCCAATAGTTTCGTTTTGTTGCGAGTTTAGTCCAAAAATTATAAAACTTTTTATAATGACGGATTTGCCCTTGGTATTTTCCCTTTTTTTAATTTTTTATTAGAAATAAAAAAAAGAAAAAAAAAGAAAATTTCTCTCTCTCTCTCTCTCTCTCTCTCTATATATATATATATATATATATATATATATATATATATATATATATATATATATATATATATACACAAAACACATCTTATTCATTCTGAGAATAGGGTTTCGGTAAAGAGGGCGAATGAGGCTTCTCGTGAAGATGTTTCCGGTGAAGATGCTTCAGGCCAAGGTGCTTCCGGTGAAAAGGGTTCCGTTAACCGAGGCTTCTAGCGGATTATCGTCATCGCTGCTATCCTTCTTCCCAAACGTTGATGGTTGTGAGGGTTTTCAGATCTGGTTCAATGTTGTTTTATCGTGGCGGCAAGATTAGGGTTTTGTTGGTTCGTGCTTATTTTCCTCCGATTGATACAATGGCGACTAGATTAGGTTTTACGGTAGCGGTTTTAATAGGGTTCTTATACCCAAATTTTTGCGAAGCCTGAGGTGTAACTGCCACCGTCACCTCCATACAGGCGATGATTCCGTGTATGTGGTGTCTTTGGCTCCAGTGACGTTTCAGGCAACGTTGAAGCCAAAACGGAAATGAGAAGGGTTTTTTTTGGAGGTGAAATTCTACTAAAACAAGATCAGGTGCAGCTCTGCTTGTAATCATCTCATGTATTCCACACTCCAATTAATTGTTCTTGTGGGTTTAAAAATCTAGTTGTTCTTGATTTTAAAGTTGCAGATCAAGAAAAAATATGTTTGAATTCATCATACGGTGGTGGTAGTTCTTGAGTTTCATTTTGAAATTGTAGATACAAATTTAACGATGGTGGTGGAAAAAATATGTTTGAATTCATCGGATGGTTGGTGGTGACCGGCGGTCATAGTAGCAATGGCTATTGTTGGTGACCAACAGTGATGATAGCGGTAGTGCTCGTGACAGACGGTGGTGGTGATAACATATCAATAGTTGTATGCTAGAGAGGGTGGAGGGGTGGGGTAGGGATAGTGGTAGTATTATTTTGGTTTAATTATGTAAATTGTAAAATGGACCATTCTTGCAATTTTGTCTAAATCATATCTTGTTCGATAGTATTTGATTATTTTGTAGGGAAATATCCCATAAAATTAGAATATTTTGGGTTAATTTAGAGTTTTAACACTTATTTATTAAAATTTATTTTAATAGAAAATATTTATTTTAATAGAAAATTCATAATTATCTAATTTTATATAATAATATGTTTTGTTCTGTTGAAAAAAAAATTCATTAGTTTAGACAAAATATAAAATATTCATAATTTTTTTGTTTGAAAAAAAAAATTGGGAATAAACTGTAAATCGACCCAAAGTATTAGTCCATCAAACTTGTCACATTTGTTTTAAAAGGTCATATATATATATATATATATATATATATATATATATATATATATATATATATATATATATATATATATATATATATATATATTAAGGGAATGAATTCAAATTTTTTTGTTTTAAAATATCTTTATGTGATTTAATATCGGGTTGAAAGATAGCATAGGTGCCACAAAAAAAATGTTGGTGTCATGTCATTTAATGAAATGACTACATGTATTACCTTTTATTTGAATTGTTTTAAATAAGCATATCCCGTTCTCGTTTTTCACTTTCGTCATCCTCGTTCACGAAAACCCCTTAGCTCCCACCAAAGTTCTCGTTGAGTGTCAAAGGCAATATTCATCTCTATCAAAGTTCATTTCCAAGGTATGTTCATCAAAAAAACCTTTTTGCTACTCTATGGTATTTATCATGTGTTCGACAATATCAATTTCGATGGTATTATTTATAATGAAATTATAAAACATTGATATTTACTTTGTAACTCTTATTAAGAGATCAAGTCTCATAAAAAGAGTTTTAATCATTTCTGAATATGAAGATAATCGTTATGAAAAATAATTGAAGTAAATAGTCAATCATTTATAAATTAACTGAGACATATATTTAGAAAAACTAAATTAAAACATATATTGTTCCAAAACAAACATTGTTCTACAATACAAGTACGTTCTGTTTCTAGCATAATTAATAAACTAAACTACAAGAGTGTAGTTCCAACTTGATTGAGCTCAGATGGTTACTCTTTTGTAAATATCTGCAAGTCATTTACACATATTATATTAACATTTAAGTATCAAGTACTTGAATGTTATATGAAAAGTAAGAGTTATATCTAGTAGATATCTGAAGTACATTATTCCAAAACAAACATTGTTCTACAATACAAGTACATTCTGTTTCTAGCATAATTAATAAACTAAACTCCGAGAGTGTAGCTCCAACTTGATTCAACGCAACTAGTTACTCTTCTATAAATATTTGCAAGTCATTTACAAATATTATATTAAAATTTAAGTACCACATACTTGAGTGTTATATGAAAAGTAAGAGTTATTTCTAGTAGATATCCGAAGTACTTGTCTCTTCTAGACTTTCTTTCCAGATAAGAGGAGTAGTTCCTCTTCAAGTGTCTAGCTTCTCCACAAAAGAAACAAGATTCATATTTTTTGGGCTTAAAGGTGTCCAGTCTATAAAACATGGGCCTCTTAGATCAAAGAATGTGACTCTTTTAGCCTTGCATTATTCCAATGTTCAAACTAGTTTAAAACAAAATATCATTGTATTTATTGGAATATCGCTTAACATGTTATATCATCAGATATACATCTAACTTATCCAAGACTTCATGGAAGTCATGAACAACTATTCATAGTTTGATGTTAGAAGCATCTCTAGCATCACAATGATGCATTTACTAGGTATCATGTTTAGGTCTATTGCTCAAAGCAAATAGTTTAGGACTAGAACTGAAATGGAAGTATAATATATTGTGCATTGCTTTGAATACACATTGAAGTCAGTACAATGAGTTTTTGCCGTAGAATCACCATCATTTGATAAATCTCTAGAGTGACATGCTTTGAATACACCTATATTTGATAAAATGCTCAAATGGGCAACACATGTTTATTCTAGTTCTTTTAATTTATGACCAATAAAAAAATCTAATGACATTTTTTTCTTATTTATATAGTGGACAGTATATTACCAATTTTTGAAACCCCTTTGTGTTTTATTATTATTATTATTATTATTATTATTATTATTATTATTATTATTATTATTATTATTTTGGGTTTAAAACTAGAAACTTGGTTTTACCATACTCTTTGTCAATTTCAATTTTATATCCATTTTACCTACTTTACTCGATTTAAAACCCAACCAAAACCTTATTTTTATTTAATTGGAAGTGATTCGTATACAACAGTTTTTATCCGTATACAACATTTTATGTTTTATATAACTGTATAATGCAACAATTTAAAGCACAAATTGTTGTGTATGAAAAAATTTTATTGTGTACAAATCAATTCCATTATTTAATCATTTACAATGTTTCTTATACATCACACACGGGTTACACTTGCAACTAGCTCTGTCGAAAATAACCGATGTCCGAATTACCCGTCCGATTTTTTCGGGTATCAAGTAAAATTTTTTCCGGTAATTGGGTAACCTGATTTTTTCAGGCCGGGTATAGGGTACGTTTGTTGAGTTTCGGATATACCCAAATTACCCGAATAATTTTAAAATTTTTTTCGTAGAGTTTGTACTAGTTTTTATTGCAACTAACAAACTTATTATCTTGACGAAACTTCAGAACATGACAAAACTTATGGTTATTATCTTAAACATTTTAAACTTTTAAACTAAGATCTTTAAGTACTTATTTTTTTAACATCTTATTAGATTAGATTAAGGTGTTAAAAGATTACTTGATATCTCAAGTATTATTGACTAAAAAATCTCAATGTTCAAAGTTTAAGTAACTTCATTTATGCCTCGTTTGTTTATATAAACAAGACTAATAGAGCACGACATATTTATTTCATTAAATTTATTTTCAAGTGTCAGTAAAAAAAATTATATATTTCGGGTAATACCCGAATTACCCAAACCCGACCCACCACCCGAATTACCCAAACCCGACTCACTATCCGAATTACCTAAACCCAAATTACCCGAATTTAATTTGGGTCGGATAACGAGTATTTTTTTTAACATGAAAAATCCAAATTACCCGAAATCCGAAAATATTATCCTATCAACATCGCTACTTGCAACCTTAATTTGATGTTAAAAGTGATTAAATAGATAAAAGAAAGAAATGATGGATGTAACTCGTACGGTAAAACAAGGGCGAATAATGGGCCCCGAAAATGGGTCATTGTTTCCATTTGTGTGCCCTAAAAAAAGAATTTAATTCAATTGCATGTGCAATTGTGCACTGGTTAATGTCATATGCTGGTACCACAAAGAAGATAACTCTTTTCTCTTTTTCTTATTTATCTTAGTGATGTTGAAGTTTTTTAATTAATTATATTAACGATATTGAAAACTATCTATTAAACATCATATTAATTTGTAAATGATATGTTAACTTATTTTAACCTTTGTCCTTTAAATAAGATATACAAATTCGTTTATGAAAAAAAAGTTTATGATCAAATATACATGTCCAGTTAAACAAGTTTATACTCTATATGCTCTTTCAAAAAAAAAGTTTATACTCTATATGAGTACTTTATCTATCTCACAAATAAATAAATGTTAAGATGTAAAATATGAAGAAAACTTAATAAAAAGTATAAATAAATCGGTTATATTAATCTGAATTCAGATTGTTCTTTACAATTTTATCATATTTCTGGTTGCATTATATTTTTTATTTTCTAAAAAATTGTTTGTTATTGAATTTTATGCATGACGGAGTGATGTTCACTTAGTTTTAATAGAATATAGAAAGAAAGTATAAATAGAATATACGTTTCAGATATGATTTTAGGGACAATACCAAAAGAAAAGGTTTGATAAAGACTTTAAGATATTTAAAGAGTGTAGGGAAACATAGAGATTGAATTACTTTAATTATTTGAAACGAAAAGAACAATAATTGTTAAACATTTAATATTTATAGATCTTATTGTTTGATGCAATTGTTTTGCATTTCTCATAATTAGTCTTGTAAAATTCAATTTTTAACATAAACTTTTCTATTTTGTTTTGTATATACCAATAACTATTATATAAGATCAACAACTTCGATTTTAAAACAAAACACTAAAACATGACATAGAATGATAACATAGGAGCCATATTTGTCACCAAAATGACTAACCTACCCTTATCCCCATGTGAGTTGCAGCACCCCACAGCCCTCTTTCCTTTGTCTTAAAATCAAGTCACATGGAGGGCACATTGTCTTTTCAAATTTATTATTAATTTCCCCTTTTTAGAATGTTTTTCTTTCTTTGTTGAGGTGTAATCATGTTGTCTTTTATTTATTAATTTTCTGTTTGACGTACTTACGGGACAATAACAATGATTAGGGAAAAGTTAGAAACTAGATCTAAACTATTTGTTCACAATTATTTTTCCAAAGATTGCACTACTTTCTTAGTAAATACAATGCAATTTCATTCTTTGTACAATAACACTATTACCAAATAAATTAGTATTATCTTTGTCACTTTCAGTCATTCAATGTTTGTAGACAACATATTTTGATATGGAAAAATGACTTAGGAGGGTAATTACCTCTTATCCGTGTTTACATATTGGCAACTTCTTACTTTTTGTACATAATAAAACAACTAACTTGTTTTAATTGTGTAACATCCTGAAAATCATGATCAAAAATTTCGTTTTTAATTTAATAATAAAACCATAATTGTCAAACCATTAATTTAATACTCCGGCATCAGGCCCCGCCTGACATCGAGCCCCGTTCGATATACATATATGTCTCTCTTAGGCCCCGCTTGTCTCCGGGCCCTGCCCGCTAAACACATACAATCAAATAACATGCTAACACATAAAGAAACATACTCTACTGTATCCCTGTCCTAAAAAACATATTATGCTAATAATGAGATACAGAACTTCCTCCGTACTCAGCTAGTTCCAGTCAGAGCTTCAGCAGTGCAAGGTGAGTCTCCTCACTGTGTGAATGGGTCTAAGGCCACAATGCCAGCCCATGTAGTCTATGAGTAGGAAGACCCGGGGTTAGCCCTAGGCATTGTATGCTAGTATGTTATTCCAGACCAAGGTCCGATGTCGGGTGGGTGCTCGAGGAATGTTTGCATGTCAGATTATACTTGTTGTCTTTGTGATGCTTGTATGTGCCTGGTAGGGAGGTGAGTGTAGGTGAGGTCCCGTATCTCATCACTAGCTAAGTACGAACGATGTTCCGTATCTCATTATTAGCAAAGTGTTTCTTAGGACAGGGATACAGTAGAGTATGTTTCTTTATGTGTTAGCATGTTATATGATTCTATGTGTTTAGCGGGCGGGGCCCGGAGACAGGCGGAGCCTAAGAGAGACAAATATGTATACCGAGTGGGGCTCGATGCCAGGAGGGGCCTGATGCTGGGCGAGGCCCGATGTCAGAGTATAAAATTAATGGTTTGACAATTATGATTTTAGTATTAAATTAAAAACGAAATTTTTGGTCATGATTTTTGAGATGTTACACAGTTAAAACAAGTTAGTTGCTTTCTTATGTACAAAAAATAAAAAGTTTCCAATATGTGAACACGGATAAGAGGTACTTACCCTCCTAAGTCATTTTCCCTTTTGATATTAACCTTTAAAAAATTATAATATGAGTTTATAATAAAACAAAAGACTTGTAAAAATAAAATAAAAGATATGGTTACAAAAAAGATAAAATTTATCTTTTATAATTTTTTGGCCATAAACATATAATGTACACATGATTTCCCAAGTACATCCTGTAACTAGTAACATAGAATTCAACTAAAATTACATTTATATTAAGTCTAATTACTTTTTTCTAATCAATATTTCTTATTTTGTGCCTAAAACTGGAACTCTGGAAGGGAACATCTCTGTGGATTATATGATTATCCCATGAATGATTTCGTAATGCCAAAATTTAAGGTCGGAATAAAGAAAGCGAACAAAGGATATCGGTATCCTATTATTAATTAGTACACATACACCCCCCAACTATCTCCCTCAAACTTATACCAACCTTTAATTTGTCCATCATCCTTTCTCGCCCCTTGCCATAATATCCATTCCTGCATCTTGTCATGTATGTTTAATGTTGATGTTTGATAGAAAATTATTAAAACCCTCCTAATTATTCTTTCCACTTATCTTTTTTATATATTTAAGATTTTAATACTTGTTATATTCAATAAAATTAATAAATTTTTATTATATTTATCATCATCTAATTAAAAGTGGCCGGAGAATAGATAATAAAAATTGGATAAGGAACTTACTTATCATGGTTGTTGGTTCCAAGCATACCAATTCTTTGAAATCTTGTCAAAACCTGAAAGATTAAACAAAGCTTAAAAAATCTTAAACCAGAGAGCAAGAAAAGATGAAACAGAGAGCAAGAAAGATGGAGTCGGAGTTAGGGTTATGAGAAAAAGCAATGTGGAGATATTGAAGATGGGTATTCAAATTTCAATTTTCGAATCTCTACATTCACGTTGTAAAAAGTTGCAAAATCACGCAATATAGTTCAAATTTGAGAACTTGCTAGTTTTAAGGAATGTTATCCGTGTAATTGAAATTGTTAGTGCAAATTGTATCCAACTACATGTTTAGGCGGGAAAAACAATATATTGGTTTATAGGAAGAAGCCACGTGGCAAAACAAAGAATAATAATATGACATCTGGCAGGATTAAGAGTCTTTTATTAGAAGTAAGGATGATATGGATCAAAATCTAGGATAACGGACATGTTCAAATGAAATATCATTCTCCAAACAAGTTAAAACAATCCATTTAATTTGTTTTTTGGGACACAGACATGCCTCTTTAATTATTAAACAGCCCTATAGTAGTGATTAAGAGAATTGTTGAACAATTTCTTCCAAAAAAACATTTTTCCCTTATATATATATATATATATATATATATATATATATATATATATATATATATATATATATGTTGGGATGAAAACCCTAATTGTAATTTGATGAACAAGATGCGGAAAATAAGAACAAACACAAATATGAAGATTATGTCGAATGATCACTCGATTTATTCAAATATGAGGAATAAATTACACTTTCAGCATAGACTAAAGAATCTAACACTACATAAGAAACCTCACGTGGCGGCTACATTTTGCCTCGCTCTTAACCCTAATTGTGAATAATACATGACTATTTATAGGGAAAAGACAAGTCTTGGGCTTTTAACCTAGAATTCATCAAAGGGGCCAATTGCCATCATCCATGGAGTGCTTTGAAACCCTACAATCTCCCCCTCAAAGTATGGAATGGATGACAATGTTTTAACTTCCAAACAAGAATCTAGCAAATAAGAAAAGATCTTGCAACGAGGAATATTTGAAGCAATCCACGAATCTTGATTCTTTAATAGTCTTCAAACACGGGCTCTAGGATATATAAACCAAGCACTGAAGTAATGTCTTTAAACTTCATTTTCGAATGTAATCCCAAAGAATCTTCACGAAAACCAAACCCGCCATAAAAACCCATTTCAGAACAAAGAAACCGAATCACTTCTTGTCTTTGAAGAGCTCCCCCTCTAAGTCACAATGATCTTCAAAAAAGCTAATGGTATAAGCCATCAAAAAATATCATGTAACAACCCAAACTTTAAGATTCGTAACGCCACTTGATCGAGAAAATACAAGAAGTCGGAGATATAACAAGTCCTTAGCAGAGCTCGATAAAGAACTTCCGCTGTAAAGGATACTTCTCTGTAAAAGCTTTAGCAGAGCTCGATGAAGAACTTCCGTTGTAAAAGCTACCTTCATAATTCTACCACAAGCTTTATCAAAAATCTTCAACTTTGAAAAGTCGCAAATCCAATTTCGAATGACCATACCAAATTCTCCCCCGATTTATAATAAAAAACATGATTATAAAGCCTTCAAATGGTCATGAGAATGATCTTGAATGGATAAAAATTTACTAAGCTCCCCCGCGACAAAATGATATACACAATAAAGTATAAAATCCAAAAAAGTCGTGAAAATTTGTCGTTATCACGATAAACGACTTTCCGAACCGCCAAGACTTGATGGAATCATTATTTTTCTGTTCACGGAAAAAATATGTGCGTTAAAGAATTCAAAACTGTTTACCAACCCTTAAAATTGCAAACTTTTCGAAAAATGGGCTGAAACTGTCACTTGCTGAAATTCAGGGAACAAAATTAATAATTCTGCACCATATTCCCCTTCATTTGTAACAAATTCTGGAAATGGTCCATGAAAGCCAAACTGTGAAAAGAGCAGGGACCAAGAGTATCAATGCGCTGAAGTTGCAGGGACTGAAAATGAAACTTTTAGTCTTGCTCCCCATTTAACGTGAATTGATAAATTAAAACTCATGAACTGCCGACTGCGAATCCAATCAGCTCTCATTTAGACGGACGATTAAAAAACCTTGACCCCATGTAGACTTTCGTTCCGAGCACCAAATTTTTGACATTGATCCGTGACCAGTAACAACGAACATTTCCTCAAAACATTCCAGCTAAGTTCTAATTCCGATTGCGAACGTTTGTTATGATTCCAAGACCTTGTTTCCGATTATATTCGCAGGTGAGACATTCGATTCAATTTTGACTTTCAGCATTGAGCAATGTTCATCATGATTAACACTCGTTCCCAGGTAAAGTTGCAAATCAATATTGTAAGCAGCGAAACTTTCCAACCCAAATTAACGATTTGAAGTGCCCAGAATCCCAATCACGATTCCATTGCCCTGAACATCACACTGCCAGATACATGATCGATTCCGAGACCAATCTCATAATCGAACCGATGCAATCTCCATAACTATCAATTTTGACTTTTCATTCATTGACCGAAAAAATCGATTATTGACAAACCCAAAAACATCTTTCTCAGATCAATACAATCCCAAAAAAAATCGATATCCAATAAAAAAACGGATTCACAAGTTTGAACACAAAATCAAAAATCGATTTGATAATAGTATCGTTCACAGATAACGACTCATGAATGGAAGAACAAAGAATTCAAGATACGATATTTACAGTTGGGTCAACTGGTAATAGTATCAAAACAACAATCGATTATTCAAGTGTTGCCAAACAATAGCGTCAGTCAATCGTTGATAGTTAATTTTGATGAACTTAGATAGACCGATCTTTCTGAAAACCATACCAAGCAAAGTGACGCAAAAAAAAGTTCTTGATATTGAATTAAAGCAAAAGGGATGGACCATGAACAGTGAGTCGGCCAAAAGATTGGGCCAGATCAAAATAAATTATACACACGGATCAATTTGGTCAAAACAAATAACTAAAATCGATTGATTTTTCGATTAAGCGAACAAACAAATCCATTAGGAACAGAAGAACGAATCAGATTGAAAAAAAAAAAAAAAAAAAACCAGATGAAGTGTATAAATCTCCATGAACAGCAACTTGAAAAAAAATCTTCAGCAACTTGAAAAAAATCTTGATTCCATACCGCCAAAACATCAATAATCTTCAATAACTTGTGCAGAAAATCATCAAATCAAGAACCGATACTTCAAAAATCAATAGATTTTCAAAGACCCGCTCTGATACCACTTGTTGGGATGAAAACCCTAATTGTGATTTGATGAACAAGATGCGGAAAATAAGAACAAACACAAATATGAAGATTATGTCGAATGATCACTCGATTTATTCAAATATGAGGAATAAATTACACTTTTAGCATAGACTAAAGAATCTAACACTACATAAGAAACCTCACGTGGCGGCTACATTTTGTCTCGCTCTTAACCCTAATTGTGAATAATACATGACTATTTATAGGGAAAAGACAAGTCTTGGGCTTTTAACCTAGAATTCATCAAAGGGGCCAATTGTCATCATCCATGGAGTGCTTTGAAACCCTACAATTGGGTCGTATTCAGTGTTGCGTCTATTGGGCTCGTTAGCTAGTCCAATATTTGTCTCCGGTATGGGCCTGTCCATCCGTGAGTTTTGTAGGGTTTAGTATAAATAGATGCTTGCATGCATCCTAGAATGTAACGATCAGTAACGATTAGAGATTTTATTATTCAGCAAATTTATCGTTCTTGTTTTGTAACCCTAGAATCCTCTACAATGGAAGTTCTTAGTCGAGCTCTGCTGAGGATCGAGTAATCTAATCATTCGACACATCTTGATTCATACTTGTGTTTTGTTTACTGTTTTTACGTTCATTGCATACCTGTTACAAAGATCTAATCGATCAAAGAGTTAATTAATAACTCATCAATTGGTATCAGAGCTTGTTGGAGGTACCGGTCTTAAAGTTTCGTTTGATGATGAGGGTTCGGAAATAATAGAGAAGAAAACAAAAAGAGTGATTCTCAAATCAGAGCGCAAAGGCGAAATGTTTCCTCTCAATCTCAAACCTATCAAAGGAAATCCAGCTATCTGTCTATTATCCAAAGCACATTCTGACGAAAGCTGGCTATGGCACTGAAGGCTCTCTCATCTCAACTTCAAGGATATCAACAAAACTTGTCACCAGAGGTCATGTTCGGGGTCTTCCATTGCTCAAGTTTGATCGAGAACATTTGTGTGCTGCGTGCGAAATGGGGAAGCAGAGTCGTCAAAGTCACCCATCCATCATAAACACTAAAGTCGTTGAACCACTTGAGTTAATTCACATTGACTTGTGTGGTCCATCTTCTATCGAAAGCATTGGCGGTAGCAAGTATATTCTTGTTATTGTTGATGACTTTTCACGTTTTACATGTGTGTTCTTTCTGAAGCACAAATCTGAGGCAACTCTCAAGCTAAAGATGTTTATCAAGCAGGTTGAAGTGCAGCTGAGGAAAGTCGTTCGCAACATCAGAAGCGACAATGGGCTGGAGTTCAAGAATAAAGAATTTGAAGACTTTTTAGCAGAAAAAGGAACCAGTCACAACTTATCAGCTCCCTACACCCCTCAACAAAACGGGATTGTCGAAAGACGAAACCGATCTTTGTGTGAGGCGGCCCGAACCATGTTAAGTTTCGCTTCTCTACCTCTATATTTTTGGGCTGATGCTATTGCTGCAGCTTGTTTTACGCAGAATAGGTCCTATCTCAATAAGCGTTTCACACTTACTCCTTATGAGATCATCAAAAACAGAAAGCCAAACGTCAAATTCTTCCACGTATTCGGCTCACGATGATTTATCTTCAATTCTAAAGAACATCGTAACAAGTTCGACGTTAAAGCCGATGAAGGGATTTTTCTGGGATACTCTCTTTCTTCGAAAGCATACAGGGTTTTAAACACGCGTTCAAGGAAGATTGAAGAAACGTATTATGTGACTTTCGACAACTGCTACGTCAAGAAGCTGAAGGCCACGGAAGAAACAGTTGGAGAAATTTTCTCTCAAACAGGCCAAGTCACAGCCTCGATTGCAAATTTGTTTGAGCAATTTGTGGAGTTATTCGATGAACCGGAGAAGGCTACTCTCTCAGAAGCCAATGCAACAGACAACAAAGTTGACCATCTGAAGCAAACCGTCGATGACGCTGCCAAACGATTGGGTGAAGGAGAATCAGTCCCAAATGAACCTTCTCAGTACGGTGCTTCAGTTGAGGGGGAGAACTCTTCTCCAGCTGCACCCGAAAGCTCTACTGCACCCGAAGGTACTGCAGCTCCCGAAAGCTCAAATACACCCGAAACTCCTGTAGCACCGGAAAGTCAAGACACACCTGAAGGCTCATCAGTCGAGGGGGAGAATGCCGATATGTTTTATGACGATGACAGTCAATCTGAATTAGAAGAGATGGTAAATGCTGAATTGGATCCATCTTATGATCCAAATTACCCTCCTCTTGTCAAATGGACTAGAGATCATCCTGTTTCACAGGTTGTGGGTAATGTCTCTGAAAAGGTCTTAACCCGATCTCAACTGAAGGCAAAACAAACTTCTTTATTCTCAAAAGTAGAGTTCTGCATGTTTAACTCTTTCGTCTCAAAAGTTGAACCAAAGACAATAAACACTGTTCTTGATCACTCTGATTGGGTTCAAGCTATGCAAGACGAACTTAATGAGTTCGAAAGAAATAAAGTTTGGCGCCTCATTCCAACTCCTCAAGATGCCTCGGTTGTTGGTCTCAAATGGGTCTTTAGAAATAAAATGGATAAGGAAGACAATGTAATAAGAAACAAAGCTCGTCTAGTTGTGAAAGGATACTGCTAGGAGGAAGGAATCGATTATGAAGAAACTTTTGCTCCTGTAGCTAGGCTGGAATCTGTTCGAATATTTCTTGCCTATGCTGCACACAAGAACTTTGAGGTCTATCAAATGGACGTAAAGTGCGCATTTCTAAATTGAGATCTTGAAGAAACGGTGTACGTGGAGCAACCTCCGGGATTCGTGAATGAAAAATACCCCAATCACTGCTATATTCTGGACAAAGCGGTATACGAACTGAAACAAGCACCTAGAGCCTGGTATGAAACGCTAACTAAGTTTTTAAAGATGTCCAAATTCAAACAAGTTTCGGTTGACCCAACCTTCTTTCGTAAGAAGGAAGGTAACCACCTTATGATTGTTCAAATCTATGTCGATGATATCATCTTTGGCTCAACGAATCCTAGCTTAACGGCTGAATTCAGAAAGCTGATGGAGACTAAATTTGAAATGAGCTCAATGGGTCCTATTAACTTTTTTCTTGGCTTAAATATTAGACAGGGACCCGAAGGCATCTTTATTAACCAGGAAGCCTACACCAAGACTCTCCTTGCTAAATTCGGCATGATGGGAGACTCAAAGGTTAAAGTTCCAATGGCGTTTGGCACCAAACTCACTCCATCTTTGGATAAACCAGCAGTCGATATTACGCTATATCGCCAGATGATCGGTTCTTTAATGTACCTTACTGCTAGCAGGCCTGATATAATGTTTTCTGTTTATTACTGTGCTAGATTTCAGGCGAATCCTCATGAACCTCATACGCTTGCAGTGAAGAACATACTCTGGTATCTAAAACGAACTACCTCTCTCGGCTTATGGTATCCATCAAACTCAGGTTTCTTCGTTCAAGCCTACTCAGATGCAGACCTTGGAGGTTGTGGACTAGACAGGAAAAGCACCACTGGAGGTTGCCAATTCCTTGACGAGAAGTTGGTTAGCTGGCAATCAAAGAAACAGACTTGTGTATCTCTGTCTACAGCTGAAGCAGAATACATTGCAGCTGCCTCCTGTACATCTCAAGTGATTTGGATCCAAAGCCAACTCAGGGACTATGGACTCAATATGAAAAAGATCCCACTATATTGCGACTCTGAGAGTGCAATTAGGATCTGTCATAACCCAGTGCAACACTCCAAGACCAAGCACATAGCACTGAGGTATCACTTCATTAAGGATCATGTGGAAGATGGGAACGTCAAAATTCATTTGTTCGAACCACTGATCAACTGGCCGACATCTTCACCAAAGCTCTTCCTGAAGCTTCTTTCAACAAAATTCTACAAGGGCTAGGAATGATGGAATCGGAGTCAGTACCAAAAATTACCTCTCAAGATCACAAGTAAGAAGCGAAATAGACCGAACGTTCGGGTTCGGGTCTCTTGTATGCTGAAATGGACCGAACGCTCGGGTTCGGGTCTTGCTCTGGTGTACCGAAATAGACCAAACGCTCGGGTTCGGTTGTATCATCTGATCTTCGCTTATCACTCAAAGGTAGTTTCCTTGGATGTAAATCTTTTGTATTATTTTTCCAAATTCATTTATCTTATTGTCAAAGTTCTTTTCTTTTTTCAATCTTATTTTTTTTGGCAACCGAAATAGACCGAACGTTCGGGTTCGGTTCCAAAATTTTCTCAACCGAAATAAACCGAACGCTCGGGTTCGGTTCCAACATTTTTTTTTTGTATAATTTTTTTTATGTCTTATTTATTTCGATCAAAAATTCCAAAAATATTTTTTTTACTTTCGTATTCAAAAACTCCAAAAATATTTATTTATTTATTTTATTTTGGCTTTTATTTATTTCATTGTGGGTAACTTATTTCACTAGCTAAGTGTCCCTAGAAGCATGCTGCTGTATGTGTCCAAAGCCTCATCTGATTCTGAATAATAGCCTTACTGACTTGGTACAAACAAACCCTGTCTTCCCAATTAGGCTCTCATATTTATTCTAATCATGAGCTACCTAACTCTCTTCTCACATGAGATAAAAGTTTTCTACTTAGTCCTTATTTTTCTAGCAGAGGTACTTTGATTTCTTTACACCACCTACATTACTTTTCTCCATAACATTCGCTTCACAAACGTAACCCTTGAGACTCTCAGACATTAACACTGAGGTTTATGGTTACACAATTTCTGTGTTCATGATCTTAGCTTCGTGTCACTACGTGCTTAGTGAAACCAAAAATTCAATACCTACTATGCATTGACGGTGAACAATCCACTTGCTCTAGCTTTCACTAATGAATTGACGAACCTATCCATGGGGGGTACAACATGAAATCTCTATTTTTCTTTTGTGTGATTCCTATGAAATTGTTAAATCCAATAACATTTCTTCCCTTGGGATCCAGTTTTAATTTTTGAGATTTCACATATATTAGTTTAACTTGCTACTTAAATTATCTCCAACCTACTTGTTCAACAGACTACACTGGTCTTACAAGTACTTCGTTCAATTTCTATCTTATATCAAGATCAGGAATTATGAATCGAAGCGAAAGCCACCCCATAAGCCTAATTAAAAGAAGCCTTTCAACACTTCTTAATAAGTGTCTGATCGTTATTCAACGGGAAACCACACAGACACTTTAAAGTCTTTCTTGAATTTGAAGGAAGAGATTCGTGCCCGGGATCCATTGTTTCGTGTCTTTATTGACATCATATTATCCCTCAAAAGTGTTGCTTTATTTCTTTTTCTTTTACACACTCAGCACGAAAATCTTTTTGATTTTCTAAAACTCTGGTTTCATTAATTCTAAGGAATTTTACTTGGATTGGTTGTTATAAAAGGTTGTGGTTAATATTGATCCACGTGGGGATTTTACTTTAAAGATGCCGTTAATCTCTAAAGGGATAAGATGACGAAATGATGACTCAGGCGGGAGTCCAATCGATTTGATTTCAAACGGCGCAACAGGGAAACGCGTGCGAAAAGGAACCGTTTCATCTCCAAACGGCGCCTGATGGGAAGGCGTGTGATTAGGGACTGATACTCTCTCTCCTGCGTGATCATCGACACACCCAACTGTCACGCGTTAGTCACCTCCGAAAAACCCTTCGTTTTTCAATCGAAGATTTGGGAAAGATTTTTCTCTCTCCTTTACCCACAGTATAAAAGGCAACATGATCCACCGTTTACCTCTTTACTGCACCTATATTCCCAGAGAGCAAGAAAATCCTTTAAACCTCTCCTGTTCATCATCTCTCCCACTTTCATCTCAACAATGGCGAATTCTTCATCTGTTCACGCAACTTCTCACATCTTGCCCATTCGTCCCCAGCAGAGTTTGATCATTGATCTTACTCCTCAGGCATATGATGCTTTCATGTATCCCATCATTGAATGCCTGGAGTTCTCGCCAATCGCTCCTGCTCTTACCAGGGCTGAAGCTGTTCCAATGGAGTTCCTGTCACAAATTTTTGCTACAGCTCACTACGACAAGGTCGTCGACAGGATTTTCTTCGATGTCTTTGAGCACAAGGCGTCGATTTCTAAGCAAAGGTTTTGTACGCTGTTAGGGTTTGAACCTGATTCTTCGAGGGTTAATCCTGAAACCATTCCAATGGGTCATCTGTTCAACATGTTCTACAACATGGGGTACACTGAGGTGCTCACTACAGTCACGAAATTCAAAAAGTCGTGCCTGCCCCCTCAGTGGAATGGGATGTCCACTGTTCTTTTCAAGGGCTTATCTGAACGAAGTGCTGGATCCGATGGGGCAAGTCGTTTGTTTCTCTCAATCATGTACGGGATCTACAATGGCATCAACATGGACTACGGGTCGGTCCTATGGAAACAACTCATTCAGAGTCTCTCTTCTACCTCTCAACACTCAGAGATCTCTTATGCCAGGTTCTGGACTATTGTCACGAAATGGGTGATGGAAAGGTACCACGTCCCCATTGTCGCTGGTGCTCCAATGTCTTCGACTGGTACTCTCCATACCACAAAGATTATTGTGTCGGATGCTTTGAAATTTCCCTTCAACGGGTCTATCCCGGAAACGATGTATGGTGATGTTCCTGCTGACAGCCGGATTATCAGAACGTACAAGGAGTTCAAACGTTCTGGTCTGAGGGATCTTACTCCAGAGATGCTGAAATCAATTCATGACGCTGACAAGCCTGCTCCTAGAGGAAAGAAGGCTGATAATGGAAAACAGGTGGCAAAGGGAGCAAAAGGCCCATCTCCCAAGAAAAGGAAAACCACTAAGGCTGCTCAGTCTCCACCACAGAAGAGGAGAAAAACCCAACCAAGACGAAAGTTGATTATCGCTTCATCCTCAAGCGAATCTGAGGACGAGGGTTCTGATTCGGATGGATCTCAACGTGGCAACACTCCACCACGTTCGCCTACCCCAGAGATACATATTTCTACTTCTCCTATCTCTTCTCCACTCGTTACAATTCCTATTTCTATTCCCCCCATTACCTCCACCACTCAAATACCATCCACCTCCATCCCAGTACCACCGCCTATATTTACCGAAGCAACAACCACCACCACTGCAGATGTTAGAACCAACGTATCTGATATGGGGGTTCATACTGATGCCCCTAAATCCACACCAACAACCGAACACACCACCCAACCCGAAACTACTACTACTACCGATCCTCCAGTTTCACCACCACCATCTTCTCCTGCTCATGCTTCAGAGGATGAAGAACCACTCCTTGGCGGGGAGGACATGACCTTTGACTCGGTCTATTACAGTCCGTTTCAAGTTCAGAGTGACGATGATGACGATGCTCCTGTCACAAAGAGGCATCTCAAGGAGCTCCATGACAAAATCGATTCGCTCATCGCTTCATCTTCCACATCTCAGTCCTCCATTTCTGAAGCTACCATTCAGAAAATTGTTGAGGCTTTCTCTAAAGCTCATCAAGTTTCTATCGATTCCGCCACTACAGCCATAGACGCCTCAACCAAAGCATGTGAGGCAGCGACCGAAAAAGTCGATAAACTATTCACTGATGCTTCTTTCTTGTTAAAATCTTTACAGGAAACCGCTGAAGCCACCTCAACAAAGCTGGAACCCATTGTCAACCAGCTGGCTAACTCAGTCGCATCAGAGCTGAAGTCGTTCGCTTCGCTTCGTTAAACAATCTCTGACGACAACTTAGCTTTCAAAACAACCATTGAGGAACGTCTCTCCAAGCTTCAAGAAGACTTAGCTGCCGAGAACACTCTAATGGATGCTCTCGCAAGGAAAACTACCGCTCTGAAGGTCAAAAGTATTCAACTCTCCAACTCTCAACAGGAGATTGACTCTCTTCGATCTGAAAGAGAGGTGGTTAAATCGTGTGTTTCGGATGTCCACTCTGCTATCTCAAACATCCTTGAAGCACATGATCCAATCCTTAACTATTCTGTCAGGCATGACCTTGCAGAGAAGCTCGCTCCCGCCCTTTCTCTACTCAGCAAAATTGAGGGGCTACTTGATTTCGTGTCCATTCCGAAACAAGGGGGAGAAAAAGTGAATATGTCTCAACCACCTCCTTCTTCAACAGCAACACACACAACCGAACCTCCTCCAGTAGGCCAAGCCTCCTGTTCTGGTGTAAAAGACAAGGGCAAAAACATTGCTGATGAGAGTGATGAAGATGATAAAGAGACGATTGCCGACATTCTGAAGCGGCAAAGTCGAAACAACGAGGCTGACATTAATGCTCGTGTGGCTAGAGAGGCTGAAGAAGCCGAAAGAAGACAAAAAGAAGCCCACGACCTTCTCGAGAGCAGGAAAACTCTTTTTCCTCCTTGGACTCTTGAGAAGCTGATTAAAGAAGCCATCGAAACACCAAGTATCTTATGGCTAGAACCTATGATCTCTTTAGATTGTTCTAACACTGTCGACTCTCAATTCGATATGCCACTAACCCGAAAGGCGTTTGTTTTTCACACCTTTGACAACATTGCTGAGTTCCCCCATCCTCATCCACAGGTTGATCGGGACCTAGTTGAATTTTATCTGAGGGCAGCTCAACCTCAATGCCAAACTTGGAGCGCTCAGAAAATCATCAATGTTCGGGTCCTGAAGCCGTACAGGGAAGGCAACTTCACCAACGTTCGGTTCAAGGTACTAAGGGGATCTGCCAAAGCCGAACATGCCATCTCACTTGCAGATCTTCCCAACCTTAATCCCCATGATTGGATTATCTTGCACAACATCCTTCTTACAAACGAAGCTAAATATGGTCCGATCATCGACCACTTTAAGAGGATGCTTGTATGCTATATCATGGAAGTTGCTTTGATGGATCAGGAGATTGCGAGCGTGTTCAAGAAGAAACCTACCATATCTCCCGTTGGCTCTGCCAGTGATCTCAATATGATGCAGATGGGAAAAATTGACCCAAAGAGAAACTCTGTCATGTTTACCAGGAACGAAGGACAGAAATGTCTTTTCGCCTTGGCAGACAAACATCTCTACACCACTGCATGTTTGGAACACGTTTTGGGGATCATCCATCGATGCAAGCAGAACACAACGGATGATATCAAGTACTTTGATGATATGATTCAATGGTATATTCGCTTCAGACAGACAATCCTTGCACTCATCACACGTCTGTTCGATACAGTAAAGAAGGCTCCCGCTGCTGGCCCAAGCAAGAAGAAGAAGTAGTCTCGCTCCAATTTGACGCAAAGGGGGAGATTGTTGGGTCGTGTTCAGTGTTGCGTCCATTGGGCTCGTTAGCTAGTCCAATATTTGTCTCCGGTATGGGCCTGTCCATCCGTGAGTTTTGTAGGGTTTAGTATAAATAGATGCTTGCATGCATCCTAGAACGTAACGATCAGTAACGATTAGAGATTTTATTATTCAGCAAGTTTATCGTTCTTGTTTTGTAACCCTAGAATCCTCTATAGTGGAAGTTCTTAGTCGAGCTCTGCTGAGGATCAAGTAATCTAATCATTCGACACATCTTGATTCATACTTGTGTTTTGTTTACTGTTTTTACATTCATTGCATACCTGTTACAAAGATCTAATCGATCAAAGAGTTAATTAATAACTCATCAATATATATATATATATATATATATATATATGTATATATATATATATATATATATATATATATATCATATGCACGAAAAAACACAACATCAAAAATAAACACATAGGTTGTGACATTCATTAGTGTTTTTTTAAAAGAAATATGCATATGCCATATGCGTATATGTAAAACCATGTTTTTTTCAAGACAAAATTGCAAAAATGGTCCATGTGGCTTCTTATTTTATGTGGTTATGGTCCAAACGATTGAAAAGTTGTAGATTTGATCCTTTTCAACAAGTTTTATTGTGGTTCTGGTCCCTCATCCGTTAAGTTTAACTGGTTGGCTGTTAACTTTTTTAAAATGACAATTTTACCCTCAGGGACCATTTTTGTAGTTTTGTCTTTCACCATACCATGAGGACTATTTTCGCATACATTCTTTTTTATTTTATTGAAGTATTATATATTAATGAATATTATTTTTAATATATAATAATATATATTAATAAATATTGTTTATTGGATTATTAATTTATTATAGTTGATTTTTAAATTTTTTTTTGTTAGAGTAATTCTTTTTATTAAGTTATTATATATCAATACATATAGTTTTTAATATATAATATTTATATCATAATAAATATTATATTATTGGATTATTAATTTCTTTTAGTTAATTTTTAATTTTTTTAAAATTATTTTTATTGGATTATTTCTTTTATTTCTTTTAATTTATTATTTTCTTCATATACTAAATATTGTTTTATTAGATTATTAATTTATTTTTAGTTAATTCTTTTTTAAAAAAAATTGTCGAAGTAATTATTTTTTATTGAATTATTATATATCAATACACATAGTTTTTATTATATAATATTTATATAATAATAAATATTATATTATTGGATTATTATTATCTTTTAGTTAATTTTTGTAATTTCTTTTGTTTTTAAATTATTTTTTATTGGATTATTACTTTTAATTTATTATTTTCTTCATATACTAAATATTATTTTATCGGACTATAATAATAGTTCTTGTTAGTTTTATTGGTTCCACCACAAAGTCATGGGATACACAAAATCGTTGTCTCTCATCATCGAAATCGTTATGATTGTTGCCAAACACTTTCATTTCATCTAGCTCACAATGAGAAACCATTGGGAAAATACCACCACCACTTATGAATGTTATCGGGGTTTGTTGCGCATTATGTGAGATATGAAGGATTCTAGTGGATTATGAAGAGGTTATCGCAGGTGGCTACCAACAACGCAGGGTGGAATATGGTATGGTATCTATTGAACCTCTGATGAAGGTGTTTGGAGGTGATCCTGATAGGGGTGTTCGTTTGGATGGATCGGTCTGATTCAATCCAATCAAGTGAATCCAAATTGATTTCGGTTTTCAAAACATGGATCCGAATAGTCCAAACTAAATTCAAATCCGATCCGATCCAATTACAATTCGGTTGGATCGGTTTTTATAATTCGGTTTTTAAAAACTAAAACATTTTAAAATGACATAATTATAATATTACTGAATTTTAGACAAGAAGCAAAAACAAATTATTTAGTTACGATTTGAAATTTATAAAAAACTATTAAGAAGCTATATTATATTTTAATACTTTATAGATAAAAAACTTTTGAGAGAAAATGCATATTAATATATTTTATTAGGTGAAACTTTTTGAACCTACTTCAAAAAATAAATTACAAAGTTAATAAATACTTATAGATATATATTAAAAATAAATAAATAATAAACTATTATTCGGTTTTTTTGAACTATTCGATTCTTATTTTATAAACCATAACCAATCCGAAATCCAAAATAATAATTCGGTTTTGTCGAAAACCAATTCAAAAATTCAAATATCCGAACCAAATAGTCCAATCCGAATTGTCCAATTGGACAATTCGATTTTATCCAAATACTGAACAACCCTAGATCCTGCTAATTGTTTACGATGATAAGAGACACTTTTACTTATTTCGGCTACTTTGTGGTGAAACTAATAAAATTAAAAACAATTAATAGTATACATTCAAAATAAAATAATAATCCAATAAGATAATATTTATATTAAAAAAATAATAAATTAAAAGTAATATTTCAATAAATTAATAATTCAAAAAAACAAATTACAAAAATTAATAATCCAATAATGTATTATTTATTATTATGTAAATATTATATATTAAAAATAATATTTGTTGATATATAATAATCTAATAAAAAAGAATTGCTCCAACAAAAAGAAATTATAAAAAGAGTCAACTAAAAGAAATTAATAATCCAATAAAATAATGTTTCGTAATATGTAATAATCCCATAATATAATATTTATTATGATATAAATATTATATATTAAAAACTATATGTACTGATATATAATAGTTCAATAAAAAAGAATTACTTCGACAGAAAAATTTTAAAAAAATAGTTAACTAAAATAAATTAATAATCCTATAAAACTACATTTAATATATGAAGAAAATAATAAATTAAAAGTAATAATACAATAAAAAATAATTAAAAATTACAAAAATTAACTAAAAAAACTAATAACACAATAATATAATATTTATTATGATATAAATATTATATATTAGAAACTATATGTATTGATATATAATACTATAATAAAAAAGAATTACTCCAACAATTTTTTTTTTTAAAAATCAACTAAAATAATTTAATAATCCAATAAAAAAATATTTATTTATATATAATATTATATATTAAAAAATATCTATTAATATATAATACTTCATTAAAATAACAAATAATATATGAAAAAAATGGTCCTTATAGTATAGTAAAAGACAAAACTGTGAAAATGGTCACTGGGGTAAATTTGTCATTTTAAGGATCTTAACGGATGAGGGACCAAAACCACAACAAAACTTATTGAAAAGGACCAAAACTGTAACTTTTCGAACGTTTGGACCGTAATCACATAAAATGAGAAACCACAGGGACCATTTTTGCAGTTTTGTTTTTTTTCAACAATTTTTAAATTATGGGTTGCATGTATAAGAGGGAGGAAAATAGTGAGTCTTATATGTGGCTTCTTAACTCGATTCCATCATTTTTAATTCATGCATGACAACTTGTATATTATGCTTCTATATTATTATTAAAGTTATTTTGTATGTTTTTAAAATTTTATAAATTAGTTTTGTATGGTTTTTATTAGTTTGTGTTTATTTTAAAATTAAAAAATTGAATGGATTGATTGGGTAGGAAAAATAGAATTTCCAAATGTTATGGACCCGAAAAGATATAAAATAAAGACAAAATTGCAAAACGGTTATGTGGTATGAATTTTTTCTGAGATTTAGTCCAAAACTTGATTTTTTTTTTTTGGCTTGGTGATCATTTTAAGCCTGTTTATTTGTAGTTTTTATTCCTGTTCAAACCAAAAAGACTATTATTGTAGCGTCCCAGAATTTAAAACCCAAAATTTCGTTTTCATAATAATAGAATTATTAACTAAAACGTGTTCATAAAACCATAAAGGAAATCAAAGTATGTCAATCAATCATCTCAATACACATAAAACGGAAATCATGGTGTGTACGATGCGATCATCCCGGGCTCCTCCCCTTCGATCTAAAAGTATCTGAAATATAAACTAAAAACCATAAGCACAGAGCTTAGTGAGTTCCCCAAAATACTGCATACCATACATATCTGCCAGCTCAAGGTTGTTTCGGGTCTATTTCACCATCGACTATATTTCAACTCATGTGTCGGCCCAAGGCCGTACCGGGTCTATTTCACCCCCGAGTCTATTTCAACTCATATGTCAACACAATACTGTACCGTATCAATTTCGCCCCACATACATACAACTGGAGTCACAAAGACTACAAGCACATAACATATCCTAGTGTCCTACAATATAGCGAGCAAACTCACCTCAGTCTGCTATCAGTCAAAACAAATGATCGGGCTCCAAAACCGAAAAATCTCTACGCTAATCAATCAAATAAAACCCCAATTAATAATTGGGCCATAAACCATAACTGGGAATATAGTTCGTTTGTACAACACCGAGGGTAAAAGACCATTTTACCCTTTCCCCCACTTGGCCCGATAACCGAGGCCCAACCTAATGGCACCAAAAAGCCCAATATGGCCCAAATTCCTAAATGATACCCAAATCCCATTATGAGCCCAAATTCAAGAAGGACCACATCCTGACAATGGTCCAAATTTTGAAAGACTAGTGGCCCAACAAGGCCCAAAACCCTAATAGTCCAAATATTGCCCAAACCACAAAAGTCAACGAAAGTCAATAGTTGTTGAGTACACCCAACATACTAAGACTTATGCTTGGCGTACGCCACCTTTGGCTAGTACGCGTTACGTACAAGTTGGGTACACCCAACAACCCAATCTCACCATTAAGTGCTTAATTGGTTAAGCCGCTAAGTCCACTTCTCAAATCTGATCCTAAATGATGTCTTAACACATAAAGTTGGCAACTTTACTCCTTTGCACGTCTTAATGGGACCCAATACTTGATTTTGACAATTATGACCGATAATAAGATCCCTAACTCATGCATGGTCCAATATAACACATCAAAATTACATTTTTATGCACAAGGGACCTAAAAAATGCTAAGATCACCATCCCTAGTTTCTGGAGTAGCTCATACTCTCAAGCATGACTTAAAGAACCATAAAAGCACAAAAACAAGCTCTAACTAGATCTATCTTATGGGTTTTGGCCATAAGAACATCCTATGTGCTCATACAAACCCTAATGCTTGGATCTAGGTGTAATGCCCGAGTTTCCAGGCTAGGCCTTATCATTGATTTAATAGTCTAGGTTAACCCTTGTAACTCTTTTTGGAGTATTAATGATGAAATATTTGAGTATTATGTGAATTATATGTTTATTTTCTTTATTATTATAATTTAATGAATTAAGAATAAAATAAGCGTCAAAATTTAAGTGTAAAATAAACCCGATATCTTTGCATAAATATGTAGTGGTCGAAACAAGGATTCCGAAGATATTAAGAATGCCGAAATCCGAGTTATAACGAAGAAGTTATGACCTGTCGAAGTTTCGCGACAGAACCGACAACGCTGAATGACGTAAAAAGTGAAATTTACGTTAGAGCGATATTTAGCCTTAGTGATCTAAACGAAATTCGTAGAGTTCGTTAAACTGAGAGCGTACATAAAAGGAACGCCCAAATCTGACTTCGTATGAGGACGTTATGATTTTCTGAAGTTTCGACTTGGCTGTATGCAGCCTGAATACTCGATTTGAGATTGAGCGGTTTTTTTATCCGAAACAATCTAAACGAGAATCGAAGATGTCGTTGTTAGTAGCGAAATGATGAAAAGTTAGGCGAGAACGGACACCGGACGAAGAAGTTATGAATTTATAACTAAGTTTTCCTTTTCGGGCCTACTAAAAATAAATAATAAAAACAAAAGTCAAAATTAGCCGACGGAGTCTAAACAAAAGTTGTAGAGCGTAGGCTCACCTACGCGGAGATATAAAGAACGTCGAAAACGGAGTTCGTATGAAGAAGATATGAATTTCCGAAGTTTATTAAATAATTAATATTTAAATTTAATTAATAAATCCGGTATTATGCGAAGGGGAGTCATCGGATTTATCCGAAGTACGCCTAGCGTACAGCGAAGCATGACACGCCTCGCACTCGAGTTCTTCGGATGACGCATGCAGTGACGAATTCAGACGCGTACGCCCCGCGTATGGCTGTACGCCCAGCGTACTGCGAGGCTTCAGCCTCCTATAAATAGGATGCGAGGGTTCCGGGCATATTTGCTCAGTTCCTCTTTTTTTGTGCCGAAGCTCTGCGTGTAAACCCCGAAGTCATCCCGACACCCCGGAGAGGTGCGATTCCCGAGCCGAAGCTCTGCTCGCGAGGAGTTCAATTTTTGTGAAGATCTTCCAGATCTACGGAGAAACACTACTTCTGCACGTCGTAGTGTTGTCTGATCATCTTCTGATCAAGTGAGTGTGTGGTTACTTTCTTCTAACGCATAATTATGAAGTATTGTATATAAAATATGTGTTATGTGTATATTTTGTTGTTATATGTGTGAATGTATATTCACTCTCTTCTATCTTATAGATCTAATTTATTCTCTATGAAATACGTGTTATGTGTGTGTGCCTCATCTGTTATGTGGAATATGTATTGATTAAAGCATGCTATACAGGTTTTAAACTATGTATAAAAATGTATATTTTTATCTACTAATATGTTGGGTAGAACATGGGTAGATAGTTGGTGTGTAATAAATAGATGAGAGGCCTCAATGTTGTTTTTGATTCAGTCATCTAGCGGAGTTTAGATGACGACGACGGACTTTTCTAGGCAGTCTAGTGGAACGCTAGCAAGTTCATAACCTGTAGGTGTTAATGAACTTGGGTGTTCATTCGCTATACTCCATCCCCCTCATGGTTGCCTTATTTGACTTATATTGCTGAGGAACCCCTTAAGCATGTGTTGTCGCCCCGATGAAATATTCTTAGACTAGGTCCCTTATGTTAGTTGTCTTAGGGACGTAAAGTGAGAATAACGGGAATGGGTAATTGGGTTATTGTTGGTTGGTGGAATTAAATATAATTATTTATTGTGGGTTGAAAACCCTATATGCTCACCAGACTCCCAAGCCTGACCCACTCAGTTTTATTTGTATTACAGGAAGTGGCGCAAGGGCATAAGATGGATGAATCATCAGTTTGTTTTGTTTACAAGTCTATATATGTATATATTTGTTGAACGACTTGTAATGTTATCGTTTATGCTTTATGGTCTGTATCGGAACATGACATCCCGAGTTTTGATTATATAATGAAAATACATTTCTTTATGAAATGATTTGGTAAATATTATTTTATCATATTTGTTTTTGGGAACAAATTCCGCAACTCTTTCAAATCAAAAGGATTTACTCTGAAATTATTTTAAAAGCATAAATGAAAATCGGTCTTTTCTGGCCGAGATTTTGGGGATGTCACACTAGGTTTCTCTATTGTACATGCAATTCATCCAAGACTATAAACCCTAGTTCTAGCATACAAGTAATCATATTAACTTAAGAATGGGTTTAAGATATTACCTTGATTGTTATGTAGCAATAACAATCACAATTCCTCCTTGTAATGACTTTAGAAAGCTTAGAGTCACAAATGTCACTCCTCTAATGGTTCACAAACACCAAGAGCAAGAGGATGAAGAAGAGAAGAGAAGGAGGCTGCCCAAAATGTGTGGAAACCCTAAGGATCTTGTTCACCACGTTTTTGGGGCAAAAGGGTTCTTTAAATAGTGAGGCTATTAGGGTTATCTAAGAAGGAAACCCTAATTTGGATGCTTAAGCCCTAAGCAACCCATGGACTCCTTTCTTAAAGGCCCTAGGACGATTTCTAATGGGTTTCCCCATAGAATTCGTCCACCCCTTTAATATGAAGTCCATTAGCTCAATATTCAACTATCATACAATTGACAGTTCTAGTCCCTTAGTTTAATTAATGTCTTTTAGTCACAAACTCAATTCTTATTAATTCTTGACTAATATTAATTAAACGATATGATTTCTCTTTTAATATATTATTCTCACAATATATTAATAAATCATATTTAATCCTTTCTCTCAATTATTCATCCTATCAAGTTGCTTTGGTGAAGGCAACCCAAAAGGACCATGCACCATCGGGTCAAGTACATACCAAAATAGTTATGGACTTAGACACTAATCTAACAGTCTCCCACTTGGATAAGTCTAATAACTATTCTGCGTATGACTTCAGATCGTGATCTGCAATCGTAGCTTTCCAAAGCCGCTGTCAACTCTGATCTTATCAGATACGCGTGTCCTTAAGATAAGGGATCATATATTCCTCCATTCTAGATATCGTATAGACTGAGACATGGATCTAAATCATTCTCTCTGTCTATCTGCTGTTTCCCGAATTCAGATTTATGATGACTGACAATAGACTACAATTGAACACATCAATTTAGTCTCGGCTTGGCCAAGCACTTAGGTGCCATCACTAAATCATCGAGGGGCCCACAGATATCGCTTTTATCCTACTTTGGATAAAAGGAACGGATAAACTTTGACTCAATGCTCGCTTGCACTCACTCACCGAATCACACACAATAATATATTTTATAACACCAAGTTACTGGTGCGTTTACATATTATCAATGTGCAACCGACTCGCAAGATACAACTCACACATCTCGGTTTCAAGAATATAAGATGTTATCATCTCACCAATCACTCGTGATAAAATCCATGAAGTGATCCAAGTGAGCGTGGGTTTAATCCAATGCTCAAATCATATTCATAAGCACTCATGAACGTTGCAGCAATCATTTGCTTATGTTTAATACTCTTTAGACAATTCACACACCAATTCATGACAGTCTTCATTCATATCTACTTCCAACATATGACTGTGGCCCGTTTGAATAATTTGACTGTTCTCAACCAATTAAATATTATTCAGGAAGTCAAAACATGCAAAGTGAAACACAAGAATAATACTAATCCCATATGGCCTCAAACCTTTGAGTATAAATAAAACACCTTTTATTTATCACCATATCGATTACTCATTATTTGTTGTTTCGGGTAATCAACTTCTTACTTGAATTATTACAACACTTGTCCCATGCTCTTAGCATGCACACAATGTTTACCTATGGTTCTTACTTTGTGAAATAGATCAAATGAACACATTTCCAATCATACTCATTTCACAACTCCTAATCCCTTTTTTCATAAGTGAAAGAATATCAAATTCTTGCCACTTATAGAATACTTTAGATTCTAACATTTTATGCAATGATCCTTTCGTAATGTCACTGCACTAAAGTCACAATGACTATTGCCAATGAAATTACAAAGTCCTCTATCGGAGATTGTTACAAGACAATTCCTTAGATATGATGTCTCTCACTCAAATTACATTCCTTTGAACATCCTTTTGCATAAAAGTTTCTAATCTAGACATTGATTCTCAATATCCAATTCCCAATATGGAAACATTTCCATATTTTTCCATATGACAACTCATTCTTGATAGAATCTTTTCTATTCATAATAAGGTCGATATGGTCCATCCAATACTATACTTCCAACTACTCACAAGCGACCAATCCTCGGCAAACTTTGGATTGTCCTTTGATGGTTGTTTAATTATCTTAGTCAAACCGATTCTTGTCCTTTTCCCTCTAAATGTGCTAGACATTTGGAAAATTTTAGAAAGGTCAAATATTATAGCATTTGCAATCGATCCTAAACCCGAAGCGTATGGGACACGATGCATAATGTCTTACATAAAGATTTGATACTTTATCAATCTTCTGCCATAACATTTTATGTGCTATGTTCTCACAATTCGAATTATGAAGAGGAATGCCGTAATCATAATCGAAATTTGAGAACACACTATGTATCCTTGACTAAGTTTATTAACATTCCACAACCTAAGCCTTTAGATTTGAAATGAAGCATAATATTCTCTCCCTTAATTATAGCAAAACAATTATTCAACCCTTACAACTTTGCAAAGTATGACTCTTGTTTTCTATAATTAATATTGCTAACTTGCAATAATTGCCTTAATAATCATACAATCATAAAATTTATGCTCCCATTATCACGATGATTATTATAAACATAACATTTATGCTCCCACTAGCTTTGACATGTATTCAGAAACAACTTAACTTTCAGAAAAACAATTCCTATTAAATTTCTTTAAGTTCATATTTCTGATACCCAATGCTTTGATAATCTTTTATCAAGGCTTCTTAAACTTATACACCTTTGCCTTAGATAGTTTATATGTGTGTCTTAAACAATTTAGACTAATTGCCAAATCTCATAATTCGAATCATGGAAAGGGATACCATAACCATAATCGAATTCGAGAATCCAATTTTCACAATCACTATATTCTTAAAATCTCCCTTAGTGAAAGCATTTCCTCATAGTCATTTTCATGAGGGAGGGAATCTTATGACAATTAGATTTTAATGGTGTATGTGTTCCTATCCATGTGAATTTGTCAAAACCAAAGTTTGTGACAAATCCAAACTCGTATGGACCGAACCTTCTCAATCTTGATTTCTTGCCTTATGGTAACACGGCTGCCCATGTCTTCCAGGTAGTTAAGCAGCTCACCCTTTCCTATTAATGTACTTTCAATTGATCAAGGTCCTTGCCTTTTATGCATTCAAATGAGAACTCATAGGCTCACATGCATAATTAACTCAATTGGAACGACACAGAGACAAGGTAATGTCAACACGAGAGGTTGTAAACCTCTACTCGTGTGCTAGTGATGATCGATAAGGTTTATTCTTGATTTGTTCTTGAAACCTTTCAAGACTATTAAGACTCCCACTGACTCCTTGACATATAAGATTCTCTTGTTAATAAACATTTCTTGACAAACAAATATTCAAGAGTTAGTGTAGCCTTTATCAAGGCAAAACATTTCATAAAATTGGTCCTAGTTGGTCTTTGTCTTATCCAAGACATTAGAACTTTCCAATTTCAAATGTGCGAGAATAGGAAGCCTTTTTCCAAATTCTACATTTGATGAATGTTATAAACCTTCTGAAGACTTGTCACTCAATATTACAATCTTAACTCTAAGACTTGTTTTGGAATGAAGTATGATTGACTTCTTGATTTAACCATTTCTTCAATTCTTGATTCCTCTTCTTATACATACACTTGTACTAAGACTTATTTAGATGATCAATTGAAATATGGTTCTTAATCATTAAGACATATCATAAAGTATAAAAGGTACTCTCCATTCTTCTTAGAATAGAGAAACTTTTATCTTTCTGCCTACTTGATTCCTTTATTCGTTCTGCTATTGATTTAAACCTTTTTCAATCAATTCAGAATTACACTTAATCTTATAAATATAATCATATTTACTAATCCTTTAGTAAATCATGACGAATATCTTTGTTACCCTTGTGGTGGACTTGATCAACACACGACTTTGTGTACTCGATCTCCTACTCATTCACTTGACACTTTGTCAACGAATTAGTCTAATTTCCAAATATGCAATTTCTCATTCATCGTGCAACCAAGTTGCATGATTCCAAGTTTCTGTCTAATTGAAACTTGGGCGATGAGAAACTCTTCCTATTTGGTAAATTCTTGACATTTCCGCTATTAACATAATTAAGAATCTTATCCATTCGTTGTAGAAATATGCAAACATTAATTTTTCATAACGATTTCATTGCAAGGAAATAAATAAATAAATAAATAAGTCAAATCAAAATTTATTTTATTCATAAAAGCAGCAGAAAACATTTGTCCTTACAATGCAAAATCAACTGAAAAACTATGTAGTCAAATATTCCTAACAATTCTATCATAACTTTCTAAGCTCAAAATCTAATCTTCAAGTCCATGCGATCGAGATCCATTTCGTTGTGATTAGACTCATCTTGCTTTTCCATCAAGCTTCTTCTCTTTTCACTGATCCTGCAAAACATTCAAATGTAATCTCATCACATTATGTATTAAGAATCAACGAATAGGAGCTTAATGGAGTTAGATAGTGGATTTTACCTGAAGCACAGCCATACTCTTTGACTCTCCCATCTTCTGGACACTTCAGGCTCTTAGGGCAGACTTGTATCCAACGCCCTTTCTCTTGGCAGCAAACGCAGGTCGGTTCTCCTAGAACGTCATCGGAAGCATGGTTGGTTGACTTTCCCAACAAATACGCTCCATTGCTTTGCCAAATCATTTCTGATTCAGTAGCAATGAGCATGTAAGTTAGGTTAATGAGGTTTTCGTCATGATCCATCATATAATACTTTCTTTTGAACTCATTATATGATTCGGGAAGTGACTGCAGGACCCAGTTCACAACCAACTTATCAGGGAATGACGCACCAAACATTATCAATCTATCGATGTGTGATTTCATTCCTAGAACGTGGGCACACACGGGTTTATCATCTTCATGTTTCATTTCCAATAGGGCTTTAGTGACATTGAACCTTTCAATTCTTTGATCTTGTGGGTTAGGGAGAATGATTGGAGGAGGTGGAGGAAGTGAAGCATGATTTCTTGTTCCTCGATCGAATCGTGGAATATCATCTTCATGTGGAATGCTTGTTCCACGGGATTTGGGAAGACCATAGTTGTCGTACTTTGATATCTATAAAACGGGAGAAAAATAAATTCAAGTTAGTTGATAGATTTAGTCCTTAATAAATCACCCAAATGAGATACTAAGGCTAGGACCCAACACAATATTCCACAACTCGGGAGAGGGATGCCGTAACCCAAATTGCAGAACATTTGAAGGTAAGTGAAAGACGATTCACTAATTTTCCACCATGAAAAAAGAAAACCGATTAAGTTTTAAATATTTTGAAAACTCCTAGATCCTTTGAGATTCATTAAACTTTTCAATGGCATGTTTAAATCTCGATATGCCCCTCTAGTTTGTGACTGGGCAACCAAGGATCACAAAGCAGATGTGAATAACCATGCAAACTTACATGGTGCCCTCACATGTTACAATCACCTATTCGATGTGCCGGTTAACCACACATGCTTCACCGAACTATGACAAACATTGAGTCACCCTTTGCTACCTTTGCTTAGAACCATTTAGTGTGCCGGTGAACCACACACGCTCCACTAACGTCTTTGCAAGGGTACAAAGTGTAATTTCATGGAATTGCATCAATTCACTTTTGCCTAAAGTAACTAAGATTGGGAATTTGTAAAACATTTAGTTACTTTTGTACTTCATTATACTTATAATGGAAGGTTTTTGTCCTATCCTACCCGTTCGGCTAACGACCCTCCACTAGTCAAGAGTGCGGTGGGTAAGAGTGGATACCCATTCAATCGCCATTTTATAGGCAATTTCCTTAAACACCCCTTATAGACCAGCTTCGTGAATGAGGCCTACTAACGGTAAGACTGACTTTTACTCATACATATATAATATTAGACTTTTAATGATATATATAGTATAGGGTGTATTTTACACTTTTAAAATACTATGTGGTCAAATTTAATAATTATACTTTTAATTCAATTGTAAACCAAAAACTATATGGATTTATTAAATCTCTTTTAATTATACACCGTAATTAACTAATAAAACCATAAGGGTGTGATTTGAACTTTTCAAAACAATACTAGGGTTTTAGAATTTAACATTCCTAAATTAAACCTTTAATCAACTTTTAAATTCCAAAACTTGAGGGCAAGTTTTTGAAACATTTTAAAACATTAGGGTTTAGAATTTAAATATACATCAAAATTAAACTTTTAATCAAAATTTAAATTCAAAAACTTGAGGGCAAGTTTTGAAACCTTTTCAAAAACATTAGGGTTTCAACCATTTAAATTTCAAAACAAAACTTTGAGTTCAAATTTAAACTATAAAACCTAAAGGGGAAAATTAAAACTTTTCATAACACAAGGATCAAATAACAAATAATATAAATTAAACAATTAATTTCATCATTATCTATATTTGACCTAATTTCAATTTCTTGCAAAATAAGTTACCCAATTAATACAAATAATCAACTATAATCATATAAGGAAGTTATTATCTAATCAATTGGTAATTATCTTTTGTTTAATCAAGGATATACTCATAAATATGCATAAAATCGGATTTTAAAGATCTAAAACCAGGGGCGGAACACAAACGTTATATCTTCGGGGGCTGAAATCAAACTTCAAAACAAACTATATAAACATGAAAATTTTGATTCAAAATTATGACATATAGTTTAAATAATATAACTACTAAAAAATCAATCAATAGTAGAGTGTGTTCTCATGTTGATATGTACGATAAATAATGAAATTAACTATCAGTTAAGAAATAATAAAATAAATTAACAACTAATTTTTGATAAAACTATAAGCTACATAAACTTATTTTTATTATTACATCACACTTTAAATGAAATCACATATCTATTAGTCCATTTTATATTAATAAATACATTTATTCTTTTGTTTTACACTTTAAATACAAATATAATTTATATGATTCATTAAAAAAAGGACATATTTTCAATTAATCAAATCATAGTTGTCAGTATAGAGTTTAGCCTGTATCATACATCTATGATCACACTCCACCTTCTCATATTCTATATCATAATATAAACAAGAGAGAGAAACAAAATAAAAGAAACAAAAACTGGGTAAGAAAGAGAGCGAAAAAGGGAAGAATTATCGTTACAACTTACTGGGACGGAGAGGAGACCGGAGAGGGTGATGCGGCGACCGGCGAGAAGAGAGATAAGCGTCGGAAGAAGGGAAAAGCCCGGAAACCAACAAAGAGGATACAGAAACGGAGAAGCGAAAGTTCAGCGATAGATTCCGGTGGAGTAGATGCATTTGGGTGGCATTATCTACGGTGAGATCTGGACTTTTTATGGAAATTGGAATCTTCTAGGTTTTTTGTTTTGATAGACTCAAATTTTGCGTTAAGAGTTGCATACATTTGAAATATGGTTTCCTTGTTTTCCTAATTCCAAATAAAATACGATTTTTATTTTTATTTTATCATTGATTTTCGGATGTTTTATTAATGATTTTTGGATATGTATTCGGATGTGTGGTTAACGTAATGTGTTATTTAGATTCTTAGATAATCACTAAATTTTGTAAATGATACTGTATTACATTTAGTTGTGAACTTAAAACAGGGGGCCAAACTGATTATCGAAGTTATTTCATACAGAAACTATACATATAATGGTATTAGCAGCCTTAAAAGCGGGGAGGCCATGGCCCCCCTTGGCCCTTCTTACGGTCCGCCACTGTCTAAAACAGATAAGGCAAGTATCCATGAGTAAACCAACAAGAAATCCCGAAAATAGCTCCATCTGACGCTCGAACTCGCCGAGTACCACACTGGACTCGCCGAGTTGAGGCCTACTCGCAGAGTACACTATGGTACTCGCCGAGTTCATCAGGCAGGGAGCTCAAAACTCGATTTTGCAACTTGAACAAACATACAAGGCATCAATACAATAGAAACCAATCAAGGCTCTGATACCACCGATGGGTTTTGGCCATAAGAACATCCTATGTGCTCATACAAACCCTAATGTTTGGATCTAGGTTTCTCTATTGTACATGCAATTCATCCAAGACTATAAACCCTAGTTCTAGCATACAAGTAATCATACTAACATAAGAATGGGTTTAAGATATTACCTTGATTGTTATGTAGCAATAACAATCACAATTCCTCCTTGTAATGACTTTAGAAAGCTTAGAGTCACAAATATCACTCCTCTAATGGTTCACAAACACCAAGAGCAAGAGGATGAAGAAGAGAAGAGAAGGAGGCTGCCCAAAACGTGTGGAAACCCTAAGGATCTTGTTCACCACGTTTTTGGGGCATAAGGGTTCTTTAAATAGTGAGGCTATTAGGGTTATCTAACAAGGAAACGCTAATTTGGATGCTTAAACCCTAAGCAACCCATGGACTCCTTTCTTAAAGGCCCTAGGACGATTTCTAATGGGTTTCCCCATAGAATTCGTCCATCCCTTTAATATGAAGTCCATTAGCTCAATATTCAACTATCATACAATTAACAGTTCTAGTCCCTTAGTTTAATTAATGTCTTTTAGTCACAAACTCAATTCTTATTAATTCTTGACTAATATTAATTAAACAATATGATTTCTCTTTTAATATATTATTCTCATAATATATTAATAAATCATATTTAATCCTTTCTCTCCATTATTCATCCTATCAAGTTGCTTTGGTGAAGGCAACCCAAAAGGACCATGCACTATCGGGTCAAGTACATACCAAAATAGTTATGGACTTAGACACTAATCCAACACTATCAAAGTGAACCATCAAGTTAAGAGCTTTATACCTCCAAAAGCTTTCCAAGTTGGTGATGATTCATTATGAGATGGTGACGATGATGGGAGATCGCACTTTGACATTCTATGAGTTTCGAGCATGTGGAGCCCCGAAAGTCTTTGGGAAGAAGGACCCGATTATAAGTAGGTGTTGGTTAGCAGACGTCGGGAACATCTTTCAATCTAGCCTTTGTCATGAAGAGGCGAAGGTCCGCATTGCATCCTGTCTTCTGAAGGACAAAGATCGAGACTGGTGGGAGGAGGTTGGGCACGCCTTGGGAGGTAAGGCGATTAAGTTGATGACTTTGGAGGATTTTATGGCGAGATTTCTGGCTGAGTTTTCACTTGTGATTGAGGTCCAGCAGTTGGCTAGGGAGTTTTAGGACCTTTGCCAGACTACTGAGACGGTAGCAAAGATCATTACTATGTTCCATGAGAGGGTGTTATTAGTTCCGTAGTATGTGGCATATAAGGAGATGATGAAGGCGAGGTACCACGCGATTTTGAGGAACGATATTCGACAGTTTGTGAGTCGATCCAGTTTCAGGACATTAGAGAATATGATAACGTGAGACAGAGTGAGGGAGATTGACTTGGAGATGGAGAGGAAGAGGAAATTGGATTAGGTTCAAAGCTTAGAGGGTTCAGGAAAGAGGCCTAAGGTTTTTGACTCGAGGATGAGGGGCCAGTAGGGCCAAAGCCGCTACAATGAGTGCGGTAAGATGCACAATGGGGCATGCAGGGTGGGTGGTTTTGGCTGCTTCAAGTGCGGTACAACGGGTCATTTCAGAAGGGATTGCACTTACACCACCACCACCCAGGTAGTTATTCTGATTTGCTTTCATTTCAATCAGAGGGGCCATAAGAAGGCCAATTGCCCAAGTTTAGCAGCAGTAGGACCAGTTGCAGTACCTGCTCCGGCAACCTTGTGGATTGCAGATGGCCGGCATAACAAGGAAGAGGCATATGTTGTGAGGAGTAGGGCTTTCCAGCTGACAACCGAGGAGGCTTGTACATCACCAGATGTAGTGACTGGTATGTATCTTCTCCTTATCTCTTTATTTATGTTGATTTTCTGCTTATATCTGTGTGGTTTGTTTTAGGATCATTCATTGTGAACGGTATCTCTACTTTGGTATTGTTTGATTTAAGGGCTACCCGACCCTTTGAATCTCTTGACCATAGCAAGAGGTTTGTCGATGCTCCGGGGGAGCTGGATTGTAGACTAGAGGTTGATACTGCCGACGATTGTCCTGTACGAGTATCTAGGGTTCATCGGGGTTGTGTCTTGGAGTTGTTCAGCGAGCGAAATCCGATCAATTTGGTTGTTATTCCCCTGGATGAGAGCAAGGTTATTTTGGAGATGGATTGGTAGAGCCCCAATGGGGAAATGATTGATTGCGAACAGTAGTTGGTGTGTATCCGGGACTTAAGTGGGGGAGAGTTGGTGATTCTGGATTTGTTTCCTATGTTATGGATACTCAAGAAAAGGGTAAAGAGACTGTGGTTAATGTTCCAATTGTTCGGGAGTATCAAGATGTGTTCCCGGATGATTTTCCTGGAGTACCTCCAAAGAGACATGTGGAGTTTTGGATTGACATGGTTCTTGGTGTGGCTCCGATAGCCAAAGCACCTTATTGATTAGCTCCCTTAGAGATGCAGGAGTTGTCTACACAGTTGCGGGAGCTATTAGACAAAGAATTTATTCGGCCGAGTAGTTCGCCATAGGGAGCGTCGATCTTGTTTGTGAAGAAAAAGGATGGATCACATTGGATGTGTATCAATTACCGGGAGATGAATAAGAAAATGGTGAAGAACCGTTGTCCACTTCCGAGGATTGACGATTTATTTGACCAACTTTAGGGTGCATCTTGGTTTTCCAAGACTAATCTACATTCGGGTTATCATCAGATGAGAGTCAGAGAGGAGGATACGTAGAAGACGGCCTTCTGAACTTATTATGGTCATTATGAATTCATGGTGATGCCCTTTGGGCTCACCAATTCTCCAACCTCATTCATGGATATCATGAATCGCATATGCAGACCTATGTTGGATCGGTCTATGATTTTTTTTATCGATGGCATCCTAGTCTATTCTATCACCAAGGAGCTGCATGAGGAGCTTCTGAGGTAGGTATTGGAGACCTTAAGGAGGGAGAGATTGTATGTGATGTTCTTCAAGTGTGAGTTTTTGTTATGCGAGGTGTAGTTTCTGGGGAACCTTGTCAACCAAAACAGTATTCCGATCGATTCGCCCAAGGTTGAGGCGGTGATGAGATGGGAAGTTCTGAAGTCTCCATCTGAGATTTAGAGTTTGTTTGGTTTGGTAGGTTACAATCGGAGATTCATTTAGGATTTCTCCAATATAGCGGTTCCATTGACTCGATTGACGAAGAAGACCATCACATTTCGTTGGGGTCTAAGTAGTAGGCAGCTTTTGAGACCTTAACGCAGAAGTTGTGTGAGGCGTCAATTCTGACCCTTCCAGAGGGTGTTTGAGGATATTATGGTTTATTGTGATGCGTCGATCACGGGTTTGGGTGCAGTTCTGATGTAAAGGGGTCTCGTTACTGCTTACACTTCGAGGCAGCTGAAGCCTCATGAGGCGAATTATCCTACACATGATTTGGAGTTGAGGGTTGTGGTGTTTTCCCTCAATATTTGGCGACACTACCTCTATAGGGTCCATTGTACTATCTACACGGATCACAAGAGAATGAGGTATTTGATGGATTAGCCGCATTTGAACATGAGACAACGTAGGTGGTTGGATGTGGTGAAGGATTATGATTGTGAGATCCTTTACCATTCGGGGAAGGTCAATGTGGTGGTCGATGCTCTCAGCCGCAAGGTGCAAGGTGGTCATGGTTCCAATAAAAGATATGTGTTTCAGGATGATTGTGAGATCTTTTACCATCATGTTCTGACAGGTCTGTTCCAAGTAGGGCTCGATGCCGGGCGAGGCCCGATGGTTGTCGGGCATGGCCCATCGTATGTTAATATGTATGTTATAAGGTGTTTGGGGAACTCACTAAGCTTCATGCTTACGGTTTTCAGTTTATGTTTCAGGTACTTCCGAATTGAAGGGGAAAACTCGGGATGATCGCATTACACACACCATGACCTCCTTTTATTTGACTTTGATGTATTGAGAAGAATGATAGATATACTCTTATTTTCTTTTAAGGTTTTATGAACACGTTTTGGATGATGGTTTTACTATTACTAAAATGAAATTTTTGGTCTTCAATTTTGGGATGTTTCATTTGTGCTTATGGTTTTGTAGTTTAAACATTTCCAGGTACTTTCAGTGTTAAACAGAAGACCCCGATTTGATCACACTGCATCCTCTGAATATTTATTCCGCAATGTTTATTTATGATATTACTCTAATGTTTTGATAATACTTTTACTCTAATCATCTTTTGAGATAATGCATCAATGGTTTTGACTTATTTAATGTTAAAATTTTATTCGGTAATTTTGGGATATTATATATATATATATATATATATATATATATATATATATATATATATATATATATATATATATATTCAAAGCTTCTTCATCTTTTCTTGCCCCATGTGTTGTTGACTTATGGATTGTAGGATGTTAGACCCTGTAGTCTGTGTTGTTGAGATTATGGTGGTTGTTGTTACTGAGATATTTCCCGTATGGCTTTCAGGATTGTTGTACACCGAGCTAGGCTGTTTTAGCTATGTACATCTTTGTTAAGTTGTCGAGAAGAGTCATCAAAAAAACAACATGAATGAAAATTGGATAGGTTGCACCCACTTAGCATTGGTTAGCGATGGGACTAACAACCATCAAAGGTTCTTTAGCTTTGATTTCTCGTCGACAGGAGTTATGTGTAAATTGGATTTGGGTATGGAGAGATGCTCCGTGGTCTGTGGCTTTTAAAATGAATACAGATGAACTTTATGTTATAGGAGCTTTGCAATTGCAACCACAACTGACCAGTAATGGTGATTTGTTGCTCAATACTTATTTTCAACAACTCGATGTTTTTTTAATCCCAAGACGCGGGTGCCATCAATCAAGAGTAGTCGAATCAATGTTGCTTCAACTCTACGTAAAATTTTATTAGTGAAACATTTTGTGAAACGAAGAAAACATAAAATTACATTTTGATTTTCGATGCATTTTTATTACGATTTTGGCTTTCAGTTATCTTGTTGAGGTTACAACTACTTTTTTGGTCGGTGCTGCACAGGAGTCATCAAGAAAATAACGTGACTGAAAAGATAAAATTAAAACTTAGATATTAGAATTAAATTTAATCTTAATTGTTGTTGTATTCAATAACTTATAAAATGTTTTGAATTTTTGATATGTTTGTTAGGAACTTAGGATGTTATGGTCTAAATTCACATAATGCAAAATATCAATATATGTGTAAGGGTCGGCCCACTGTTGATTTTGGCAGTCCAAAGGCGTAGAACAAAAAAAAAAGCTGATGGAGAAATATATGGAACAGAAAAACGTTGTAATCCGATAATCACGAATTCATGATTAAAATCGCTCTCCTCTCCTCTTTATCCCAGTTCTCACTTCTCACCAAGGCCGAATTTGCTGTTTTCGGTTTCTTAATTCTCCTACTCGAGGTAACTTCTGTTTTTGCTTTAATTGAATGATAGATAAGTTTCATGATTGGGAAACTCTGTCTTTTGATTAAAGAACATAAATCATGTTTTATTTTTCATGTGTAATTCTGATTTATGCTTTTAGTTCTTAAGGCTGAAACTTGAATTTCTAGTGGATCGGTGAAAAACAAAGCCATGACCTTTTTTTTTTTGGTACAAAGTACAAACAACTATTGTTTCCACATCTCATCTTATTACCTTATACATGAAAACAAATAAATCATGTCATAATAGCTTGCAAGAAATGAATGCTGCTCAATCAGAAGCATCAGTAACCAAATAAAATAAAATAATTTATCGTTTAGTGTGTTCACTATAGTTATAACATGACACTCATTATACTCTTTCCAATTTTGAAAATATCATCCTACTTATATCAAGTATGACATCTACTAATTTGGATTATTTTCTTTTCTATTACAGCATTCTACATTCTTTTACTACAATATGACACCTAAAATAGCAATGTAATTTTTTTTATGGATTTAGTTTAAGTGGAGAAATATCAATGTAGTTTATATTCGAGATGTTTTATTTGACACCATTCAGTCATAAACACCTAGAATAACAACATAGTTTTTGCTCATAAATATGTTTTATTTGAAGTAGTTTGTTTTCTTTTCATGTTTTTTTGGACTTAACTCTAGTAAAGAAATACCAACATACTTTATACTCAACACCTTTTTGACACAATGTGGACAGAAACATATTTGTGTGTGTATATATATATATATATATATATATATATATATATATATATATATATATATATATATATATATATATATATATATAACCATGCTCATTACTTAATAATTTTTTATTAGTTTTTGATTGCAACTGATTTTTATCTTGTTGGAAAAATGCAGATGTCGGATTATCTATGCGAAGATTTGATTGTTGAAATATTTACAAGACTACCACCGAAATCCCTCCTCCGATTTAGATCACTCTCTAAATCGTTATATACTTGTATTTCTACCCATGGTTTTATACGCATGCACACTCTTAGATCCCCCAAAAAAATCCACTTCATTCATCTAATTAGCGATGACAAAAATGAAAAACAACAAGAATTCTTTTACACATCACATGGAGAGGAGGAGGAATTGGCATTGTATTTGTGTCCCAAACGTGGATACATTGATATAACAACAGAAGTCCCGTTCCCTTCTGGCCCACCTATTGGTTCATGTAATGGAACTTTCTGTTTGTGGACTAAAAAAGGTTTGATTCTATGGAACCCTTCAATCAGGCGCAAACTAATCGTGCCTGAATTTCCTCAGAGATCTGAACCCTTTTCGTTGCGAGGGATTGGGTTTGGATTCGATCCAATCAGTGATGACTACAAAGTTGTCCAGATATCATATGTCAAAGGCAACAATTCATTTGTTTATGCTGTGAAGAGTGGCACATGGTGTGAGATTGCTTCCCCTAAACATCAAAATCAGATTCAGATTTTCCGTTACGATTCCTTTTTTTTCAATGGAGTGTTGCATTGGGTGACATATATTAATCAAAGAGAAAAGAAAAACGCATGCATTAGTTGTATACTAACATTCAATTTGAGCACTCATGTTTTTGATATGATTCCAGTGCCTATGTCCATTCGGAATTGGACGACATCGGGACTAACAACCATCCAAGGTTCTTTAGCTTTGATTTCTTGTAATGGTGAAATTAGTGAAAGTTGGATTCGGGTATGGAGAGATGCTTCGTGGTCTGTGGGTTTTAAATTGAAAATAGATCAACTTTTTATTTTAGGTGTTTTGGAATTGCATCCGCAAGCTTTGTTGCTCAATACTTTCTCTCATGGGCTCCATGTTTATAATCTCAAGACGGGGGTGTCATCAAGAGTAGGCGACTTCAATGCTGCTTCAAGTTTACGTAACTTTTATCAGTGTGTTGAAACCCTCCATTTGTTAGACATGGGGGAGACTATTGCTGAAACGGAACTACAGAAGAACTATGAAAGAAAAAAATAACAACATTACATTTTGAATTTCGAACATTTTAATTACCATTTTGGTATTTGTCATTGGTACAAAAGTTTTTTTTTTTAGTGAATAAATTAACATATATGTAATTTCCTGCTTGTTTGCCAATAAAAGAGATATTATTGAGGGTAAAATTGTTGATGATTGATGATCACATCAAGCAGAATATACTTGTAAAATCCAGCCCATCAGGCACATTTTTCTCCAAGTGAGTGCATTTAGAACTTCATATATGATCTGGCATTTTGTCGAGCACGTAGTAGGCGTCTGTGCTATGAGCGCATCTAAACCACTCAGCATATCATCAAAATTCAGAACCTGGAAACAAGCAAACTGGGCACACAACTATGAATAGACTAAAATAAACCCTCAAGTTCTTAAAGCATCAAGTTTTACATGAGCTCGGCTCGGGCTCAACTTGTTTGTGAGACCTGACTAAATGCGACCGAGCTCGGCCTAGCTAATAGTCAAATACCAAGCTCATTTTTGTTTTTAAGCTTGATAAAAAGTTTGTTTATAATTATTTGATATTTACTATTTAATTATTAGTTATAAATTAATATATAAAATTAAAATTAAAACATATATTATATAAATTTGCATTGGCTTGTTTAGGCTCGCGAGCCTAATCGAGTTTGAAAGATGAAACTTAGGCTCGAGCTCGTTTAATAAATGAGGCTGAAACTAAGCTCGAACTCGTTTAATTCGGCTCGAGTCGAGCTTTTAATGAGTTAATCCCAAATAGCTCATTAGTAGCAAACGTCATATACGGATGAAACTGCGAATTTCCATCAAGGAAAACAATCACATAAAATAAAATAAATGTTCTCACAAATACCGTTTTTTTTCTAGCCTCTGTTTTAGGATCGGACTAGTCCCACTACAACTTTTTGTTAGTTCCTTAGGTCTGTCTTTTTATGACCGGTTTAAGATGATTTCATGAACGTTTTTAGTTTGGGTTAATGAAATAGAAAGGTAACGTAGTTTAGGATCTGTACACATTAAGGTAACAATGTTTTTTTCGTATACATTTGCCAATTGAACTTGTTTGACATGTACTTATTAAGGTGATTTGACCGATGATCATAGGTTTTTCCTAATTTGGTATATTACGTGGCATTATGTTGTATTACGTGGCATTAAATGAAATTACTTAGCATTTTTGACACATTATATGAATGGTAATTGGAATTAGGGCTCATAAACAAAAAAACCCACCGCTTTCATTCCGTCGTTCCCCTTTCTCAATATCGAACATTTGCAATTGAAATCAATTTCTATTTCTTCGACTGTAATGACGAAGGGATCATCCCTCATCGTGGATGTCCACTATAATGGTGTATTTTCCCCAACCCCCTTGTATATTTCAACCTAGAAATTGCATCTGTACGAGATGTCAACTTCAACGCTATGCTATTTTCAGATTTCATTACATTCCTTGAAAAGCTCACAAAGAATATCAACTGCAAGGATGTTTACTACTATCTTCCACATGAATGGTTGAGTGAAGGGTTAGGAGTAATTCAAAATGAAGGAGATTACAGAGAGTTCCTTGAGGTTGGTAATGGAAGTCAAGAAAAAAGAATTAATGTGTACATTGATCAGTACAATTAACCCATTTTCGATTGGATCGAGCAGGAGAATCCTGATGAATATGATTCGGTTGTAGAGGATGAAGAGGAAGTTGATGATTCTACATTTTCGGACGCGATTTTACCTGACCATGAAGAGGATGAAGTGGTGTCAAGTAAGAAACCACTTGATGATTCATTTCTTAATGCCCTTTGTCCTAACAAGAAATCAGAAGATGGTTCCAACACATATGCAACAAACGAAGAAGTTGATGTGAAACTAATGTATCCCGTCCATAATCCAAACCAAAATTGGAAGAAGATGGTTCCTATACTAGGTATGAAGTTTTTTGACCCCGATGAACTTAAATGTTTATTGGGTAATTATGTTGTTAGACATGGATACAGTTTATGGTATGAAAAAAGTGATAAGAACAGGTTGTTAGCTAAATGTAGCAAAGGTACAACACATAAATGTCCATTTAGACTCTGGGCCACTTGGATGAAGGACGAACATTCTTTTCAAATTAAGTCACTGAAAGATGATCACAATTGCTCCAGGTCATTCAAACTTGGAGCAATTGAGAATTATAGGTGGATTGGGAAGCATTTTGTTAATGAAATATTAAAAAGACCAAAAATGAGCTTAAGAAAAATGAAAGCTAAAATTTCCAAAAAATTTAATATTAATGTTAGTTTAAGGCAGTGTAGAAATGCAAGAAGGTTTTCATTGATTAAGATTAAAGGTACTTTGGTTGAGCATTATGGAAGGTTGTAGCATTATGGTGAGGAGATTATGAGGTCTAACCCAGGGTTTACGGTAAGAATGGATGTGGACATCATGCCTGACTCAACTATATATTTTTCAAAGTACTATGTCTGCTTCAAAGGTGTTAGGGACGGTTGGATAGAGGGATGTAGAAAGGTGATTTGTGTAGATGGCTGCTAATTGAAAGGCTTGTGTAAGGGTGAGCTTCTTGTAGTAATGGGTAGAGATGCGAATAACAACATCTACCCTATCACGTGGGCTGTGGTAAATGTTGAGAATAAAGTTTACTGCAAGTGGTTTCTTGACATTCTCATGGATGACCTTGGAGGGGGAAATGGTAGTGGACTTACTATCATTTCAGATGAACATAAGGTATTAGATTGGTTTCTTTTTGCTTTATGCTTTTTACTTTTTAATTGTTTAATATTAAGTTTTACATTCACCAACATGTTTTAATTTTGACAGGGATTGTTAGAAGTTGTGAAAGAAAGGATTCCAGAAGTTGAGCATAGGCAATGTGCTAGGCACATATATGCTAATTTTAAGAAGAAGTTTGATGGTGAACATTACAAAAAATTGTTTTGGGCTGCCGTAAATAGTACCACTATACCACAGTTTGAAGAAGCCATGGATGGAATTAAGAAATTAAACCCCAATACCTATGATCATCTTATTGAAAGGGAACCAAAATATTGGTCAAAGGCTTTCTTTGTAGAAGGGAGCTAGGAACTATGATGCTATGGAAAATGGTGTCTTAGAAAGTTTTAATAATGCAATCAGGGATGCTAGAAGAAAGTCGATCATCACAATGTTGGAAGAAATAAGGGTTTAGGCCATGGAGAGGATGCATAATCAAAGGATCATGGCTGAAGAGTGGGATTTGGATATTTACCCAACAATTAGAAAGGAGTTAAAAGATAATAATATAACTCAAAGGTGAGTAACATAATGTTTTAAATTTACATTAGCTAATGATTGATTTGATTTGGGGTGTTAACTTACCTTTTTTTTTAGATTTTGGGGAGTTTATCCAAGTGGTAATCAACAATTTGAAGTAAGATTTGGTAATGATGCATTTGATTTAGATCTAATCAGAAGGATATGTGAATGTAGAAGTTGGCAGTTGAGAGGTATCCCATGCTTGCATGGCTTGGCTGCAATTGCATACCTGAATCATAATGTAGAGTCATATGTGGCACCTTGTTTTAGCAAACAAAGTTTCCTTTCAAGCTAATCTTACAATGTCCACCCTTTAAATGGTAGTCCAATGTGGCCGAAAACAATTTATCAAAAGCCTTTACCTCCAAAAAAAAAAAATAATAAAATAAAAAAACTACCAGGCAAACCAAAGGTTAAACGAACAAAGGATAAGTCAGCATTTGAAGGTACTGGTAAAAAGACGCATACAATATCACGTGCAAAAGGGTTGCAAAAGTGTAGTAATTGCAGAGGCATTGGATACAAGAAATCAAGTTGTCTAGGAAAAGGTAAAAATGAATTTATTTAGTGTAGTTCTATGTAATTGGAAACTAATACTAGTTTGTTTTCTCAGGAAGGGGAATTACAAGTGGAAGGGGAAGTACAAGTGGAAGTGGAAGTGGACATGTACCCGTACAAGAACCTAGACAAGAACCCGTTCAAGAACATGTACAAGAACTTGTTGAAGCTCTTGTTGAAGCTCCTGTTTAAGATCCTGTTGAAGCTCCTGTTCAAGCTCCCAGAGCTTCAAGAATTAGAAAGATGCATGTGCGAAAGAGGAAAGTTTCAGAACGTATAACCGAGATTGGTCTAAGTAAGAAATTTATCCCCAAAGGAGGGATTGGTTGTAGTCAAAACAAGCCAGTAACTTTAGAATGATGTGCTTGTTTACTACTAGTATCTTTTGTCATCTAACACAAACTTTTAGTCTTTTGCATGGAATTGGTAACAAACCTTAAGTCTTTTGTCATGTAACTATGCTACCTTACTATTGAATGATGTAATGCTATTATGATACTAGTTAAGGGGTATTTTGGTCATAACCTGCTTCAAGGTTATGTTGATTAATGTGTTAAGGGTATTTTGTAGTACAATTGTTTCTATTAATGTGCATCCTACTTTGAAATCTGTTTCTATGAAATTTGTTTTTACCAAAACTACAAATCCAAGGGTAAATTGGTCAAAATAATTTCTATTTTATCATCCTACTTTGAAATCTGTTTCTATGAAATTTGTTTTACCAAAACTTCAAATCCAAGGGTAAATTGGTCAAAATAATTTCTATTTTATCATCCTACTTTGAAATCTGTTTCTATGAAATCTGTTTTAACAAAACTGCAAATCCAAGGGTAAATTGGTCAAAACAATTTCTATTTTATCAACCTACTTTGATTCTACTTTAGTATCCTACTTTGAAATCTGTTTCTGTGAAATTTGTTTCATATCAAAATAATATAACAAATCAGATCCCATTCATATCAAAATAAGTGTTACAAAGTACATTACATCTTAATACAACTTCAAAAGATTAGAAATACCATTTCACCATCTAAAAGATTACAACCAACACAACCTTAGCATTAATCTACTTCTTGATGATTACAATTACTACTTCAAAAGACTAAATAAACAGATCACAATGAAATATGGTTCTTAATCATTAAGACATATCATAAAGTATAAAAGGTACTCTCCATTCTTCTTAGAATAGAGAAACTTTTATCTTTCTGCCTACTTGATTCCTTTATTCGTTCTGCTATTGATTTAAACCTTTTTCAATCAATTCAGAATTACACTTAATCTTATAAATATAATCATATTTACTAATCCTTTAGTAAATCATGACGAATATCTTTGTTACCCTTGTGGTGGACTTGATCAACACACGACTTTGTGTACTCGATCTCCTACTCATTCACTTGACACTTTGTCAACGAATTAGTCTAATTTCCAAATATGCAATTTCTCATTCATCGTGCAACCAAGTTGCATGATTCCAAGTTTCTGTCTAATTGAAACTTGGGCGATGAGAAACTCTTCCTATTTGGTAAATTCTTGACATTTACACTATTAACATAATTAAGAATCTTATCCATTCGTTGTAGAAATATGCAAACATTAATTTTTCATAACGATTTCATTGCAAGGAAATAAATAAATAAATAAATAAGTCAAATCAAAATTTATTTTATTCATAAAAGCAGCGGAAAACATTTGTCCTTACAATGCAAAATCAACTGAAAAACTATGTAGTCAAATATTCCTAACAATTCTATCATAACTTTCTAAGCTCAAAATCTAATCTTCAAGTCCATGCGATCGAGATCCATTTCGTTGTGATTAGACTCATCTTGCTTTTCCATCAAGCTTCTTCTCTTTTCACTGATCCTGCAAAACATTCAAATGTAATCTCATCACATTATGTATTAAGAATCAACGAATAGGAGCTTAATGGAGTTAGATAGTGGATTTTACCTGAAGCACAACCATACTCTTTGACTCTCCCATCTTCTGGACACTTCAGGCTCTTAGGGCAGACTTGTATCCAACGCCCTTTCTCTTGGCAGCAAACGCAGTTCGGTTCTCCTAGAACGTCATCGGAAGCATGGTTGGTTGACTTTCCCAACAAATACGCTCCATTGCTTTGCCAAATCATTTCTGATTCAGTAGCAATGAGCATGTAAGTTAGGTTAATGAGGTTTTCATCATGATCCATCATATAATACTTTCTTTTGAACTCATTATATGATTCGGGAAGTGACTGCAGGACCCAGTTCACAACCAACTTATCAGGGAATGACGCACCAAACATTATCAATCTATCGATGTGTGATTTCATTCCTAGAACGTGGGCACACACGGGTTTATCATCTTCATGTTTCATTTCCAATAGGGCTTTAGTGACATTGAACCTTTCAATTCTTTGATCTTGTGGGTTAGGGAGAATGATTGGAGGAGGTGGAGGAAGTGAAGCATGATTTCTTGTTCCTCGATCGAATCGTGGAATATCATCTTCATGTGGAATGCTTGTTCCACGGGATTTGGGAAGACCATAGTTGTCGTACTTTGATATCTATAAAACGGGAGAAAAATAAATTCAAGTTAGTTGATAGATTTAGTCCTTAATAAATCACCCAAATGAGATACTAAGGCTAGGACCCAACACAATATTCTACAACTCGGGAGAGGGATGCCGTAACCCAAATTGCAGAACATTTGAAGGTAAGTGAAAGACGATTCACTAATTTTCCACCATGAAAAAAGAAAACCGATTAAGTTTTAAATATTTTGAAAACTCCTAGATCCTTTGAGATTCATTAAACTTTTCAATGGCATGTTTAAATCTCGATATGCCCCTCTAGTTTGTGACTGGGCAACCAAGGATCACAAAGCGGATGTGAATAACCATACAAACTTACATGGTGCCCTCACATGTTACAATCACCTATTCGATGTGCCGGTTAACCACACATGCTTCACCGAACTATGACAAACATTGAGTCACCCTTTGCTACCTTTGCTTAGAACCATTTAGTGTGCCGGTGAACCACACACGCTCCACTAACGTCTTTGCAAGGGTACAAAGTGTAATTTCATGGAATTGCATCAATTCACTTTTGCCTAAAGTAACTAAGATTGGGAATTTGTAAAACATTTAGTTACTTTTGTACTTCATTATACTTATAATGGAAGGTTTCTGTCCTATCCTACCCGTTCGGCTAACGACCCTCCACTAGTCAAGAGTGCGGTGGGTAAGAGTGGATACCCATTCAATCGCCATTTTATAGGCAATTTCCTTAAACACTCCTTATAGACCAGCTTCGTGAATGAGGCCTACTAACGGTAAGACTGACTTTTACTCATACATATATAATATTAGACTTTTAATGATATATATAGTATAGGGTGTATTTTACACTTTTAAAATACTATGTGGTCAAATTTAATAATTATACTTTTAATTCAATTGTAAACCAAAAACTATATGGATTTATTAAATCTCTTTTAATTATACACCTTAATTAATTAATAAAACCATAAGGGTGTGATTTGAACTTTTCAAAACAATACTAGGGTTTTAGAATTTAACATTCCTAAATTAAACTTTTAATCAACTTTTAAATTCCAAAACTTGAGGGCAAGTTTTTGAAACATTTTAAAACATTAGGGTTTAGAATTTAAATATACATCAAAATTAAACTTTTAATCAAAATTTAAATTCCAAAACTTGAGGGCAAGTTTTGAAACCTTTTCAAAAACATTAGGGTTTCAACCATTTAAATTTCAAAACAAAACTTTGAGTTCAAATTTAAACTATAAAACCTAAAGGGGAAAATTAAAACTTTTCATAACACAAGGATCAAATAACAAATAATATAAATTAAACAATTAATTTCATCATTATCTATATTTGACCTAATTTCAATTTCTTGCAAAATAAGTTACCCAATTAATACAAATAATCAACTATAATCATATAAGGAAGTTATTATCTAATCAATTGGTAATTATCTTTTGTTTAATCAAGGATATACTCATAAATATGCATAAAATCGGATTTTAAAGATCTAAAACCAGGGGCGGAACACAAACGTTATATCTTCGGGGGCCGAAATCAAACTTCAAAACAAACTATATAAACATGAAAATTTTGATTCAAAATTATGACATATAGTTTAAATAATATAACTACTAAAAAATCAATCAATAGTAGAGTGTGTTCTCATGTTGATATGTACGATAAATAATGAAATTAACTATCAGTTAAGAAATAATAAAATAAATTAACAACTAATTTTTGATAAAACTATAAGCTACATAAACTTATTTTTATTATTACATCACACTTTAAATGAAATCACATATCTATTAGTCCATTTTATATTAATAAATACATTTATTCTTTTGTTTTACACTTTAAATACAAATATAATTTATATGATTCATTAAAAAAAGGACATATTTTCAATTAATCAAATCATAGTTGTCAGTATAGAGTTTAGCCTGTATCATACATCTATGATCACACTCCACCTTCTCATATTCTATATCATAATATAAACAAGAGAGAGAAACAAAATAAAAGAAACAAAAATTGGGTAAGAAAGAGAGCGAAAAAGGGAAGAACTATCGTTACAACTTACTGGGACGGAGAGGAGACCGGAGAGGGTGATGCGGCGACCGGCGAGAGGAGAGATAAGCGTCGGAAGAAGGGAAAAGCCCGGAAACCAACAAAGAGGATACAAAAACGGAGAAGCGAAAGTTCAGCGATAGATTCCGGTGGAGTAGATGCATTTGGGTGGCATTATCTACGGTGAGATCTCGACTTTTTATGGAAATTGGAATCTTCTAGGTTTTTTGTTTTGATAGACCCAAATTTTGCGTTAAGAGTTGCATACATTTGAAATATGGTTTCCTTGTTTTCTTATTTCCAAATAAAATACGATTTTTATTTTTATTTTATCATTGATTTTCGGATGTTTTATTAATGATTTTTGGATATGTATTCGGATGTGTGGTTAACGTAATGTGTTATTTAGATTCTTAGATAATCACTAAATTTTATAAATGATACTGTATTACATTTAGTTGTGAACTTAAAACAGGGGGCCAAACTGATTATCGAAGTTATTTCATACAGAAACTATACATATAATGGTATTAGCAGCCTTAAAAGCGGGGAGGCCATGGCCCCCCTTGGCCCTTCTTATGGTCCGCCACTGTCTAAAACAGATAAGGCAAGTATCCATGAGTAAACCAACTAGAAATCCCGAAAATAGCTCCATCTGACGCTCGAACTCGCCGAGTTGAGGCCTACTCGCAGAGTACACTATGGTACTCGCCGAGTTCATCAGGCAGGGAGCTCAAAACTCGATTTTGCAACTTGAACAAACATACAAGGCATCAATACAATAGAAACCAATCAAGGCTCTGATACCACCGATGGGTTTTGGCCATAAGAACATCCTATGTGCTCATACAAACCCTAATATTTGGATCTAGGTTTCTCTATTGTGCATGCAATTCATCCAAGACTATAAACCCTAGTTCTAGCATACAAGTAATCATACTAACATAAGAATGGGTTAAGATATTACCTTGATTGTTATGTAGCAATAACAATCACAATTCCTCCTTGTAATGACTTTAGAAAGCTTAGAGTCACAAATATCACTCCTCTAATGGTTCACAAACACCAAGAGCAAGAGGATGAAGAAGAGAAGAGAAGGAGGCTGCCCAAAACGTGTGGAAACCCTAAGGATCTTGTTCACCACGTTTTTGGGGCATAAGGGTTCTTTAAATAGTGAGGCTATTAGGGTTATCTAACAAGGAAACGCTAATTTGGATGCTTAAACCCTAAGCAACCCATGGACTCCTTTCTTAAAGGCCCTAGGACGATTTCTAATGGGTTTCCCCATAGAATTCGTCCACCCCTTTAATATGAAGTCCATTAGCTCAATATTCAACTATCATACAATTGACAGTTCTAGTCCCTTAGTTTAATTAATGTCTTTTAGTCACAAACTCAATTCTTATTAATTCTTGACTAATATTAATTAAACAATATGATTTCTCTTTTAATATATTATTCTCATAATATATTAATAAATCATATTTAATCCTTTCTGTCCATTATTCATCCTATCAAGTTGCTTTGGTGAAGGCAACCCAAAAAGACCATGCACTATCGGGTCAAGTACATACCAAAATAGTTATGGACTTAGACACTAATCCAACACTATAAAAGTGAACCATCAAGTTAAGAGCTTTATACCTCCAAAAGCTTTCCAAGTTGGTGATGATTCATTATGAGATGGTGACGATGATGGGAGATCGCACTTTGACATTCTATGAGTTTCGAGCATGTGGAGCCCCGAAAGTCTTCGGGAAGAAGGACCCGATTATAAGTAGGCGTTGGTTAGCAGACGTCGGGAACATCTTTCAATCTAGCCTTTGTCATGAAGAGGCGAAGGTCCGCATTGCATCCTGTCTTCTGAAGGACAAAGATCGAGACTGGTGGGAGGAGGTTGGGCACGCCTTGGGAGGTGAGGCGATTAAGTTGATGACTTTGGAGGATTTTATGGCGAGATTTCTGGCTGAGTTTTCACTTGTGATTGAGGTCCAGCAGTTGGCTAGGGAGTTTTAGGACCTTTTCCAGACTACTGAGATGGTAGCAGAGATCATTACTATGTTCCATGAGAGGGTGTTATTAGTTCCGTAGTATGTGGCATATAAGGAGATGATGAAGGCGAGGTACCACGCGATTTTGAGGAACGATATTCGACAGTTTGTGAGTCGATCCAGTTTCAGGACATTAGAGAATATGATAACGTGAGACAGAGTGAGGGAGATTGACTTGGAGATGGAGAGGAAGAGGAAATTGGATTAGGTTCAAAGCTTAGAGGGTTCAGGAAAGAGGCCTAAGGTTTTTGACTCGAGGATGAGGGGCCAGTAGGGCCAAAGCCGCTACAATGAGTGCGGTAAGATGCACAATGGGGCATGCAGGGTGGGTGGTTTTGGCTGCTTCAAGTGCGGTACAACGGGTCATTTCAGAAGGGATTTCACTTACACCACCACCACCCAGGTAGTTATTCTGATTTGCTTTCATTTCAATCAGAGGGGCCATAAGAAGGCCAATTGCCCAAGTTTAGCAGCAGTAGGACCAGTTGCAGTACCTGCTCCGGCAACCTTGTGGATTGCAGATGGCCGGCAGAACAAGGAAGAGGCATATGTTGTGAGGAGTAGGGCTTTCCAGCTGACAACCGAGGAGGCTTGTACATCACCAGATGTAGTGACTGGTATGTATCTTCTCCTTATCTCTTTATTTATGTTGATTTTCTTCTTATATCTGTGTGGTTTGTTTTAGGATCGTTCATTGTGAACGGTATCTCTACTTTGGTATTGTTTGATTTAAGGGCTACCCGACCCTTTGAATCTCTTGACCATAGCAAGAGGTTTGTCGATGCTCCGGGGGAGCTGGATTGTAGACTAGAGGTTGATACTGCTGACGATTGTCCTGTACAAGTATCTAGGGTTCATCGGGGCTGTGTCTTGGAGTTGTTCAACGAGCGAAATCCGATCAATTTGGTTGTTATTCCCCTGGATGAGAGCAAGGTTATTTTGGAGATGGATTGGTAGAGCCCCAATGGGGAAATGATTGATTGCGAACAGTAGTTGGTGTGTATCCGGGACTTAAGTGGGGGAGAGTTGGTGATTCTGGATTTGTTTCCTATGTTATGGATACTCAAGAAAAGGGTAAAGAGACTGTGGTTAATGTTCCAATTGTTCGGGAGTATCAAGATGTGTTCCCGGATGATTTTCCTGGAGTACCTCCAAAGAGACATGTGGAGTTTTGGATTGACATGGTTCTTGGTGTGGCTCCGATAGCTAAAGCACCTTATTGATTAGCTCCCTTAGAGATGCAGGAGTTGTCTACACAGTTGTGGGAGCTATTAGACAAAGAATTTATTCGGCCGAGTAGTTCGCCATAGGGAGCGTCGATCTTGTTTGTGAAGAAAAAGGATGGATCACATTGGATGTGTATCAATTACCGGGAGATGAATAAGAAAATGGTGAAGAACCGTTGTCCACTTCCGAGGATTGACGATTTATTTGACCAACTTTAGGGTGCATCTTGGTTTTCCAAGACTAATCTACATTCGGGTTATCATCAGATGAGAGTCAGAGAGGAGGATACGTAGAAGACGGCCTTCTGAACTTATTATGGTCATTATGAATTCATGGTGATGCCCTTTGGGCTCACCAATTCTCCAACCTCATTCATGGATATCATGAATCGCATATGCAGACCTATGTTGGATCGGTCTATGATTTTTTTTATCGATGGCATCCTAGTCTATTCTATCACCAAGGAGCTGCATGAGGAGCTTCTGAGGTAGGTATTGGAGACCTTAAGGAGGGAGAGATTGTATGTGATGTTCTTCAAGTGTGGGTTTTTGTTATGCGAGGTGTAGTTTCTGGGGAACCTTGTCAACCAAAACAGTATTCCGATCGATTCGCCCAAGGTTGAGGCGGTGATGAGATGGGAAGTTCTGAAGTCTACATCTGAGATTCAGAGTTTCTTTGGTTTGGCAGGTTACAATCGGAGATTCATTTAGGATTTCTCCAATATAGCGGTTCCATTGACTCGATTGACGAAGAAGACCATCACATTTCGTTGGGGCCTAAGTAGTTGGCAGCTTTTGAGACCTTAACGCAGAAGTTGTGTGAGGCGTCAATTATGACCCTTCCAGAGGGTGTTTGAGGATATTATGGTTTATTGTGATGCGTCGATCACGGGTTTGGGTGCAGTTCTGATGTAAAGGGGTCTCGTTACTGCTTACACTTCGAGGCAGCTGAAGCCTCATGAGGCGAATTATCCTACACATGATTTGGAGTTGAGGGTTGTGGTGTTTTCCCTCAATATTTGGCGACACTACCTCTATAGGGTCCATTGTACTATCTACACGGATCACAAGAGAATGAGGTATTTGATGGATTAGCCGAATTTGAACATGAGACAACGTAGGTGGTTGGATGTGGTGAAGGATTATGATTGTGAGATCCTTTACCATCCGGGGAAGGCCAATGTGGTGGTCGATGCTCTCAGCCGCAAGGTGCAAGGTGGTCATGGTTCCAATAAAAGATATGTGTTTCAGGATGATTGTGAGATCTTTTACCATCATGTTCTGACAGGTCTGTTCCAAGTAGGGCCCGATGCCGGGCGAGGCCCGATGGTTGTCGGGCATGGCCCATCGTATGTTAATATGTATGTTATAAGGTGTTTGGGGAAGTCACTAAGCTTCATGCTTACGGTTTTCAATTTATGTTTCAGGTACTTCCGAATTGAAGGGGAAAACTCGGGATGATCGCATTACACACACCACGACCTCCTTTTATTTGACTTTGATGTATTGAGAAGAATGATAGATATACTCTTATTTTCTTTTAAGGTTTTATGAACACGTTTTGGATGATGGTTTTACTATTACTAAAATGAAATTTTTGGTCTTCAATTTTGGGATGTTTCATTTGTGCTTATGGTTTTGTAGTTTAAACTTTTCCAGGTACTTTCAGTGTTAAATAGAAGACCCCGATTTGATCACACTGCATCCTCTTTTATTCCACAATGTTTATTTATGATATTACTCTAATGTTTTGATAATACTTTTACTCTAATCATCTTTTGAGATAATGCATCAATGGTTTTGACTTATTTAATGTTAAAATTTTATTCGGTAATTTTGGGACGTTATATATATATATATATATATATATATATATATATATATATATATATATATATATATATATATATATATATATATATATATATATTCAAAGCTTCTTCATCTTTTCTTGCCCCATGTGTTGTTGACTTATGGATTGTAGGATGTTAGACCCTATAGTCTGTGTTGTTGAGATTATGGTGGTTGTTGTTACTGAGATATTTCCCGTATGGCTTTCAGGATTGTTGTACACCGAGCTAGGCTGTTTTAGCTATGTACGCCTTTGTTAAGTTGTCGAGAAGAGTCATCAAAAAAACAACATGAATGAAAATTGGATAGGTTGCACCCACTTAGCATTGGTTAGCGATGGGACTAACAACCATCAAAGGTTCTTTAGCTTTGATTTCTTGTCGACAGGAGTTATGTGTAAATTGGATTTGGGTATGGAGAGATGCTTCGTGGTCTGTGGCTTTTAAAATGAATACAGATGAACTTTATGTTATAGGAGCTTTGCAATTGCAACCACAACTGACCAGTAATGGTGATTTGTTGCTCAATACTTATTTTCAACAACTCTATGTTTTTTTAATCCCAAGACGCGGGTGCCATCAATCAAGAGTAGTCGAATCAATGTTGCTTCAACTCTACGTAAAATTTTATTAGTGAAACATTTTGTGAAACGAAGAAAACATAAAATTACATTTTGATTTTCGATGCATTTTTATTACGATTTTGGCTTTCAGTTATCTTGTTGAGGTTACAACTACTTTTTTGGTCGGTGCTGCACAGGAGTCATCAAGAAAATAACGTGACTGAAAAGATAAAATTAAAACTTAGATATTAGAATTAAATTTAATCTTAATTGTTGTTGTATTCAATAACTTATAAAATGTTTTGAATTTTTGATATGTTTGTTAGGAACTTAGGATGTTATGGTCTAAATTCACATAATGCAAAATATCAATATATGTGTAAAGGTCGGCCCACTGTTGATTTTGGCAGTCCAAAGGCGTAGAACAAAAAAAAAAGCTGATGGAGAAATATATGGAACAGAAAAACGTTGTAATCCGATAATCACGAATTCATGATTAAAATCCCTTCTTTCTTCATAGAATCACGCCTATCAAAGTATCAATCGATCGATCGGATTCTGTCAAGATTTTCGCTCTCCTCTCCTCTTTATCCCAGTTCTCACTTCTCACCAAGGCCGAATTTGCTGTTTTCAGTTTCTTAATTCTCCTACTCGAGGTAACTTCTGTTTTTGCTTTAATTGAATGATAGATAAGTTTCATGATTGGGAAACTCTGTCTTTTGATTAAAGAACATAAATCATGTTTTATTTTTCATGTGTAATTCTGATTTATGCTTTTAGTTCTTAAGGCTGAAACTTGAATTTCTAGTGGATCGGTGAAAAACAAAGCCATGACCTTTTTTTTTTTGGTACAAAGTACAAACAACTATTGTTTCCACATCTCATCTTATTACCTTATATATGAAAACAAATAAATCATGTCATAATAGCTTGCAAGAAATGAATGCTGCTCAATCAGAAGCATCAGTAACCAAATAAAATAAAATAATTTATCGTTTAGTGTGTTCACTATAGTTATAACATGACACTCATTATACTCTTTCCAATTTTGAAAATATCATCCTACTTATATCAAGTATGACATCTACTAATTTGGATTATTTTCTTTTCTATTACAGCATTCTACATTCTTTTACTACAATATGACACCTAAAATAGCAATGTAATTTTTTTTATGGATTTAGTTTAAGTGGAGAAATATCAATGTAGTTTATATTCGAGATGTTTTATTTGACACCATTCAGTCATAAACACCTAGAATAACAACATAGTTTTTGCTCATAAATATGTTTTATTTGAAGTAGTTTGTTTTCTTTTCATGTTTTTTTGGACTTAACTCTAGTAAAGAAATACCAACATACTTTATACTCAACACCTTTTTGACACAATGTGGACAGAAACATATTTGTGTGTGTGTGTATATATATATATATATATATATATATATATATAACCATGCTCATTACTTAATAATTTTTTATTAGTTTTTGATTGCAACTGATTTTTATCTTGTTGGAAAAATGCAGATGTCGGATTATCTATGCGAAGATTTGATTGTTGAAATATTTACAAGACTACCACCGAAATCCCTCCTCCGATTTAGATCACTCTCTAAATCGTTATATACTTGTATTTCTACCCTTGGTTTTATACGCATGCACACTCTTAGATCCCCAAAAAAAATCCACTTCATTCATCTAATTAGCGATGAAAAAAATGAAAAACAACAAGAATTCTTTTACACATCACATGGAGAGGAGGAGGAATTGGCATTGTATTTGTGTCCCAAACGTGGATACATTGATATAACAACAGAAGTCCCGTTCCCTTCTGGCGCACCTATTGGTTCATGTAATGGAACTTTCTGTTTGTGGACTAAAAAAGGTTTGATTCTATGGAACCCTTCAATCAGGCGCAAACTAATCGTGCCTGAATTTCCTCAGAGATCTGAACCCTTTTCGTTGGTAGGGATTGGGTTTGGATTCGATCCAATCAGTGATGACTACAAAGTTGTCCAGATATCAAATGTCAAAGGCAACAATTCATTTGTTTATGCTGTGAAGAGTGGCACATGGTGTGAGATTGCTTCCCCTAAACATCAAAATCAGATTCAGATGATCCGTTACGATTCCTTTTTTTTCAATGGAGTGTTGCATTGGGTGACATATATTAATCAAAGAGAAAAGAAAAACGCATGCATTAGTTGTATACTAACATTCAATTTGAGCACTCATGTTTTTGATATGATTCCAGTGCCTATGTCCATTCGGAATTGGACGACATCGGGACTAACAACCATCCAAGGTTCTTTAGCTTTGATTTCTTGTAATGATGAAATTAGTGAAAGTTGGATTCGGGTATGGAGAGATGCTTCGTGGTCTGTGGTTTTTAAATTGAAAACAGATCAACTTTTTATTTTAGGTGTTTTGGAATTGCATCCGCAAGCTTTGTTGCTCAATACTTTCTCTCATGGGCTCCATGTTTATAATCTCAAGACGGGGGTGTCATCAAGAGTAGGCGACTTCAATGCTGCTTCAAGTTTACGTAACTTTTATCAGTGTGTTGAAACCCTCCATTTGTTAGACATGGGGGAGACTATTGCTGAAACGGAACTACAGAAGAACTATGAAAGAAAAAAATAACAACATTACATTTTGAATTTCGAACATTTTAATTACCATTTTGGTATTTGTCATTGGTACAAAAGTTTTTTTTTTTAGTGAATAAATTAACATATATGTAATTTCCTGCTTGTTTGCCAATAAAAGAGATATTATTGAGGGTAAAATTGTTGATGATTGATGATCACATCAAGCAGAATATACTTGTAAAATCCAGCCCATCAGGCACATTTTTCTCCATGTGAGTGCATTTAGAACTTCATATATGATCTGGCATTTTGTCGAGCACGTAGTAGGCGTCTGTGCTATGAGCGCATCTAAACCACTCAGCATATCATCAAAATTCAGAACCTGGAAACAAGCAAACTGGGCACACAACTATGAATAGACTAAAATAAACCCTCAAGTTCTTAAAGCATCAAGTTTTACATGAGCTCGGCTCGGGCTCAACTTGTTTGTGAGACCTGACTAAATGCGACTGAGCTCGGCCTAGCTAATATTCAAATATCAAGCTCATTTTTGTTTTTAAGCTTGATAAAAAGTTTGTTTATAATTATTTGATATTTACTATTTAATTATTAGTTATAAATTAATATATAAAATTAAAATTAAAACATATATTATATAAATTTGCATTGGCTTGTTTAGGCTCGCGAGCCTAATCGAGTTTGAAAGATGAAACTTAGGCTCGAGCTCGTTTAATAAATGAGGCTGAAACTAAGCTCGAACTCGATCGTTTAATTCGGCTCGAGTCGAGCTTTTAATGAGTTAATCCCAAATAGCTCATTAGTAGCAAACGTCATATACGGATGAAACTGCGAATTTCCATCAAGGAAAACAATCACATAAAATAAAATAAATATTTTCACAAATACCGGGTTTTTTTCTAGCCTCTGTTTTAGGATCGGACTAGTCCCACTACAACTTTTTGTTAGTTCCTTAGGTCTGTCTTTTTATGACCGGTTTAAGATGATTTCATGAACGTTTTTAGTTTGGGTTAATGAAATAGAAAGGTAACGTAGTTTAGGGTCTGTACACATTAAGGTAACAATGTTTTTTTCGTATACATTTGCCAATTGAACTTGTTTGACATGTACGTATTAAGGTGATTTGACCGATGATCATAGGTTTTTCCTGATTTGGTATATTACGTGGCATTATGTTGTATTACGTGGCATTAAATGAAATTACTTAGCATTTTTGACACATTATATGAATGGTAATTGGAATTAAGGCTCATAAACAAAATAACCCACCGCTTTCATTCCGTCGTTCCCCTTTCTCAATATCGAACATTTGCAATTGAAATCAATTTCTATTTCTTCGACTGTAATGACGAAGGGATCATCCCTCATCGTGGATGTCCACTATAATGGTGTATTTTCCCCAACCCCCTTGTATATTTCAACCCAGAAATTGCATCTGTACGAGATGTCAACTTCAACGCTATGGTATTTTCAGATTTCATTACATTCCTTGAAAAGCTCACAAAGAATATCAACTGCAAGGATGTTTACTACTATCTTCCACATGAATGGTTGAGTGAAGGGTTAGGAGTAATTCAAAATGAAGGAGATTACAGAGAGTTCCTTGAGGTTGGTAATGGAAGCCAAGAAAAAAGAATTAATGTGTACATTGATCTGTACAATTAACCCATTTTCGATTGGATCGAGCAGGAGAATCCTGATGAATATGATTCGGTTGTAGAGGATGAAGACGAAGTTGATGATTCTACATTTTCGGATGCGATTTTACCTGACCATGAAGAGGATGAAGTGGTGTCAAGTAAGAAACCACTTGATGATTCATTTCTTAATGCCCTTTGTCCTAACAAGAAATCAGAAGATGGTTCCAACACATATGCAACAAACGAAGAAGTTGATGTGAAACTAATGTATCCCGTCCATGATCCAAACCAAAATTGGAAGAAGATGGTTCCTATACTAGGTATGAAGTTTTTTGACCCCGATGAACTTAAATGTTTATTGGGTAATTATGTTGTTAGACATGGATACAGTTTATGGTATGAAAAAAGTGATAAGAACAGGTTGTTAGCTAAATGTAGCAAAGGTACAACACATAAATGTCCATTTAGACTCTGGGCCACTTGGATGAAGGACGAACATTCTTTTCAAATTAAGTCACTGAAAGATGATCACAATTGCTCCAGGTCATTCAAACTTGGAGCAATTGAGAATTATAGGTGGATTGGGAAGCATTTTGTTAATGAAATATTAAAAAGACCAAAAATGAGCTTAAGAAAAATGAAAGCTAAAATTTCCAAAAAATTTAATATTAATGTTAGTTTAAGGCAGTGTAGAAATGCAAGAAGGTTTTCATTGATTAAGATTAAAGGTACTTTGGTTGAGCATTATGGAAGGTTGTAGCATTATGGTGAGGAGATTATGAGGTATAACCCAGGGTTTACGGTAAGAATGGATGTGGACATCATGCCTGACTCAACTATATATTTTTCAAAGTACTATGTCTGCTTCAAAGGTGTTAGGGACGGTTGGATAGAGGGATGTAGAAAGGTGATTTGTGTAGATGGCTGCTAATTGAAAGGCTTGTGTAAGGGTGAGCTTCTTGTAGTAATGGGTAGAGATGCGAATAACAACATCTACCCTATCACGTGGGCTGTGGTAAATGTTGAGAATAAAGTTTATTGCAAGTGGTTTCTTGACATTCTCATGGATGACCTTGGAGGGGGAAATGGTAGTGGACTTACTATCATTTCAGATGAACATAAGGTATTAGATTGGTTTCTTTTTGCTTTATGCTTTTTACTTTTTAATTGTTTAATATTAAGTTTTACATTCACCAACATGTTTTAATTTTGACAGGGATTGTTAGAAGTTGTGAAAGAAAGGATTCCAGAAGTTGAGCATAGGCAATGTGCTAGGCACATATATGCTAATTTTAAGAAGAAGTTTGATGGTGAACATTACAAAAAATTGTTTTGGGCTGCCGTAAGTAGTACCACTATACCACAGTTTGAAGAAGCCATGGATGGAATTAAGAAATTAAACCCCAATACCTATGATCATCTTATTGAAAGGGAACCAAAATATTGGTCAAAGGCTTTCTTTGTAGAAGGGAGCTAGGAACTGTGATGCTATGGAAAATGGTGTCTTAGATAGTTTTAATAATGCGATCAGGGATGCTAGAAGAAAGTCGATCATCACAATGTTGGAAGAAATAAGGGTTTAGGCCATGGAGAGGATGTATAATCAAAGGATCATGGCTGAAGAGTGGGATTTGGATATTTACCCAACAATTAGAAAGGAGTTAAAAGATAATAATATAACTCAAAGGTGAGTAACATAATGTTTTAAATTTACATTAGCTAATGATTGATTTGATTTGGGGTGTTAACTTACCTTTTTTTTTAGATTTTGGGGAGTTTATCCAAGTGGTAATCAACAATTTGAAGTAAGATTTGGTAATGATGCATTTGATTTAGATCTAATCAGAAGGATATGTGATGTGAATGTAGAAGTTGGCAGTTGAGAGGTATCCCATGCTTGCATGGCTTGGCTGCAATTGCATACCTGAATCATAATGTAGAGTCATATGTGGCACCTTGTTTTAGCAAACAAAGTTTCCTTTCAAGCTAATCTTACAATGTCCACCCTTTAAATGGTAGTCCAATGTGGCCGAAAACAATTTATCAAAAGCCTTTACCTCCAAAAAAAAAAATAATAAAATAAAAAAACTACCAGGCAAACCAAAGGTTAAACGAACAAAGGATAAGTCAACATTTGAAGGTACTAGTAAAAAGACGCATACAATATCACGTGCAAAAGGGTTGCAAAAGTGTAGTAATTGCAGAGGCATTGGATACAAGAAATCAAGTTGTCTAGGAAAAGGTAAAAATGAATTTATTTAGTGTAGTTCTATGTAATTGGAAACTAATACTAGTTTGTTTTCTCAGGAAGGGGAATTACAAGTGGAAGGGGAAGTACAAGTGGAAGTGGAAGTGGACATGTACCCGTTCAAGAACCTAGACAAGAACCCGTTCAAGAACATGTACAAGAACTTGTTGAAGCTCTTGTTGAAGCTCCTGTTCAAGATCCTGTTGAAGCTCCTGTTCAAGCTCCCAGAGCTTCAAGAATTAGAAAGATGCATGTGCGAAAGAGGAAAGTTTCAGAACGTATAACCGAGATTGGTCTAAGTAAGAAATTTATCCCCAAAGGAGGGATTAGTTGTAGTCAAAACAAGCCAGTAACTTTAGAATGATGTGCTTGTTTACTACTAGTATCTTTTGTCATCTAACACAAACTTTTAGTCTTTTGCATGGAATTGGTAACAAACCTTAAGTCTTTTGTCATGTAACTATGCTACCTTACTACTAAATGATGTAATGCTATTATGATACTAGTTAAGGGGTATTTTTGTCATAACCTGCTTCAAGGTTATGTTGATTAATGTGTTAAGGGTATTTTGTAGTACAATTGTTTCTATTAATGTGCATCCTACTTTGAAATCTGTTTCTATGAAATTTGTTTTTACCAAAACTACAAATCCAAGGGTAAATTGGTCAAAATAATTTCTATTTTATCATCCTACTTTGAAATCTGTTTCTATGAAATTTGATTTACCAAAACTTCAAATCCAAGGGTAAATTGGTCAAAATAATTTCTATTTTATCACCCTACTTTGAAATCTGTTTCTATGAAATCTGTTTTACCAAAACTGCAAATCCAAGGGTAAATTGGTCAAAACAATTTCTATTTTATCATCCTACTTTGATTCTACTTTAGTATCCTACTTTGAAATCTGTTTCTGTGAAATTTGTTTCATATCAAAATAATATAACAAATCAGATCCCATTCATATCAAAATAAGTGTTACAAAGTACATTACATCTTAATACAACTTCAAAAGATTAGAAATACCATTTCACCATCTAAAAGATTACAACCAACACAACCTTAGCATTAATCTACTTCTTGATGATTACAATTACTACTTCAAAAGACTAAATAAACAGATCACAATGAAATATGGTTCTTAATCATTAAGACATATCATAAAGTATAAAAGGTACTCTCCATTCTTCTTAGAATAGAGAAACTTTTATCTTTCTGCCTACTTGATTCCTTTATTCGTTCTGCTATTGATTTAAACCTTTTTCAATCAATTCAGAATTACACTTAATCTTATAAATATAATCGTATTTACTAATCCTTTAGTAAATCATGACGAATATCTTTGTTACCCTTGTGGTGGACTTGATCAACACACGACTTTGTGTACTCGATCTCCTACTCATTCACTTGACACTTTGTCAACGGATTAGTCTAATTTCCAAATATGCAATTTCTCATTCATCGTGCAACCAAGTTGCATGATTCCAAGTTTCTGTCTAATTGAAACTTGGGCGATGAGAAACTCTTCCTATTTGGTAAATTCTTGACATTTCCACTATTAACATAATTAAGAATCTTATCCATTCGTTGTAGAAATATGCAAACATTAATTTTTCATAACGATTTCATTGCAAGGAAATAAATAAATAAATAAATAAGTCAAATCAAAATTTATTTTATTCATAAAAGCAGCGGAAAACATTTGTCCTTACAATGCAAAATCAACTGAAAAACTATGTAGTCAAATATTCCTAACAATTCTATCATAACTTTCTAAGCTCAAAATCTAATCTTCAAGTCCATGCGATCGAGATCCATTTCATTGTGATTAGACTCATCTTGCTTTTCCATCAAGCTTCTTCTCTTATCACTGATCCTGCAAAACATTCAAATTTAATCTCATCACATTATGTATTAAGAATCAACGAATAGGAGCTTAATGGAGTTAGATAGTGGATTTTACCTGAAGCACAGCCATACTCTTTGACTCTCCCATCTTCTGGACACTTCAGGCTCTTAGGGCAGACTTGTATCCAACGCCCTTTCTCTTGGCAGCAAACGCAGGTCGGTTCTCCTAGAACGTCATCGGAAGCATGGTTGGTTGACTTTCCCAACAAATACGCTCCATTGCTTTGCCAAATCATTTCTGATTCAGTAGCAATGAGCATGTAAGTTAGGTTAATGAGGTTTTCGTCATGATCCATCATATAATACTTTCTTTTGAACTCATTATATGATTCGGGAAGTGACTGCAGGACCCAGTTCACAACCAACTTATCAGGGAATGACGCACCAAACATTATCAATCTATCGATGTGTGATTTCATTCCTAGAACGTGGGCACACACGGGTTTATCATCTTCATGTTTCATTTCCAATAGGGCTTTAGTGACATTGAACCTTTCAATTCTTTGATCTTGTGGGTTAGGGAGAATGATTGGAGGAGGTGGAGGAAGTGAAGCATGATTTCTTGTTCCTCGATCGAATCGTGGAATATCATCTTCATGTGGAATGCTTGTTCCATGGGATTTGGGAAGACCATAGTTGTCGTACTTTGATATCTATAAAATGGGAGAAAAATAAATTCAAGTTAGTTGATAGATTTAGTCCTTAATAAATCACCCAAATGAGATACTAAGGCTAGGACCCAACACAATATTCCACAACTCGGGAGAGGGATGCCGTAACCCAAATTGCAGAACATTTGAAGGTAAGTGAAAGACGATTCACTAATTTTCCACCATGAAAAAAGAAAACCGATTAAGTTTTAAATATTTTGAAAACTCCTAGATCCTTTGAGATTCATTAAACTTTTCAATGGCATGTTTAAATCTCGATATGCCCCTCTAGTTTGTGACTGGGCAACCAAGGATCACAAAGCGGATGTGAATAACCATACAAACTTACATGGTGCCCTCACATGTTACAATCACCTATTCGATGTGCCGGTTAACCACACATGCTTCACCGAACTATGACAAACATTGAGTCACCCTTTGCTACCTTTGCTTAGAACCATTTAGTGTGCCGGTGAACCACACACGCTCCACTAACGTCTTTGCAAGGGTACAAAGTGTAATTTCATGGAATTGCATCAATTCACTTTTGCCTAAAGTAACTAAGATTGGGAATTTGTAAAACATTTAGTTACTTTTGTACTTCATTATACTTATAATGGAAGGTTTCTGTCCTATCCTACCCATTCGGCTAACGACCCTCCACTAGTCAAGAGTGCGGTGGGTAAGAGTGGATACCCATTCAATCGCCATTTTATAGGCAATTTCCTTAAACACCCCTTATAGACCAGCTTCGTGAATGAGGCCTACTAACGGTAAGACTGACTTTTACTCATACATATATAATATTAGACTTTTAATGATATATATAGTATATGGTGTATTTTACACTTTTAAAATACTATGTGGTCAAATTTAATAATTATACTTTTAATTCAATTGTAAACCAAAAACTATATGGATTTATTAAATCTCTTTTAATTATACACCTTAATTAATTAATAAAACCATAAGGGTGTGATTTGAACTTTTCAAAACAATACTAGGGTTTTAGAATTTAACATTCCTAAATTAAACCTTTAATCAACTTTTAAATTCCAAAACTTGAGGGCAAGTTTTTGAAACATTTTAAAACATTAGGGTTTAGAATTTAAATATACATCAAAATTAAACTTTTAATCAAAATTTAAATTCCAAAACTTGAGGGCAAGTTTTGAAACCTTTTCAAAAACATTAGGGTTTCAACCATTTAAATTTCAAAACAAAACTTTGAGTTCAAATTTAAACTATAAAACCTAAAGGGGAAAATTAAAACTTTTCATAACACAAGGATCAAATAACAAATAATATAAATTAAACAATTAATTTCATCATTATCTATATTTGACCTAATTTCAATTTCTTGCAAAATAAGTTACCCAATTAATACAAATAATCAACTATAATCATATAAGGAAGTTATTATCTAATCAATTGGTAATTATCTTTTGTTTAATCAAGGATATACTCATAAATATGCATAAAATCGGATTTTAAAGATCTAAAACCAGGGGCGGAACACAAACGTTATATCTTCGGGGGCCGAAATCAAACTTCAAAACAAACTATATAAACATGAAAATTTTGATTCAAAATTATGACATATAGTTTAAATAATATAACTACTAAAAAATCAATCAATAGTAGAGTGTGTTCTCATGTTGATATGTACGATAAATAATGAAATTAACTATCAGTTAAGAAATAATAAAATAAATTAACAACTAATTTTTGATAAAACTATAAGCTACATAAACTTATTTTTATTATTACATCACACTTTAAATGAAATCACATATCTATTAGTCCATTTTATATTAATAAATACATTTATTCTTTTGTTTTACACTTTAAATACAAATATAATTTATATGATTCATTAAAAAAAGGACATATTTTCAATTAATCAAATCATAGTTGTCAGTATAGAGTTTAGCCTGTATCATACATCTATGATCACACTCCACCTTCTCATATTCTATATCATAATATAAACAAGAGAGAGAAACAAAATAAAAGAAACAAAAACAGGGTAAGAAAGAGAGCGAAAAAGGGAAGAACTATCGTTACAACTTACTGGGACGGAGAGGAGACCGGAGAGGGTGATGCGGCGACCGGCGAGAGGAGAGATAAGCGTCGGAAGAAGGGAAAAGCCCGGAAACCAACAAAGAGGATACAGAAACGGAGAAGCGAAAGTTCAGCGATAGATTCTGGTGGAGTAGATGCATTTGGGTGGCATTATCTACGGTGAGATCTCGACTTTTTATGGAAATTGGAATCTTCTAGGTTTTTTGTTTTGATAGACTCAAATTTTGCGTTAAGAGTTGCGTACATTTGAAATATGGTTTCCTTGTTTTCTTATTTCCAAATAAAATACGATTTTTATTTTTATTTTATCAGTGATTTTCGGATGTTTTATTAATGATTTTTGGATATGTATTCGGATGTGTGGTTAACGTAATGTGTTATTTAGATTCTTAGATAATCACTAAGTTTTGTAAATGATATTGTATTACATTTAGTTGTGAACTTAAAACAGGGGGCCAAACTGATTATCGAAGTTATTTCATGCATAAACTATACATATAATGGTATTAGCAGCCTTAAAAGCGGGGAGGCCATGGCCCCCCTTGGCCCCTCTTACGGTCCGCCACTGTCTAAAACAGATAAGGCAAGTATCCATGAGTAAAACAACAAGAAATCCCGAAAATAGCTCCATCTGACGCTCGAACTCGCCGAGTACCACACTGGTCTCGCCGAGTTGAGGCCTACTCGCCGAGTACACTATGGTACTCGCCGAGTTCATCAGGCAGGGTGCTCAAAACTCGATTTTGCAACTTGAACAAACATACAAGGCATCAATACAATAGAAACCAATCAAGGCTCTGATACCACCGATGGGTTTTGGCCATAAGAACATCCTATGTGCTCATACAAACCCTAATGTTTGGATCTAGGTTTCTCTATTGTACATGCAATTCATCCAAGACTATAAACCCTAGTTCTAGCATACAAGTAATCATACTAACATAAGAATGGGTTTAAATATTACCTTGATTGTTATGTAGCAATAACAATCACAATTCCTCCTTGTAATGACTTTAGAAAGCTTAGAGTCACAAATATCACTCCTCTAATGGTTCACAAACACCAAGAGCAAGAGGATGAAGAAGAGAAGAGAAGGAGGCTGCCCAAAACGTATGGAAACCCTAAGGATCTTGTTCACCACGTTTTTGGGGAAGGGTTCTTTAAATAGTGAGGCTATTAGGGTTATCTAACAAGGAAACCCTAATTTGGATGCTTAAGCCCTAAGCAACCCATAGACTCCTTTCTTAAAGGCCCTAGGACGATTTCCAATGGGTTTCCCCATAGAATTCGTCCACCCCTTTAATATGAAGTCCATTAGCTCAATATTCAACTATCATACAATTGACAGTTCTAGTCCCTTAGTTTAATTAATGTCTTTTAGTCACAAACTCAATTCTTATTAATTCTTGACTAATATTAATAAAACAATATGATTTCTCTTTTAATATATTATTCTCATAATATATTAATAAATCATATTTAATCCTTTCTCTCCATTATTCATCCTATCAAGTTGCTTTGGTGAAGGCAACCCAAAAGGACCATGCACTATCGGGTCAAGTACATACCAAAATAGTTATGGACTTAGACACTAATCCAACACTATCAAAGTGAACCATCAAGTTAAGAGCTTTATACCTCCAAAAGCTTTCCAAGTTGGTGATGATTCATTATGAGATGGTGACGATGATGGGAGATCGCACTTTGACATTCTATGAGTTTCGAGCATGTGGAGCCCCGAAAGTCTTCGGGAAGAAGGACGCGATTATAAGTAGGCGTTGGTTAGCAGACGTCGGGAACATCTTTCAATCTAGCCTTTGTCATGAAGAGGCGAAGGTCCGTATTGCATCCTGTCTTCTGAAGGACAAAGATCGAGACTGGTGGGAGGAGGTTGGGCACGCCTTGGGAGGTGAGGCGATTAAGTTGATGACTTTGGAGGATTTTATGGCGAGATTTCTGGCTGAGTTTTCACTTGTGATTGAGGTCCAACAGTTGGCTAGGGAGTTTTAGGACCTTTGCCAGACTACTGAGACGGTAGCAGAGATCATTACTATGTTCCATGAGAGGGTGTTATTAGTTCCGTAGTATGTGGCATATAAGGAGATGATGAAGGCGAGGTACCACGCGATTTTGAGGAACGATATTCGACAATTTGTGAGTCGATCCAGTTTCAGGACATTAGAGAATATGATAACGTGAGACAGAGTGAGGGAGATTGACTTGGAGATGGAGAGGAAGAGGAAATTGGATTAGGTTCAAAGCTTAGAGGGATCTGGAAAGAGGCCCAAGGTTTTTTACTCGAGGACGAGGGGCCAGTAGGGCCAAAGCCGCTACAATGAGTGCGGTAAGATGCACAATGGGGCGTGCAGGGTGGGTGGTTTTGGCTGCTTCAAGTGCGGTACAACGGGTCATTTCAGAAGGGATTGCACTTACACCACCACCACCCAGGTAGTTATTCTGATTTGCTTTCATTTCAATCAGAGGGGCCGTAAGAAGGCCAATTGCCCAAGTTTAGCAGCAGTAGGACCAGTTGCAGTACCTGCTCCGACAACCTTGTGGATTGCAGATGGCCGGCAGAACAAGGAAGAGGCACATGTTGTGAGGAGTAGGGCTTTCCAGCTGACAACCGAGGAGGCTTGTACATCACCAGATGTAGTGACTGGTATGTATCTTCTCCTTATCTCTTTATTTATGTTGATTTTCTGCTTGTATCTGTGTGGTTTGTTTTAGGATCGTTCATTGTGAACGGTATCTCTACTTTGGTATTGTTTGATTTAAGGGCTACCCGACCCTTTGAATCTCTTGACCATAGCAAGAGGTTTGTCGATGCTCCGGGGGAGCTGGATTGTAGACTAGAGGTTGATACTGCCGACGATTGTCCTGTACGAGTATCTAGGGTTCATCGGGGTTGTGTCTTGGAGTTGTTCAGCGAGCGGAATCCGATCAATTTGGTTGTTATTCCCCTGGATGAGAGCAAGGTTATTTTGGAGATGGATTGGTAGAGCCCCAATGGGGAAATGATTGATTGCGAACAGTAGTTGGTGTGTATCCGGGACTTAAGTGGGGGAGAGTTGGTGATTCTGGATTTGTTTCCTATGTTATGGATACTCGAGAAAAGGGTAAAGAGACTGTGGTTAATGTTCCAATTGTTCGGGAGTATCAAGATGTGTTCCCGGATGATTTTCCTGGAGTACCTCCAAAGAGACATGTGGAGTTTTGGATTGACATGGTTCTTGGTGTGGCTCCAATAGCCAAAGCACCTTATTGATTAGCTCCCTTAGAGATGCAGGAGTTGTCTACACAGTTGCGGTAGCTATTAGACAAAGAATTTATTCGGCTGAGTAGTTCGCCATAGGGAGCGTCGATCTTGTTTGTGAAGAAAAAGGATGGATCACATTGGATGTGTATCAATTACCGGGAGATGAATAAGAAAATGGTGAAGAACCGTTGTCCACTTCCGAGGATTGACGATTTATTTGACCAACTTTAGGGTGCATCTTGGTTTTCCAAGACTAATCTACATTCGGGTTATCATCAGATGAGAGTCAGAGAGGAGGATACGTAGAAGACGGCCTTCTGAACTTATTATGGTCATTATGAATTCATGGTGATGCCCTTTGGGCTCACCAATTCTCCAACCTCATTCATGGATATCATGAATCGCATATGCAGACCTATGTTGGATCGGTCTATGATTTTTTTTATCGATGGCATCCTAGTCTATTCTATGACTAAGGAGCTGCATGAGGAGCTTCTGAGGTAGGTATTGGAGACCTTAAGGAGGGAGAGATTGTATGTGATGTTCTTCAAGTGTGAGTTTTTGTTATGCGAGGTGTAGTTTCTGGGGAACCTTGTCAACCAAAACAGTATTCCGATCGATTCGCCCAAGGTTGAGGCGGTGATGAGATGGGAAGTTCTGAAGTCTCCATCTGAGATTCAGAGTTTCTTTGGTTTGGCAGGTTACAATCGGAGATTCATTTAGGATTTCTCCAATATAGCGGTTCCATTGACTCGATTGACGAAGAAGACCATCACATTTCGTTGGGGCCTAAGTAGTAGGCAGCTTTTGAGACCTTAACGCAGAAGTTGTGTGAGGCGTCAATTCTGACCCTTCCAGAGGGTGTTTGAGGATATTATGGTTTATTGTGATGCGTCGATCACGGGTTTGGGTGCAGTTCTGATGTAAAGGGGTCTCATTACTGCTTACACTTCGAGGCAGCTGAAGCCTCATGAGGCGAATTATCCTACACATGATTTGGAGTTGAGGGTTGTGGTGTTTTCCCTCAATATTTGGCGACACTACCTCTATAGGGTCCATTGTACTATCTACACGGATCACAAGAGAATGAGGTATTTGATGGATTAGCCGAATTTGAACATGAGACAACGTAGGTGGTTGGATGTGGTGAAGGATTATGATTGTGAGATCCTTTACCATCCGGGGAAGGCCAATGTGGTGGTCGATGCTCTCAGCCGCAAGGTGCAAGGTGGTCATGGTTCCAATAAAAGATATGTGTTTCAGGATGATTGTGAGATCTTTTACCATCATGTTCTGACAGGTCTGTTCCAAGTAGGGCTCGATGCCGGGCGAGGCCCGATGGTTGTCGGGCATGGCCCATCGTATGTTAATATGTATGTTATAAGGTGTTTGGGGAAGTCACTAAGCTTCATGCTTACGGTTTTCAATTTATGTTTCAGGTACTTCCGAATTGAAGGGGAAAACTCGGGATGATCGCATTACACACACCACGACCTCCTTTTATTTGACTTTGATGTATTGAGAAGAATGATAGATATACTCTTATTTTCTTTTTAAGGTTTTATGAACACGTTTTGGATGATGGTTTTACTATTACTAAAATGAAATTTTTGGTCTTCAATTTTGGGATGTTTCATTTGAGCTTATGGTTTTGTAGTTTAAACATTTCCAGGTACTTTCAGTGTTAAACAGAAGACCCCGATTTGATCACACTGCATCCTCTGAATATTTATTCCGCAATGTTTATTTATGATATTACTCTAATGTTTTGATAATACTTTTACTCTAATCATCTTTTGAGATAATGCATCAATGGTTGTGACTTATTTAATGTTAAAATTTTATTCGGTAATTTTGGGATATTATATATATATATATATATATATATATATATATATATATATATATATATATATATATTCAAAGCTTCTTGATCTTTTCTTGCCCCATGTGTTGTTGACTTATGGATTGTAGGATGTTAGACCCTGTAGTCTGTGTTGTTGAGATTATGGTGGTTGTTGTTACTGAGATATTTCCCGTATGGCTTTCAAGATTGTTGTACACCGAGCTAGGCTGTTTTAGCTATGTACGCCTTTGTTAAGTTGTCGAGAAGAGTCATCAAAAAAACAACATGAATGAAAATTGGATAGGTTGCACCCACTTAGCATTGGTTAGCGATGGGACTAACAACCATCAAAGGTTCTTTAGCTTTGATTTCTCGTCGACAGGAGTTATGTGTAAATTGGATTTGGGTATGGAGAGATGCTTCGTGGTCTGTGGCTTTTAAAATGAATACAGATGAACTTTATGTTATAGGAGCTTTGCAATTGCAACCACAACTGACCAGTAATGGTGATTTGTTGCTCAATACTTATTTTCAACAACTCGATGTTTTTTTAATCCCAAGACGCGGGTGCCATCAATCAAGAGTAGTCGAATCAATGTTGCTTCAACTCTACGTAAAATTTTATTAGTGAAACATTTTGTGAAACGAAGAAAACATAAAATTACATTTTGATTTTCGATGCATTTTTATTACGATTTTGGCTTTCAGTTATCTTGTTGAGGTTACAACTACTTTTTTGGTCGGTGCTGCACAGGAGTCATCAAGAAAATAACGTGACTGAAAAGATAAAATTAAAACTTAGATATTAGAATTAAATTTAATCTTAATTGTTGTTGTATTCAATAACTTATAAAATGTTTTGAATTTTTGATATGTTTGTTAGGAACTTAGGATGTTATGGTCTAAATTCACATAATGCAAAATATCAATATATGTGTAAGGGTCGGCCCACTGTTGATTTTGGCAGTCCAAAGGCGTAGAACAAAAAAAAAAGCTGATGGAGAAATATATGGAACAGAAAAACGTTGTAATCCGATAATCACGAATTCATGATTAAAATCCCTTCTTTCTTCATAGAATCACGCCTATCAAAGTATCAATCGATCGATCGGATTCTGTCAAGATTTTCGCTCTCCTCTCCTCTTTATCCCAGTTCTCACTTCTCACCAAGGCCGAATTTGCTGTTTTCAGTTTCTTAATTCTCCTACTCGAGGTAACTTCTGTTTTTGCTTTAATTGAATGATAGATAAGTTTCATGATTGGGAAACTCTGTCTTTTGATTAAAGAACATAAATCATGTTTTATTTTTCATGTGTAATTCTGATTTATGCTTTTAGTTCTTAAGGCTGAAACTTGAATTTCTAGTGGATCGGTGAAAAACAAAGCCATGACCTTTTTTTTTTTGGTACAAAGTACAAACAACTATTGTTTCCACATCTCATCTTATTACCTTATATATGAAAACAAATAAATCATGTCATAATAGCTTGCAAGAAATGAATGCTGCTCAATCAGAAGCATCAGTAACCAAATAAAATAAAATAATTTATCGTTTAGTGTGTTCACTACAGTTATAACATGACACTCATTATACTCTTTCCAATTTTGAAAATATCATCCTACTTATATCAAGTATGACATCTACTAATTTGGATTATTTTCTTTTCTATTACAGCATTCTACATTCTTTTACTACAATATGACACCTAAAATAGCAATGTAATTTTTTTTTTATGGATTTAGTTTAAGTGGAGAAATATCAATGTAGTTTATATTCGAGATGTTTTATTTGACACCATTCAGTCATAAACACCTAGAATAACAACATAGTTTTTGCTCATAAATATGTTTTATTTGAAGTAGTTTGTTTTCTTTTCATGTTTTTTTGGACTTAACTCTAGTAAAGAAATACCAACATACTTTATACTCAACACCTTTTTGACACAATGTGGACAGAAACATATTTGTGTGTGTGTGTATATATATATATATATATATATATATATATATATATATATAACCATGCTCATTACTTAATAATTTTTTATTAGTTTTTGATTGCAACTGATTTTTATCTTGTTGGAAAAATGCAGATGTCGGATTATCTATGCGAAGATTTGATTGTTGAAATATTTACAAGACTACCACCGAAATCCCTCCTCCGATTTAGATCACTCTCTAAATCGTTATATACTTGTATTTCTACCCATGGTTTTATACGCATGCACACTCTTAGATCCCCAAAAAAAATCCACTTCATTCATCTAATTAGCGATGACAAAAATGAAAAACAACAAGAATTCTTTTACACATCACATGGAGAGGAGGAGGAATTGGCATTGTATTTGTGTCCCAAACGTGGATCCCCAAAAAAAATCCACTTCATTCATCTAATTAGCGATGACAAAAATGAAAAACAACAAGAATTCTTTTACACATCACATGGAGAGGAGGAGGAATTGGCATTGTATTTGTGTCCCAAACGTGGATACATTGATATAACAACAGAAGTCCCGTTCCCTTCTGGCGCACCTGTTGGTTCATGTAATGGAACTTTCTGTTTGTGGACTAAAAAAGGTTTGATTCTATGGAACCCTTCAATCAGGCGCAAACTAATCGTGCCTGAATTTCCTCAGAGATCTGAACCCTTTTCGTTGGTAGGGATTGGGTTTGGATTCGATCCAATCAGTGATGACTACAAAGTTGTCCAGATATCAAATGTCAAAGGCAACAATTCATTTGTTTATGCTGTGAAGAGTGGCACATGGTGTGAGATTGCTTCCCCTAAACATCAAAATCAGATTCAGATGATCCGTTACGATTCCTTTTTTTTCAATGGAGTGTTGCATTGGGTGACATATATTAATCAAAGAGAAAAGAAAAACGCATGCATTAGTTGTATACTAACATTCAATTTGAGCACTCATGTTTTTGATATGATTCCAGTGCCTATGTCCATTCGGAATTGGACGACATCGGGACTAACAACCATCCAAGGTTCTTTAGCTTTGATTTCTTGTAATGATGAAATTAGTGAAAGTTGGATTCGGGTATGGAGAGATGCTTCGTGGTCTGTGGTTTTTAAATTGAAAACAGATCAACTTTTTATTTTAGGTGTTTTGGAATTGCATCCGCAAGCTTTGTTGCTCAATACTTTCTCTCATGGGCTCCATGTTTATAATCTCAAGACGGGGGTGTCATCAAGAGTAGGCGACTTCAATGCTGCTTCAAGTTTACGTAACTTTTATCAGTGTGTTGAAACCCTCCATTTGTTAGACATGGGGGAGACTATTGCTGAAACGGAACTACAGAAGAACTATGAAAGAAAAAAATAACAACATTACATTTTGAATTTCGAACATTTTAATTACCATTTTGGTATTTGTCATTGGTACAAAAGTTTTTTTTTTAGTGAATAAATTAACACATATATAATTTCCTGCTTGTTTGCCAATAAAAGAGATATCATTGAGGGTAAAATTGTTGATGATTGATGATCACATCAAGCAGAATATACTTGTAAAATCCAGCCCATCAGGCACATTTTTCTCCATGTGAGTGCATTTAGAACTTCATATATGATCTGGCATTTCGTCGAGCACGTAGTAGGCGTCTGTGCTATGAGCGCATCTAAACCACTCAGCATATCATCAAAATTCAGAACCTGGAAACAAGCAAACTGGGCACACAACTATGAATAGACTAAAATAAACCCTCAAGTTCTTAAAGCATCAAGTTTTACATGAGCTCGGCTCGGGCTCAACTTGTTTGTGAGACCTGACTAAATGCGACTGAGCTCGGCCTAGCTAATAGTCAAATATCAAGCTCATTTTTGTTTTTAAGCTTGATAAAAAGTTTGTTTATAATTATTTGATATTTACTATTTAATTATTAGTTACAAATTAATATATAAAATTAAAATTAAAACATATATTATATAAATTTGCATTTGCTTGTTTAGGCTCGCGAGCCTAATCGAGTTTGAAAGATGAAACTTAGGCTCGAGCTCGTTTAATAAATGAGGCTGAAACTAAGCTCGAACTCGTTTAATTCGGCTCGAGTCGAGCTTTTAATGAGTTAATCCCAAATAGCTCATTAGTAGCAAACGTCATATACGGATGAAACTGCGAATTTCCATCAAGGAAAACAATCACATAAAATAAAATAAATATTCTCACAAATACCGGTTTTTTTTCTAGCCTCTGTTTTAGGATCGGACTAGTCCCACTACAACTTTTTGTTAGTTCCTTAGGTCTGTCTTTTTATGACCGGTTTAAGATGATTTCATGAACGTTTTTAGTTTGGGTTAATGAAATAGAAAGGTAACGTAGTTTAGGGTCTGTACACATTAAGGTAACAATGTTTTTTTTCGTATACATTTGCCAATTGAACTTGTTTGACATGTACTTATTAAGGTGATATGACCGATGATCATAGGTTTTTCCTGATTTGGTATATTACGTGGCATTATGTTGTATTACGTGGCATTAAATGAAATTACTTAGCATTTTTGACACATTATATGAATGGTAATTGGAATTAGGGCTCATAAACAAAAAAACGCACCGCTTTCATTCCGTCGTTCCCCTTTCTCAATATCGAACATTTGCAATTGAAATCAATTTCTATTTCTTCGACTGTAATGACGAAGGGATCATCCCTCATCGTGGATGTCCACTATAATGGTGTATTTTCCCCAACCCCCTTGTATATTTCAACCCAGAAATTGCATCTGTACGAGATGTCAACTTCAACGCTATGGTATTTTCAGATTTCATTACATTCCTTGAAAAGCTCACAAAGAATATCAACTGCAAGGATGTTTACTACTATCTTCCACATGAATGGTTGAGTGAAGGGTTAGGAGTAATTCAAAATGAAGGAGATTACAGAGAGTTCCTTGAGGTTGGTAATGGAAGCCAAGAAAAAAGAATTAATGTGTACATTGATCAGTACAATTAACCCATTTTCGATTGGATCGAGCAGGAGAATCCTGATGAATATGATTCGGTTGTAGAGGATGAAGACGAAGTTGATGATTCTACATTTTCGGATGCGATTTTACCTGACCATGAAGAGGATGAAGTGGTGTCAAGTAAGAAACCACTTGATGATTCATTTCTTAATGCCCTTTGTCCTAACAAGAAATCAGAAGATGGTTCCAACACATATGCAACAAACGAAGAAGTTGATGTGAAACTAACGTATCCCGTCCATGATCCAAACCAAAATTGGAAGAAGATGGTTCCTATACTAGGTATGAAGTTTTTTGACCCCGATGAACTTAAATGTTTATTGGGTAATTATGTTGTTAGACATGGATACAGTTTATGGTATGAAAAAAGTGATAAGAACAGGTTGTTAGCTAAATGTAGCAAAGGTACAACACATAAATGTCCATTTAGACTCTGGGCCACTTGGATGAAGGACGAACATTCTTTTCAAATTAAGTCACTGAAAGATGATCATAATTGCTCCAGGTCATTCAAACTTGGAGCAATTGAGAATTATAGGTGGATTGGGAAGCATTTTGTTAATGAAATATTAAAAAGACCAAAAATGAGCTTAAGAAAAATGAAAGCTAAAATTTCCAAAAAATTTAATATTAATGTTAGTTTAAGGCAGTGTAGAAATGCAAGAAGGTTTTCATTGATTAAGATTAAAGGTACTTTGGTTGAGCATTATGGAAGGTTGTAGCATTATGGTGAGGAGATTATGAGGTATAACCCAGGGTTTACGGTAAGAATGGATGTGGACATCATGCCTGACTCAACTATATATTTTTCAAAGTACTATGTCTGCTTCAAAGGTGTTAGGGACGGTTGGATAGAGGGATGTAGAAAGGTGATTTGTGTAGATGGCTGCTAATTGAAAGGCTTGTGTAAGGGTGAGCTTCTTGTAGTAATGGGTAGAGATGCGAATAACAACATCTACCCTATCACGTGGGCTGTGGTAAATGTTGAGAATAAAGTTTACTGCAAGTGGTTTCTTGACATTCTCATGGATGACCTTGGAGGGGGAAATGGTAGTGGACTTACTATCATTTCAGATGAACATAAGGTATTAGATTGGTTTCTTTTTGCTTTATGCTTTTTACTTTTTAATTGTTTAATATTAAGTTTTACATTCACCAACATGTTTTAATTTTGACAGGGATTGTTAGAAGTTGTGAAAGAAAGGATTCCAGAAGTTGAGCATAGGCAATGTTCTAGGCACATATATGCTAATTTTAAGAAGAAGTTTGATGGTGAACATTACAAAAAATTGTTTTGGGCTGCCGTAAATAGTACCACTATACCACAGTTTGAAGAAGCCATGGATGGAATTAAGAAATTAAACCCCAATACCTATGATCATCTTATTGAAAGGGAACCAAAATATTGGTCAAAGGCTTTCTTTGGAGAAGGGAGCTAGGAACTGTGATGCTATGGAAAATGGTGTCTCAGAAAGTTTTAATAATGCAATCAGGGATGCTAGAAGAAAGTCGATCATCACAATGTTGGAAGAAATAAGGGTTTAGGCCATGGAGAGGATGTATAATCAAAGGATCATGGCTGAAGAGTGGGATTTGGATATTTAACCAACAATTAGAAAGGAGTTAAAAGATAATAATATAACTCAAAGGTGAGTAACATAATGTTTTAAATTTACATTAGCTAATGATTGATTTGATTTGGGGTGTTAACTTACCTTTTCTTTTAGATTTCGGGGAGTTTATCCAAGTGGTAATCAACAATTTGAAGTAAGATTTGGTAATGATGCATTTGATTTAGATCTAATCAGAAGGATATGTGAATGTAGAAGTTGGCAGTTGAGAGGTATCCCATGCTTGCATGGCTTGGCTGCAATTGCATACCTGAATCATAATGTAGAGTCATATGTGGCACCTTGTTTTAGCAAACAAAGTTTCCTTTCAAGCTAATCTTACAATGTCCACCCTTTAAATGGTAGTCCAATGTGGCCGAAAACAATTTATCAAAAGCCTTTACCTCCAAAAAAAATAAAATAAAATAAAAAAACTACCAGGCAAACCAAAGGTTAAACGAACAAAGGATAAGTCAGCATTTGAAGGTACTGGTAAAAAGACGCATACAATATCACGTGCAAAAGGGTTGCAAAAGTGTAGTAATTGCAGAGGCATTGGATACAAGAAATCAAGCTGTCTAGGAAAAGGTAAAAATGAATTTATTTAGTGTAGTTCTATGTAATTGGAAACTAATACTAGTTTGTTTTCTCAGGAAGGGGAATTACAAGTGGAAGGGGAAGTACAAGTGGAAGTGGAAGTGGACATGTACCCGTACAAGAACCTAGACAAGAACCCGTTCAAGAACATGTACAAGAACTTGTTGAAGCTCTTGTTGAAGCTCCTGTTCAAGATCCTGTTGAAGCTCCTGTTCAAGCTCCCAGAGCTTCAAGAATTAGAAAGATGCATGTGCGAAAGAGGAAAGTTTCAGAACGTATAACCGAGATTGGTCTAAGTAAGAAATTTATCCCCAAAGGAGGGATTAGTTGTAGTCAAAACAAGCCAGTAACTTTAGAATGATGTGCTTGTTTACTACTAGTATCTTTTGTCATCTAACACAAACTTTTAGTCTTTTGCATGGAATTGGTAACAAACCTTAAGTCTTTTGTCATGTAACTATGCTACCTTACTACTAAATGATGTAATGCTATTATGATACTAGTTAAGGGGTATTTTTGTCATAACCTGCTTCAAGGTTATGTTGATTAATGTGTTAAGGGTATTTTGTAGTACAATTGTTTCTATTAATGTGCATCCTACTTTGAAATCTGTTTCTATGAAATTTGTTTTTACCAAAACTACAAATCCAAGGGTAAATTGGTCAAAATAATTTCTATTTTTAGCATCCTACTTTGAAATCTGTTTCTATGAAATTTGTTTTACCAAAACTTCAAATCCAAGGGTAAATTGGTCAAAATAATTTCTATTTTATCATCCTACTTTGAAATCTGTTTCTATGAAATATGTTTTAACAAAACTGCAAATCCAAGGGTAAATTGGTCAAAACAATTTCTATTTTATCATCCTACTTTGATTCTACTTTAGTCAAATCAAAATTTATTTTATTCATAAAAGCAGCGGAAAACATTTGTCCTTACAATGCAAAATCAACTGAAAAACTATGTAGTCAAATATTCCTAACAATTCTATCATAACTTTCTAAGCTCAAAATCTAATCTTCAAGTCCATGCGATCGAGATCCATTTCGTTGTGATTAGACTCATCTTGCTTTTCCATCAAGCTTCTTCTCTTTTCACTGATCCTGCAAAATATTCAAATGTAATCTCATCACATTATGTATTAAGAATCAACGAATAGGAGCTTAATGGAGTTAGATAGTGGATTTTACCTGAAGCACAGCCATACTCTTTGACTCTCCCATCTTCTGGACACTTCAGGCTCTTAGGGCAGACTTGTATCCAACGCCCTTTCTCTTGGCAGCAAACGCAGGTCGGTTCTCCTAGAACGTCATCGGAAGCATGGTTGGTTGACTTTCCCAACAAATACGCTCCATTGCTTTGCCAAATCATTTCTGATTCAGTAGCAATGAGCATGTAAGTTAGGTTAATGAGGTTTTCGTCATGATCCATCATATAATACTTTCTTTTGAACTCATTATATGATTCAGGAAGTGACTGCAGGACCCAGTTCACAACCAACTTATCAGGGAATGACGCACCAAACATTATCAATCTATCGATGTGTGATTTCATTCCTAGAACGTGGGCACACACGGGTTTATCATCTTCATGTTTCATTTCCAATAGGGCTTTAGTGACACTGAACCTTTCAATTCTTTGATCTTGTGGGTTAGGGAGAATGATTGGAGGAGGTGGAGGAAGTGAAGCATGATTTCTTGTTCCTCGATCGAATCGTGGAATATCATCTTCATGTGGAATGCTTGTTCCACGGGATTTGGGAAGACCATAGTTGTCGTACTTTGATATCTATAAAACGGGAGAAAAATAAATTCAAGTTAGTTGATAGATTTAGTCCTTAATAAATCACCCAAATGAGATACTAAGGCTAGGACCCAACACAATATTCCACAACTCGGGAGAGGGATGTCGTAACCCAAATTGCAGAACATTTGAAGGTAAGTGAAAGACGATTCACTAATTTTCCACCATGAAAAAAGAAAACCGATTAAGTTTTAAATATTTTGAAAACTCCTAGATCCTTTGAGATTCATTAAACTTTTCAATGGCATGTTTAAATCTCGATATGCCCCTCTAGTTTGTGACTGGGCAACCAAGGATCACAAAGCGGATGTGAATAACCATACAAACTTACATGGTGCCCTCACATGTTACAATCACCTATTCGATGTGCCGGTTAACCACACATGCTTCACCGAACTATGACAAACATTGAGTCACCCTTTGCTACCTTTGCTTAGAACCATTTAGTGTGCCGGTGAACCACACACGCTCCACTAACGTCTTTGCAAGGGTACAAAGTGTAATTTCATGGAATTGCATCAATTCACTTTTGCCTAAAGTAACTAAGATTGGGAATTTGTAAAACATTTAGTTACTTTTGTACTTCATTATACTTATAATGGAAGGTTTCTGTCCTATCCTACCCATTCGGCTAACGACCCTCCACTAGTCAAGAGTGCGGTGGGTAAGAGTGGATACCCATTCAATCGCCATTTTATAGGCAATTTCCTTAAACACCCCTTATAGACCAGCTTCGTGAATGAGGCCTACTAACGGTAAGACTGACTTTTACTCATACATATATAATATTAGACTTTTAATGATATATATAGTATAGGGTGTATTTTACACTTTTAAAATAATATGTGGTCAAATTTAATAATTATACTTTTAATTCAATTGTAAACCAAAAACTATATGGATTTATTAAATCTCTTTTAATTATACACCTTAATTAATTAATTAAACCATAAGGGTGTGATTTGAACTTTTCAAAACAATACTAGGGTTTTAGAATTTAACATTCCTAAATTAAACCTTTAATCAACTTTTAAATTCCAAAACTTGAGGGCAAGTTTTTGAAACATTTTAAAACATTAGGGTTTAGAATTTAAATATACATCAAAATTAAACTTTTAATCAAAATTTAAATTCCAAAACTTGAGGGCAAGTTTTGAAACCTTTTCAAAAACATTAGGGTTTCAACCATTTAAATTTCAAAACAAAACTTTGAGTTCAAATTTAAACTATAAAACCTAAAGGGGAAAATTAAAACTTTTCATAACACAAGGATCAAATAACAAATAATATAAATTAAACAATTAATTTCATCATTATCTATATTTGACCTAATTTCAATTTCTTGCAAAATAAGTTACCCAATTAATACAAATAATCAACTATAATCATATAAGGAAGTTATTATCTAATCAATTGGTAATTACCTTTTGTTTAATCAAGGATATACTCATAAATATGCATAAAATCGGATTTTAAAGATCTAAAACCAGGGGCGGAACACAAACGTTATATCTTCGGGGGCCGAAATCAAACTTCAAAACAAACTATATAAACATGAAAATTTTGATTCAAAATTATGACATATAGTTTAAATAATATAACTACTAAAAAATCAATCAATAGTAGAGTGTGTTCTCATGTTGATATGTACGATAAATAATGAAATTAACTATTAGTTAAGAAATAATAAAATAAATTAACAACTAATTTTTGATAAAACTATAAGCTACATAAACTTATTTTTATTATTACATCACACTTTAAATGAAATCACATATCTATTAGTCCATTTTATATTAATAAATACATTTATTCTTTTGTTTTACACTTTAAATACAAATATAATTTATATGATTCATTAAAAAAAGGACATATTTTCAATTAATCAAATCATAGTTGTCAGTATAGAGTTTAGCCTGTATCATACATCTATGATCACACTCCACCTTCTCATATTCTATATCATAATATAAACAAGAGAGAGACACAAAATAAAAGAAACAAAAACTGGGTAAGAAAGAGAGCGAAAAAGGGAAGAATTATCGTTACAACTTACTGGGACGGAGAGGAGACCGGAGAGGGTGATGCGGCGACCGGCGAGAGGAGAGATAAGCGTCGGAAGAAGGGAAAAGCCCGGAAACCAACAAAGAGGATACAGAAACGGAGAAGCGAAAGTTCAGCGATAGATTCCGGTGGAGTAGATGCATTTGGGTGGCATTATCTACGGTGAGATCTGGACTTTTTATGGAAATTAGAATCTTCTAGGTTTTTTGTTTTGATAGACTCAAATTTTGCGTTAAGAGTTGCGTACATTTGAAATATGGTTTCCTTGTTTTCTTATTTCCAAATAAAATACGATTTTTATTTTTATTTTATCAGTGATTTTCGGATGTTTTATTAATGATTTTTGGATATGTATTCGGATGTGTGGTTAACGTAATGTGTTATTTAGATTCTTAGATAATCACTAAATTTTGTAAATGATACTGTATTACATTTAGTTGTGAACTTAAAACAGGGGGCCAAACTGATTATCGAAGTTATTTCATACAGAAACTATACATATAATGGTATTAGCAGCCTTAAAAGCGGGGAGGCCATGGCCCCCCTTGGCCCCTCTTACGGTCCGCCACTGTCTAAAACAGATAAGGCAAGTATCCATGAGTAAAACAACAAGAAATCCCGAAAATAGCTCCATCTGACGCTCGAACTCGCCGAGTACCACACTGGACTCGCTGAGTTGAGGCCTACTCGCCGAGTACACTATGGTACTCGCCGAGTTCATCAGACAGGGTGCTCAAAACTCGATTTTGCAACTTGAACAAACATACAAGGCATCAATACAATAGAAACCAATCAAGGCTCTGATACCACCGATGGGTTTTGGCCATAAGAACATCCTATGTGCTCATACAAACCCTAATGTTTGGATCTAGGTTTCTCTATTGTACATACAATTCATCCAAGACTATAAACCCTAGTTCTAGCATACAAGTAATCATACTAACATAAGAATGGGTTTAAATATTACCTTGATTGTTATGTAGCAATAACAATCACAATTCCTCCTTGTAATGACTTTAGAAAGCTTAGAGTCACAAATATCACTCATCTAATGGTTCACAAACACCAAGAGCAAGAGGATGAAGAAGAGAAGAGAAGGAGGCTGCCCAAAACGTGTGGAAACCCTAAGGATCTTGTTCACCACGTTTTTGGGGCATAAGGGTTCTTTAAATAGTGAGGCTATTAGGGTTATCTAACAAGGAAACCCTAATTTGGATGCTTAAGCCCTAAGCAACCCATGGACTCCTTTCTTAAAGGCCCTAGGACGATTTCTAATGGGTTTCCCCATAGAATTCGTCCACCCCTTTAATATGAAGTCCATTAGCTCAATATTCAACTATCATACAATTAACAGTTCTAGTCCCTTAGTTTAATTAATGTCTTTTAGTCACAAACTCAATTCTTATTAATTCTTGACTAATATTAATTAAACAATATGATTTCTCTTTTAATATATTATTCTCATAATATATTAATAAATCATATTTAATCCTTTCTGTCCATTATTCATCCTATCAAGTTGCTTTGGTGAAGGCAACCCAAAAAGACCATGCACTATCGGGTCAAGTACATACCAAAATAGTTATGGACTTAGACACTAATCCAACACTATCAAAGTGAACCATCACGTTAAGAGCTTTATACCTCCAAAAGGTTTCCAAGTTGGTGATGATTCATTATGAGATGGTGACGATGATGGGAGATCGCACTTTGACATTCTATGAGTTTCGAGCATGTGGAGCCCCGAAAGTCTTCGGGAAGAAGGACCCGATTATAAGTAGGCGTTGGTTAGCAGACGTCGGGAACATCTTTCAATCTAGCCTTTGTCATGAAGAGGCAAAGGTCCGCATTGCATCCTGTCTTCTGAAGGACAAAGATCGAGACTGGTGGGAGGAGGTTGGGCACGCCTTGGGAGGTGAGGCGATTAAGTTGATGACTTTGGAGGATTTTATGGCGAGATTTCTGGCTGAGTTTTCACTTGTGATTGAGGTCCAGCAGTTGGCTAGGGAGTTTTAGGACCTTTGCCAGACTACTGAGACGGTAGCAAAGATCATTACTATGTTCCATGAGAGGGTGTTATTAGTTCCGTAGTATGTGGCATATAAGGAGATGATGAAGGCGAGGTACCACGCGATTTTGAGGAACGATATTCGACAGTTTGTGAGTCGATCCAGTTTCAGGACATTAGAGAATATGATAACGTGAGACAGAGTGAGGGAGATTGACTTGGAGATGGTGAGGAAGAGGAAATTGGATTAGGTTCAAAGCTTAGAGGGTTCAGGAAAGAGGCCCAAGGTTTTTGACTCGAGGACGAGGGGCCAGTAGGGCCAAAGCCGCTACAATGAGTGCGGTAAGATGCACAATGGGGCGTGCAGGGTGGGTGGTTTTGGCTGCTTCAAGTGCGGTACAACGGGTCATTTCAGAAGGGTTGCACTTACACCACCACCACCCAGGTAGTTATTCTGATTTGCTTTCATTTCAATCAGAGGGGCCATAAGAAGGCCAATTGCCCAAGTTTAGCAGCAGTAGGACCAGTTGCAGTACCTGCTCCGACAACCTTGTGGATTGCAGATGGCCGGCAGAACAAGGAAGAGGCACATGTTGTGAGGAGTAGGGCTTTCACGCTGACAACCGAGGAGGCTTGTACATCACCAGATGTAGTGGCTGGTATGTATCTTCTCCTTATCTCTTTATTTATGTTGATTTTCTGCTTATATCTGTGTGGTTTGTTTTAGGATCGTTCATTGTGAACGGTATCTCTACTTTGGTATTGTTTGATTTAAGGGCTACCCGACCCTTTGAATCTCTTGACCATAGCAAGAGGTTTGTCGATGCTCCGGGGGAGCTGGATTGTAGACTAGAGGTTGATACTGCCGACGATTGTCCTGTACGAGTATCTAGGATTCATCGGGGTTGTGTCTTGGAGTTGTTCAGCGAGCGGAATCCGATCAATTTGGTTGTTATTCCCCTGGATGAGAGCAAGGTTATTTTGGAGATGGATTGGTAGAGCCCCAATGGGGAAATGATTGATTGCGAACAGTAGTTGGTGTGTATCCGGGACTTAAGTGGGGGAGAGTTGGTGATTCTAGATTTGTTTCCTATGTTATGGATACTCGAGAAAAGGGTAAAGAGACTGTGGTTAATGTTCCAATTGTTCGGGAGTATCAAGATGTGTTCCCGGATGATTTTCCTGGAGTACCTCTAAAGAGACATGTGGAGTTTTGGATTGACATGGTTCTTGGTGTGGCTTCGATAGCCAAAGCACCTTATTGATTAGCTCCCTTAGAGATGCAGGAGTTGTCTACACAGTTGCGAGAGCTATTAGACAAAGAATTTATTCGGCCGAGTAGTTCGCCATAGGGAGCGTCGATCTTGTTTGTGAAGAAAAAGGATGGATCACATTGGATGTGTATCAATTACCGGGAGATGAATAAGAAAATGGTGAAGAACCGTTGTCCACTTCCGAGGATTGACGATTTATTTGACCAACTTTAGGGTGCATCTTGGTTTTCCAAGACTAATCTACATTCAAGTTATCATCAGATGAGAGTCAGAGAGGAGGATACGTAGAAGACGGCCTTCTGAACTTATTATGGTCATTATGATTTCATGGTGATGCCCTTTGGGCTCACCAATTCTCCAACCTCATTCATGGATATCATGAATCGCATATGCGGACCTATGTTGAATCGGTCTATGATTTTTTTTATCGATGGCATCCTAGTCTATTCTATGACTAAGGAGCTGCATGAGGAGCTTCTGAGGTAGGTATTGGAGACCTTAAGGAGGGAGAGATTGTATGTGATGTTCTTCAAGTGTGAGTTTTTGTTATGCGAGGTGTAGTTTCTGGGGAACCTTGTCAACCAAAACAGTATTCCGATCGATTCGCCCAAGGTTGAGGCGGTGATGAGATGGGAAGTTCTGAAGTCTCCATCTGAGATTCAGAGTTTCTTTGGTTTGGCAGGTTACAATCGGAGATTCATTTAGGATTTCTCCAATATAGCGGTTCCATTGACTCGATTGACGAAGAAGACCATCACATTTCGTTGGGGCCTAAGTAGTAGGCAGCTTTTGAGACCTTAACGCAGAAGTTGTGTGAGGCGTCAATTCTGACCCTTCCAGAGGGTGTTTGAGGATATTATGGTTTATTGTGATGCGTCGATCACGGGTTTGGGTGCAGTTCTGATGTAAAGGGGTCTCATTACTGCTTACACTTCGAGGCAGCTGAAGCCTCATGAGGCGAATTATCCTACACATGATTTGGAGTTGAGGGTTGTGGTGTTTTCCCTCAATATTTGGCGACACTACCTCTATAGGGTCCATTGTACTATCTACACGGATCACAAGAGAATGAGGTATTTGATGGATTAGCCGAATTTGAACATGAGACAACGTAGGTGGTTGGATGTGGTGAAGGATTATGATTGTGAGATCCTTTACCATCCGGGGAAGGCCAATGTGGTGGTCGATGCTCTCAGCCGCAAGGTGCAAGGTGGTCATGGTTCCAATAAAAGATATGTGTTTCAGGATGATTGTGAGATCTTTTACCATCATGTTCTGACAGGTCTGTTCCAAGTAGGGCTCGATGCCGGGCGAGGCCCGATGGTTGTCGGGCATGGCCCATCGTATGTTAATATGTATGTTATAAGGTGTTTGGGGAAGTCACTAAGCTTCATGCTTACGGTTTTCAATTTATGTTTCAGGTACTTCCGAATTGAAGGGGAAAACTCGGGATGATCGCATTACACACACCACGACCTCCTTTTATTTGACTTTGATGTATTGAGAAGAATGATAGATATACTCTTATTTTCTTTTAAGGTTTTATGAACACGTTTTGGATGATGGTTTTACTATTACTAAAATGAAATTTTTGGTCTTCAATTTTGGGATGTTTCATTTGTGCTTATGGTTTTGTAGTTTAAACATTTCCAGGTACTTTCAGTGTTAAACAGAAGACCCCGATTTGATCACACTGCATCCTCTGAATATTTATTCCGCAATGTTTATTTATGATATTACTCTAATGTTTTGATAATACTTTTACTCTAATCATCTTTTGAGATAATGCATCAATGGTTTTGACTTATTTAATGTTAAAATTTTATTTGGTAATTTTGGGACGTTATATATATATATATATATATATATATATATATATATATATATATATATATATATATATATATATAGTCAAAGCTTCTTCATCTTTTCTTGCCCCATGTGTTGTTGACTTATGGATTGTAGGATGTTAGACCCTATAGTCTGTGTTGTTGAGATTATGGTGGTTGTTGTTACTGAGATATTTCCCGTATGGCTTTCAGGATTGTTGTACACCGAGCTAGGCTGTTTTAGCTATGTACGCCTTTGTTAAGTTGTCGAGAAGAGTCATCAAAAAAACAACATGAATGAAAATTGGATAGGTTGCACCCACGTAGCATTGGTTAGCGATGGGACTAACAACCATCAAAGGTTTTTTAGCTTTGATTTCTCGTCGACAGGAGTTATGTGTAAATTGGATTTGGGTATGGAGAGATGCTTCGTGGTCTGTGGCTTTTAAAATGAATACAGATGAACTTTATGTTATAGGAGCTTTGCAATTGCAACCACAACTGACCAGTAATGGTGATTTGTTGCTCAATACTTATTTTCAACAACTCGATGTTTTTTTAATCCCAAGACGCGGGTGCCATCAATCAAGAGTAGTCGAATCAATGTTGCTTCAACTCTACGTAAAATTTTATTAGTGAAACATTTTGTGAAACGAAGAAAACATAAAATTACATTTTGATTTTCGATGCATTTTTATTACGATTTTGGCTTTCAGTTATCTTGTTGAGGTTACAACTACTTTTTTGGTCGGTGCTGCACAGGAGTCATCAAGAAAATAACGTGACTGAAAAGATAAAATTAAAACTTAGATATTAGAATTAAATTTAATCTTAATTGTTGTTGTATTCAATAACTTATAAAATGTTTTGAATTTTTGATATGTTTGTTAGGAACTTAGGATGTTATGGTCTAAATTCACATAATGCAAAATATCAATATATGTGTAAGGGTCGGCCCACTGTTGATTTTGGCAGTCCAAAGGCGTAGAACAAAAAAAAAAGCTGATGGAGAAATATATGGAACAGAAAAACGTTGTAATCCGATAATCACGAATTCATGATTAAAATCCCTTCTTTCTTCATAGAATCACGCCTATCAAAGTATCAATCGATCGATCGGATTCTGTCAAGATTTTCGCTCTCCTCTCCTCTTTATCCCAGTTCTCACTTCTCACCAAGGCCGAATTTGCTGTTTTCAGTTTCTTAATTCTCCTACTCGAGGTAACTTCTGTTTTTGCTTTAATTGAATGATAGATAAGTTTCATGATTGGGAAACTCTGTCTTTTGATTAAAGAACATAAATCATGTTTTATTTTTCATGTGTAATTCTGATTTATGCTTTTAGTTCTTAAGGCTGAAACTTGAATTTCTAGTGGATCGGTGAAAAACAAAGCCATGACCTTTTTTTTTTTTGGTACAAAGTACAAACAACTATTGTTTCCACATCTCATCTTATTACCTTATACATGAAAACAAATAAATCATGTCATAATAGCTTGCAAGAAATGAATGCTGCTCAATCAGAAGCATCAGTAACCAAATAAAATAAAATAATTTATCGTTTAGTGTGTTCACTATAGTTATAACATGACACTCATTATACTCTTTCCAAATTTGAAAATATCATCCTACTTATATCAAGTATGACATCTACTAATTTGGATTATTTTCTTTTCTATTACAGCATTCTACATTCTTTTACTACAATATGACACCTAAAATAGCAATGTAATTTTTTTTTTATGGATTTAGTTTAAGTGGAGAAATATCAATGTAGTTTATATTCGAGATGTTTTATTTGACACCATTCAGTCATAAACACCTAGAATAACAACATAGTTTTTGCTCATAAATATGTTTTATTTGAAGTAGTTTGTTTTCTTTTCATGTTTTTTTGGACTTAACTCTAGTAAAGAAATACCAACATACTTTATACTCAACACCTTTTTGACACAATGTGGACAGAAACATATTTGTGTGTGTGTATATATATATATATATATATATATATATATATATATATATATATATATATATATAACCATGCTCATTACTTAATAATTTTTTATTAGTTTTTGATTGCAACTGATTTTTATCTTGTTGGAAAAATGCAGATGTCGGATTATCTATGCGAAGATTTGATTGTTGAAATATTTACAAGACTACCACCGAAATCCCTCCTCCGATTTAGATCACTCTCTAAATCGTTATATACTTGTATTTCTACCCATGGTTTTATACGCATGCACACTCTTAGATCCCCCAAAAAAATCCACTTCATTCATCTAATTAGCGATGACAAAAATGAAAAACAACAAGAATTCTTTTACACATCACATGGAGAGGAGGAGGAATTGGCATTGTATTTGTGTCCCAAACGTGGATACATTGATATAACAACAGAAGTCCCGTTCCCTTCTGGCCCACCTATTGGTTCATGTAATGGAACTTTCTGTTTGTGGACTAAAAAAGGTTTGATTCTATGGAACCCTTCAATCAGGCGCAAACTAATCGTGCCTGAATTTCCTCAGAGATCTGAACCCTTTTCGTTGGTAGGGATTGGGTTTGGATTCGATCCAATCAGTGATGACTACAAAGTTGTCCAGATATCAAATGTCAAAGGCAACAATTCATTTGTTTATGCTGTGAAGAGTGGCACATGGTGTGAGATTGCTTCCCCTAAACATCAAAATCAGATTCAGATGATCCGTTACGATTCCTTTTTTTTCAATGGAGTGTTGCATTGGGTGACATATATTAATCAAAGAGAAAAGAACAACGCATGCATTAGTTGTATACTAACATTCAATTTGAGCACTCATGTTTTTGATATGATTCCAGTGCCTATGTCCATTCGGAATTGGACGACATCGGGACTAACAACCATCCAAGGTTCTTTAGCTTTGATTTCTTGTAATGATGAAATTAGTGAAAGTTGGATTCGGGTATGGAGAGATGCTTCGTGGTCTGTGGTTTTTAAATTGAAAACAGATCAACTTTTTATTTTAGGTGTTTTGGAATTGCATCCGCAAGCTTTGTTGCTCAATACTTTCTCTCATGGGCTCCATGTTTATAATCTCAAGACGGGGGTGTCATCAAGAGTAGGCGACTTCAATGCTGCTTCAAGTTTACTTAACTTTTATCAGTGTGTTGAAACCCTCCATTTGTTAGACATGGGGGAGACTATTGCTGAAACGGAACTACAGAAGAACTATGAAAGAAAAAAATAACAACATTACATTTTGAATTTTGAACATTTTAATTACCATTTTGGTATTTGTCATTGGTACAAAAGTTTTTTTTTTAGTGAATAAATTAACACATATATAATTTCCTGCTTGTTTGCCAATAAAAGAGATATCATTGAGGGTAAAATTGTTGATGATTGATGATCACATCAAGCAGAATATACTTGTAAAATCCAGCCCATCAGGCACATTTTTCTCCATGTGAGTGCATTTAGAACTTCATATATGATCTGGCATTTCGTCGAGCACGTAGTAGGCGTCTGTGCTATGAGCGCATCTAAACCACTCAGCATATCATCAAAATTCAGAACCTGGAAACAAGCAAACTGGGCACACAACTATGAATAGACTAAAATAAACCCTCAAGTTCTTAAAGCATCAAGTTTTACATGAGCTCGGCTCGGGCTCAACTTGTTTGTGAGACCTGACTAAATGCGACTGAGCTCGGCCTAGCTAATAGTCAAATATCAAGCTCATTTTTGTTTTTAAGCTTGATAAAAAGTTTGTTTATAATTATTTGATATTTACTATTTAATTATTAGTTATAAATTAATATATAAAATTAAAATTAAAACATATATTATATAAATTTGCATTGGCTTGTTTAGGCTCGCGAGCCTAATCGAGTTTGAAAGATGAAACTTAGGCTCGAGCTCGTTTAATAAATGAGGCTGAAACTAAGCTCGAACTCGTTTAATTCGGCTCGAGTCGAGCTTTTAATGAGTTAATCCCAAATAGCTCATTAGTAGCAAACGTCATATACGGATGAAACTGCGAATTTCCATCAAGGAAAACAATCACATAAAATAAAATAAATATTCTCACAAATACCGGTTTTTTTTCTAGCCTCTGTTTTAGGATCGGACTAGTCCCACTACAACTTTTTGTTAGTTCCTTAGGTCTGTCTTTTTATGACCGGTTTAAGATGATTTCATGAACGTTTTTAGTTTGGGTTAATGAAATAGAAAGGTAACGTAGTTTAGGGTCTGTACACATTAAGGTAACAATGTTTTTTTTCGTATACATTTGCCAATTGAACTTGTTTGACATGTACTTATTAAGGTGATTTGACCGATGATCATAGGTTTTTCCTGATTTGGTATATTACGTGGCATTATGTTGTATTACGTGGCATTAAATGAAATTACTTAGCATTTTTGACACATTATATGAATGGTAATTGGAATTAGGGCTCATAAACAAAAAAACCCACCGCTTTCATTCCGTCGTTCCCCTTTCTCAATATCGAACATTTGCAATTGAAATCAATTTCTATTTCTTCGACTGTAATGACGAAGGGATCATCCCTCATCGTGGATGTCCACTATAATGGTGTATTTTCCCCAACCCCCTTGTATATTTCAACCTAGAAATTGCATCTGTACGAGATGTCAACTTCAACGCTATGGTATTTTCAGATTTCATTACATTCCTTGAAAAGCTCACAAAGAATATCAACTGCAAGGATGTTTACTACTATCTTCCACATGAATGGTTGAGTGAAGGGTTAGGAGTAATTCAAAATGAAGGAGATTACAGAGAGTTCCTTGAGGTTGGTAATGGAAGCCAAGAAAAAAGAATTAATGTGTACATTGATCAGTACAATTAACCCATTTTCGATTGGATCGAGCAGGAGAATCCTGATGAATATGATTCGGTTGTAGAGGATGAAGACGAAGTTGATGATTCTACATTTTCGGATGCGATTTTACCTGACCATGAAGAGGATGAAGTGGTGTCAAGTAAGAAACCACTTGATGATTCATTTCTTAATGCCCTTTGTCCTAACAAGAAATCAGAAGATGGTTCCAACACATATGCAACAAACGAAGAAGTTGATGTGAAACTAACGTATCCCGTCCATGATCCAAACCAAAATTGGAAGAAGATGGTTCCTATACTAGGTATGAAGTTTTTTGACCCCGATGAACTTAAATGTTTATTGGGTAATTATGTTGTTAGACATGGATACAGTTTATGGTATGAAAAAAGTGATAAGAACAGGTTGTTAGCTAAATGTAGCAAAGGTACAACACATAAATGTCCATTTAGACTCTGGGCCACTTGGATGAAGGACGAACATTCTTTTCAAATTAAGTCACTGAAAGATGATCATAATTGCTCCAGGTCATTCAAACTTGGAGCAATTGAGAATTATAGGTGGATTGGGAAGCATTTTGTTAATGAAATATTAAAAAGACCAAAAATGAGCTTAAGAAAAATGAAAGCTAAAATTTCCAAAAAATTTAATATTAATGTTAGTTTAAGGCAGTGTAGAAATGCAAGAAGGTTTTCATTGATTAAGATTAAAGGTACTTTGGTTGAGCATTATGGAAGGTTGTAGCATTATGGTGAGGAGATTATGAGGTATAACCCAGGGTTTACGGTAAGAATGGATGTGGACATCATGCCTGACTCAACTATATATTTTTCAAAGTACTATGTTTGCTTCAAAGGTGTTAGGGACGGTTGGATAGAGGGATGTAGAAAGGTGATTTGTGTAGATAGCTGCTAATTGAAAGGCTTGTGTAAGGGTGAGCTTCTTGTAGTAATGGGTAGAGATGCGAATAACAACATCTACCCTATCACGTGGGCTGTGGTAAATGTTGAGAATAAAGTTTATTGCAAGTGGTTTCTTGACATTCTCATGGATGACCTTGGAGGGGGAAATGGTAGTGGACTTACTATCATTTCAGATGAACATAAGGTATTAGATTGGTTTCTTTTTGCTTTATGCTTTTTACTTTTTAATTGTTTAATATTAAGTTTTACATTCACCAACATGTTTTAATTTTGACAGGGATTGTTAGAAGTTGTGAAAGAAAGGATTCCAGAAGTTGAGCATAGGCAATGTGCTAGGCACATATATGCTAATTTTAAGAAGAAGTTTGATGGTGAACATTACAAAAAATTGTTTTGGGCTGCCGTAAATAGTACCACTATACCACAGTTTGAAGAAGCCATGGATGGAATTAAGAAATTAAACCCCAATACCTATGATCATCTTATTGAAAGGGAACCAAAATATTGGTCAAAGGCTTTCTTTGTAGAAGGAAGCTAGGAACTGTGATGCTATGGAAAATGGTGTCTCAGAAAGTTTTAATAATGCAATCAGGGATGCTAGAAGAAAGTCGATCATCACAATGTTGGAAGAAATAAGGGTTTAGGCCATGGAGAGGATGTATAATCAAAGGATCATGGCTGAAGAGTGGGATTTAGATATTTACGCAACAATTAGAAAGGAGTTAAAAGATAATAATATAACTCAAAGGTGAGTAACATAATGTTTTAAATTTACATTAGCTAATGATTGATTTGATTTGGGGTGTTAAATTACCTTTTTTTTTAGATTTTGGGGAGTTTATCCAAGTGGTAATCAACAATTTGAAGTAAGATTTGGTAATGATGCATTTGATTTAGATCTAATCAGAAGGATATGTGAATGTAGAAGTTGGCAATTGAGAGGTATCCCATGCTTGCATGGCTTGGCTGCAATTGCATACCTGAATCATAATGTAGAGTCATATGTGGCACCTTGTTTTAGCAAACAAAGTTTCCTTTCAAGCTAATCTTACAATGTCCACCCTTTAAATGGTAGTCCAATGTGGCCGAAAACAATTTATCAAAAGCCTTTACGTCCAAAAAAAAATAAAAAATAAAATAAAATAAAAAAACTACCAGGCAAACCAAAGGTTAAACGAACAAAGGATAAGTCAGCATTTGAAGGTACTGGTAAAAAGACGCATACAATATCACGTGCAAAAGGGTTGCAAAAGTGTAGTAATTGCAGAGGCATTGGATACAAGAAATCAAGTTGTCTAGGAAAAGGTAAAAATGAATTTATTTAGTGTAGTTCTATGTAATTGGAAACTAATACTAGTTTGTTTTCTCAGGAAGGGGAATTACAAGTGGAAGGGGAAGTACAAGTGGAAGTGGAAGTGGACATGTACCCATACAAGAACCTAGACAAGAACCCGTTCAAGAACATGTACAAGAACTTGTTGAAGCTCTTGTTGAAGCTCTTGTTGAAGCTCCTGTTCAAGCTCCCAGAGCTTCAAGAATTAGAAAGATGCATGTGCGAAAGAGGAAAGTTTCAGAACGTATAACCGAGATTGGTCTAAGTAAGAAATTTATCCCCAAAGGAGGGATTGGTTGTAGTCAAAACAAGCCAGTAACTTTAGAATGATGTGCTTGTTTACTACTAGTATCTTTTGTCATCTAACACAAACTTTTAGTCTTTTGCATGGAATTGGTAACAAACCTTAAGTCTTTTGTCATGTAACTATGCTACCTTACTACTGAATGATGTAATGCTATTATGATACTAGTTAAGGGGTATTTTGGTCATAACCTGCTTCAAGGTTATGTTGATTAATGTGTTAAGGGTATTTTGTAGTACAATTGTTTCTATTAATGTGCATCCTACTTTGAAATCTGTTTCTATGAAATTTGTTTTTACCAAAACTACAAATCCAAGGGTAAATTGGTCAAAATAATTTCTATTTTATCATCCTACTTTGAAATCTGTTTCTATGAAATTTGTTTTACCAAAACTACAAATCCAAGGGTAAATTGGTCAAAATAATTTCTATTTTATCATCCTACTTTGAAATCTGTTTTACCAAAACTGCAAATCCAAGGGTAAATTGGTCAAAACAATTTCTATTTTATCATCCTACTTTGATTCTACTTTAGTATCCTACTTTGAAATCTGTTTCTGTGAAATTTGTTTCATATCAAAATAATATAACAAATCAGATCCCATTCATATCAAAATAAGTGTTACAAAGTACATTACATCTTAATACAACTTCAAAAGATTAGAAATACCATTTCACCATCTAAAAGATTACAACCAACACAACCTTAGCATTAATCTACTTCTTGATGATTACAATTACTACTTCAAAAGACTAAATAAACAGATCACAATGAAAACAACCAACAAACACTTAATAGTAAATTGTTTATTCTTTACTTCTTCCAGCTCTTTTCTAAGGCTCAAAATGTCACGTTGCATAACTTCAAGTGTTTCATTAGGTTCTACCCATTCCCAAAGACCACACCTTTCGTTAGCTTTCTATGTAAACCGATAACATAAACAAGAGGATCAAGGAGTGAAATAACCAATACAACAACAAATATGAACCAAAATCTAAAAATCAAAAAAATGGCATATCAGGCATATCATAAACTTTCTTTCAGGGTTGTTTTCCGTCCTTGATGTGCGGATTTGAGATGGAAGGCCACAGTAGTAAGGGTGAATCCAAGCCTTAGAGGTGAGGGGGAGAATGTTGAAGAAGTCGTCGATATTTTAGGACACCAATCTGTTCCTAAGGTAAAATCATAACAATTTGGTTAAATAAAGGATGAGTAGAGGGTGCATATGCCACGTAATATGCCAAATCAGCAAAAACCTACGATCATCGATCATATTACCTTAATAAGTACAGGTCAAACAAGCTCAATTGGCAAATGTATACGAAAAATACATTGTTACCTTAATGTGTACAGACCCTAAACTACGTTACCTTTCTATGGCATTAACCCTTTTAGTTTTTTACTCTTTTGGCAATATATAATGTATATATATACGTATTTGTTGAAGGCCAAGGTCATGTCCTTTCTTCAATATCTTACCAAAAAGTTTGGTTTTTTAAAAGCCACAAGACCATAGTTTCGTTAACCTCATTAATAAAATTGTCCAAAAAAGTTCATTTCTTGATTTTGGGAGCAAGTTCTTACATAGCCAATTGTTACCGAAGTTGTAACATCCAAAAATCGAGACCGAAAAATTTTTGTTTTGAAATATATATTATTTATGAAAATAGTTAACGGAGAACAACATTTAATATCATTTCAAACATAAAGTCACAAATCACAAGTCTCAAACTACTTTAGCAAATGGTGTATTATCAGAGTACAATCCCAGGTTCCTCAATGCGGAAAATCATCTATGAAGGTGTGATGCACTGCTACCTTGCCGGCTCCTTCCCCTTAGATGAAGAGGTACCTGAAAGCAAAACTAAAAACCGTAAGCACAAAGCTTAGTGAATTCCCCCATCATACCCATACCAAATAATGCATAATCTTCAGTATCTTCCAACCGGTGACCGGGAACTAACCTCCCCTTCGGTATCTTTCAACAGTAACTGGGAGCTACCCTCCCATTCGGTATCTTTCAACCGGTAACCAGGAGCTACCCTCCCCTTCGGTATCTTTCAACCGGTAACCAGTAACTAACCTCCCCTTCGGTATCTTTCAACCGGTAGCCGAGAGCTACCCTCCCCTTCGATATCTTTCAATCGATAACTGGGGAGTATTCCACCCCTACTACTGCTAATGCATATCAAGCACAACAGGCATACCAAGCATAATAATCATATCAAGCATAGTAATCATATCACACATAAACCCTAGATGATTATCACAAAGACAACCATCTACGCAACGCCCTTACTGATGGGTCGGCATTGTGGCTGTAGACCCACCCCTACTAGGAGGAAACTTACCTCAAAGTCGCGTAGTGTCTGCACTGATCTCAGTATGAAAATCAACTCTCCTCGGATACTCGCTCCCTACACCACAACCTCAAATGAGTAGGAAATATGCCAAGACTTCTGGATCCACTTGGTCTCTCTTGTTCTCCCAACCTTACTTCTCCTCTTCCAACTTCAAACACACAAAAAAAAGGCACCAAAAACTCAAGAACACTCAAATAAGGCTTAGGATTTTCGAATTAGGGTTTCTCTGGGATGGAAGGAACAATGGGGGCTGTATTGGGCGTTATAAGTTGTTTAAGTAGGGTGCAAACCCTCAAATTTTAGGGTTTCATCCGGACAACTCCTACTCGTCGAGTCGGTTACCCGACTCGTTGAGTAGGTCACTTAAATCCCTGAAGAATGTCGAGTCTACTCGACGAGTTGGGCCTCCAACTCGCCGAGTCCCAAAGTAAAACTTGAAGTTTCTTGAATTCAAATACGTACCAGGAATCGGGTGTTACAGAAGTTGTCGTTGACAACAACAAATTTATATGAACAAATATGAGTACATGATTGATTCTTCAGTTTGTATTAAATACTTTTTCTTTTTCTTTTTTTGGATTGCTTAATGTTCATCATTTGCTTGGTTCATATGATTTCCAGGCTCGATACATTCAAGGTCGGTCTGTTGATTTTGAAGACCCTATATGAAAAATTAAAATTAGCCTCTAAATATTTTTTATATAATAAAAATCGTTGATAGTACGATAAGTCGATAATTGTTATAAAATTAATTAAAACAAGAATTGTCACTATTCCATAACTAATCTATGGCCAATACTAATGTACAAAAAATAATTTTGGACCCCAAAAGACATTGGTCATGTATGACTCCACACCTACACATGCCTACGGCCGAGGACGGATACATGTCTGGGGAAGGGGATTAAAAATATTCTTGCAATTTTGAAGCAAAGGTATTATGGTCATTTTATAATTAAAATGTTTGTAAATAACAAAATATGTTTAAAAGTATTTTCTTTTCCATAAAGGATTTGGGCAAATATGATATTTTGGAAGCTTATGAAGGATATACATGATATTTATAATTAAACGGGACAAATATAATATTTTAATGTTTATTTAGAGCATATACAAAATTCTACCTAAAATTTCGTTGCCTTCATTTATAACAATGTCTTTTCAACATCTTTATCTTTTTTCTATAGTAATTGTACGAACTCCTTCGCCACAATGATTTCTAAAGTATAATGGACATTATTGTTAACTATGGTTTTGCCTACGCACACCTTCATGATGATGTCGAGGTTCATTTGTACAACTACTTCTTTGGGCGGTGTTGTAGAGGAGTCATCAGAAAACATCATTCTCGGAAAAGATAAAATTAAAACTATAATGTTATAAGTAAGTTTTATCTTAATTGTTTTTGTATTCTATAATTTATAAATGCTCCTTATGAAAATTATTCAACATTTTGATATATTTGTTATTAGGAACTTCGGATGGTATGGTCTAACACTCTAACTTCACCTAATGCGATATATGTATAAGGGTCGGACTAATGTTCATTTTAGCACTCCAAGTAGGGGTTAGAAATGAGTTATATGGCCTTGAGACTAGATAAAGGTCGGGCTGGGCATAGCTAACAATCATCCAAAATCCTTTTCTTCATCATCATTCACTGCTCATCTTCTCCCTCTTTTCGGATGAGTGGTTTTTTAATAATAAGTCAAAATTGTCTTCTTTAAGATCTTCATTTTTTGCCTTATAGTTTCTTATTGATTGAAAAAATCACAAACTAAATCAATTTGAATTGTATCACTCATATATAAGCCGACCCTAATAAGTCGGTGGTAGTGCAAGGTGTGGCCGCACATGGCCACGAACAAAAATAGGGCCTTATTTTAACGTCTTAAGCCAATTTTATTTACTCTTTAATGAATAAATCAATAGAACATAATTCATAGTAGATATATGCCCACAAATTTTGTTGATATTTTATCAGAGTTGTTTTTTTTTTCAATTTAACAAAGTGTAAAAATAACTACATATAAAACAAATTCATATGTCTTGTCTTTTACCCAATAAACAAACCTGGTGCATTGTTGAATTATATATATACATATATATATATATATATATATATATATATATATATATATATATACACACACACACACGAAGAATCTAAGTATAAAAATAAAATCTATAATATTAATATTGCAGGAAACTATAAAAAACAGAACTTTAAGGGGGACATTAAATCCAAAATCAAAAGCCTAAAAATTCAAGGGTTACCTTCAAATTGGGAACAAGAAAACAACAAGAATTAATCTGCCTATCCAATCGGATTACAAACACCATTTTTTGCTGCCGGCGCATTAGATTGGGTTGCCGAAAACACAATGGCCCCCACAGCTTTTGTTGTCGCAATCGGTCTCCGTATACGTCTCTATGTTGCAATCGGTCTCGACACATTAATGAGGAGGCTCAATAGTGTCAGCCGCATGAGATGATCATGATGAACAGATAGTGCTCTGATGGTTTGTAGATGACGAAGGCGTGCCCTAAGTATAGAGAGAAAAAGAGAGAGGTCGAGGAAGAGAGAGAGAGAGAGAGAGAGAGAGAGAGAGAGAGGGTGAAGTATATGTGAGGTTATAGAATTAAAGAATTATTTAATTACTATCATACCATTTTGTCCATTTAGAAGTTACATTTTCATACCAATAATTTTAGAATTAACATAAATGGCCAGATGAATAATAGCCTTAGATTTGGATACTTAGATGGTTAATTTAGATTTGTTCTCGTCTTTTCAACATTTTAAGTGTTCTCATGTGATCCTATATATATATATATATATATATATATATATATATATATATATATATATATATATATATATATATATATATATATACGGGTGAGATCCGTTGAGAACTCATACTTTCCCGTGAACCTAAGAACTAAAAATGGAGCGTTAGATCAAAATTAATTCATTAAGGACATGATCGTTATCTTACCAATCTCATTTAATGTTATTTTTTTTGTTATTCGAAATATTAATAAAATGTTGTAAAAATTAACATAATAAATCAAATTTTGGATTTTTTTAAATAAAAATAATTTTCTGTTTTTTTTAAATGGAGATTTAAATTTTTTTTTTCATAAAACTTGTGTTTTAAAAAATTGGAAAAAAAGTATTTGTTTTAAAAAAAACTGAAAATATTTCAAAAAAAACCGCAATTTAAAAAAAAAAAAAACTACAATTTTTTCAAAAAAAAAAGAACTTTTTTCAAAAAAAAAAAAACTGTAATCTTTATGAAAAAACTGCAATTTTTTTAAAAAGTAAATTTTTAAAAATCAGTAAATTAAAAAAATAAAAACTAGAATATTTAAAAAAAAAACTCTAATTTTTTTAACAAAAAAATCATCGTTTTAGGTGCATATATGCACATACATATTTCTTATACTATAATATCCGTAAGTAAATCATAAAAAAATATCATTTTTATTAATCAGCCTATAAACATAATACTCCAAGTATTTTATTTGATACAAAATAAAACATAAAAAATTATAAAAAAAAACTACAAAGATACACAGTGTTATCATTTCTTCATATCATGGTTTCCATGTTTTTCTTCAATTTATCATTTTTCACCTCTTCAATATTTTCCACAAATTCTTCAAAATCTACAAGAAAATTAAAAAAAATTTATCAATGCAAGAACACTCATAAAAATGCACATGTATATACATTTAAGATTTACATGCAATTACATAATGTGATATATACATGTGATTGTATCTTTTAAGATTTAAATGTGAAATTTACAAAAAAAAAAATAATAATTAACGAACAACACTGACACAAAATGCATATGTGCATATAGACGTAATTTATATGTGATTCACTTGTGATTTACATGTGAATCACATGTAATTCATATGTTATTCACTTGTGATTTACATATGAATCATATGTATTTGATATGTGATTCATTTGTGATTTACATGTGATTAATATGTGAATAACATGTGATTTACATATGAATCACATATAATTCATATGTGATTCACTTGTAATTTACATGTGAATCACAAATGAATTATATGTGAATTACATGTGATTTACATGTGAATCACATGTAATTCATATGTGAATGGCATATTATTTACATGTGAATCACATGTAATTCATATGTGATTCACTTGTGATTTACATGTGAATCATATTTGAATTACATGTGAATCACATGTAATTCATATGTGAATTGCATGTTATTTACATGTGAATCACATGTAATTCATATGTGATTCACTTGTGATTTACATGTGAATCACAAGTGAATCATATGTGAATTACATGTGATTTACATGTAAATCACATGTAATTCATATGTGAATTTCATATTATTTACATGTGAATCACATGTAATTCATATGTGATTCACTTGTGATTTACATGTGAATCACAAGTAAATCATATGTAAATTACATGTTATTTACCCACCAACTAATGCATCTTTACCCACCAGCTACAACCACCAAACTACCACCATCAAATATTCATATACATATATAATTCTCATGAAATAAAACATATATAATATAATAAAACCACCAACATACCTACACAATCAAATTTAGGTCATCTTCTCTCTGCAACACCTCACAAGCTTTTCTCCTAATGTTGATGAGATCTTCATCAAATTTCTCATAGAATGATTTTAATAATCAAAATACATATTAACAAACTGTATGGTTGTTAATAGTAATCTATCACACCCCCAAATTGAGATGGCGGAAACGTTGGGGGGTGGAGGACATCATGTACAGTATCACAACAATTGCATCATAGTAATCAAAGTAAGCACAACCATTACATTGAATATATAAGGTATTTACATATGTTTGATACATAGTTTGTATACAGCAAAAGTATAAAAGACGCGACTCTATATGCTCCGTCTTCTCAAAAGCCTGCAAGCGTACCTGTCTACTGATTCCCTGAGAATACAAGTGATTTTGAAAGTGTATCAAATTTAAGTTGGTGAGTTCATAAGATTGTTTTTGTAATGAAAACCTGTCTTTGAATCTGTAAAATGTTTGTATGCTTCTCAATAAAATCCAATATTTTCTTTAGTAGTGTAACCAACAACGTATGTTTGTTACTGTAGTCTGTAGTAGTATATGAAAATGTTAGTTTGTATGCCTGGTTAGCACCGACTATATTGTGTAGAGTTTTTTGTATGATAACCCTGGCTACCACCAGTATGTATATTATGTTCTATTAATGTGGCAACCCGAATCTCTTTCCGTTAACGTTAGCCCGACTACGTTAAATAAAATTGACTTTCATTTTGTTCCGTCAAATTCTTATGGTTTGGAAAATCATTTAAGTTATATACATTTAAATTTTATATAAGAGTCAGAAACAAAATCACACGAAAACCTAAGTTTCCTTCGAAAATCAACAATCCGGTCTGATTGGTGTTCACAGTCGTGAACCCGATCACAGCCATAAACCGTTCACGGCTGGGTGGACCCCACCACCAACCATGAACCCAACCTATATATATGTGTTCCTACACCACATTTACACTTTTCCGACCGAAAACTCATCTATTTTCTCTCTAAGCTCCTAACCGCAAACTCAAGATTACCCCCATTTTCTTCCGAAAATCATCAAAAATCACCTTTGGGTGTTGTTGTGGAGCCTCTAAAATGCGTTTTTCACCGATTCAGCAAACCTCCGTTGAAGGGTGTACGGACGTGAACCCTTCAAATCTTCAAATCTTCAAGGGCCGAAATCTATAAACGACCGCAAAACATTCAAATCCTTACAAAGAACACCAAGAACCGTTCACGGCCGTGAACCATGTACGACCATGAACACTGTCCAACAGTGAACACTTTGGATACCAAAACCCTTCATCTACTTCATCAGTCTCTGTAACATTCCTTAACCAAAAGCAAGTGTTTTCCAACACTATAATTAATGGTTTTGCTAATAAAATGAACATATGTATTTAATTTTTATTAGGATCCCGTTAAGTGTCGCGTACATCAACTTGAGGGTCTTCGTTTACAGTCTCGTTGTCCGACACTTTCACGCAACCATCAGTGAGTTCATACCCCTACACTTTTACTATTTTTAACGTTTTGAGGGGGAATACAAGCCAAACACAAATGATTTTGTGAACATATACCAAATAATTTCAACATGTTTAAAACTTATGTAATTGATACAATCAAAATATTTCCACGTTTTATAAAATATTTGGATATTTTATCGCTTTTGTAACATGCTAAGCATAAGGGACGTTTTCAACTTACAGTCAAAATTGCATATTTTCAGATCAATACATGAACCAAGTACATAACATACATGAAAACTATAATAGGTATAGTTTGGGATTTCAAAATACAGTTTTACAATATTAGAGCTTATACATTACTACTTTCGGATTTCAAGACTACTACACTAAATAATTATTTAAGTATAATTATTATTACTCTACAAAGTGTACAAACGGATTAAAATACTAGAAAACGATATAGAACCACATGTAAACTAGTTAATACAGGATTGTGAGACATCTCTTCAATTGTACCCTCCGGGGTACAGAATAAATCCTATCATTTGGCGTAACCAGAGTCTCCTGGAGGGAGAGCATGAGATTTATAAATAGATATATTCGGGACTAACAATCCCACAACTAAATTGCTAGCTACAGTTAGGCAGTCATGCCTAGGGTGACAAATATCATACCATCTGACGCCTGAAGAACGTCACAGAGGTGATCAGTAATATCAAGCATGGTTATACGACTCACAATTGTATAAACTAACCTTTGTTTATGGGATTTCATTCTTCACTAGTTTTGTTATAATTAATAGAACTACTATACATTACACTAGAGGATTCCAGGAACACAATACATGGTTTTATTTTAAGTAATGAAACTATTTTTCATACTGGTGGTAACCAGGGTTTTCAAACAGAACATTCTATACATTATTGGTAATAGCCAGAGTTTTCATACAAAGGGTTTTCATTCAAAACAACGATATACAATACAGCTGGTGGTAACTAGGCACATGAACTAGTACATTATACACTATTACAGAACACAGTAAAAAACATATATGTTAGAAAATATTGGATTTTCTTGGGAAGCATACAAACATTTTTACAGACTCAATGATAGCTTTTCCTTACAAAAATATTTTTAGGAACTCATCAGCTTAATGCTGATACTCTTTCTAAATTGCTTGTATTCTCAGGAAACCAATAGACAGGTACTCTCGAAGGCTTTTGAGAAGACGGAGCGTATAGAAACACGTATTTTATATTTTTTTATGATTTTGATGTATACAAACTATGTAACAAACAAATGTATATACATATATTTCAATGTAATGGTTGTGTTTACTTTGATTACTATGATGCAATTGTTGTGATATTGTACATGACGTCCTCCACCCCCGAACGTTTCCGCCATTTCGGTTTGGAGGTGTGACAGATTGGTATCTGAGCTATTGTTTATACTAAACTAAGTATACCGAACCTTACATGGTATACAACTATAAACACTAAGGGTCCAAAGTGCTCTGAACTAAAAGTATACTTTTAAAAATATAAGTATTTTATGAGAAGTACACAAGTATACATACATACATACCAGAAACAGTATCAGAAGTAGAACAAAATAAAAGTATTTGGATGTTGGACACTGCAGTTAAACCTGGATAGTTATGTAATCCTGTCTGGAATAAATTTAGCCTGATCAACTATATTTATTTGAGACCCGACCAACATGTGTTTGGGAGTGACTATGGTGTTGCAACAGGCCTAAAACTTACCAAGCTATGTACAACAAGAGATCAATAGAACATAACATACAACTTAAAATACTATAGGAGTATTTTATCTAGATCCAAACTCAGTGTAGAGATTCATTCCAAGTGTTTCTACTTATTTCTTTTCTAGCGATAGTTTGCTTGTATTGGTAGCTTTTCTTTGAATATCGCTTAGTAGAACACTTTATCTATCAGGTTGAGATATGTCTCGTTTCATATCACTTGATTCTAAAATCTAGGGGACTTACCATCTTCTTCTTCTTGATTATTTTAGAATAATATGCATCCAAAGAATAGACCCAACAGAAAGAACGACAATCCCCTGACAGATTTGATGCCGCCACCTCCTCAGTACGATCCAGCTGTCTTCCAAACAGCTGTGACAGCTGTCGTGGCTGCTGCAATGTCCCAGATCAACACCAGTGGTAAAAGTGGGGTGAGTAGTGGTTCCCCAACATCCAATCTCGGTGACAGCCATGGTCACACCAGGGAATGTACATACAAATATTTTTCAAATGCTAAGACGCGGTCTTTCGATGACATTGGAGGTGTCATTGCCCTGACTCAATGGTTCGAGAAGACAGAGTCAATCTTTGAGATATGTGTTTGCCCCGAATCTAGCAAGGTGAAGTTTGCAATGTGCACATTCACCGACAGAGTGCTAACTTGGTGGAATGGCCAAGTCAAATCCCTAACTCTTTCGGTGGCTAATGCCATGAGTTGGGAGGATCTGAAAGAAATAATGTTCGTTGAGTACTGCCCACAAGGCGAGATGCAAAAGCTAAAGGAGGAGCTCTAGAATTTAAATATGAAAGGCTCCGACATTGCTGCTTACACTGAGAGATTAAGTGATCTTGCTCTTCTCTGCCCAAGAATGGTCACCCCATAGAGCAAGAAAGTAGAAAGATTTATATAAGGATTGACACACTCAGGGAAATGTCCTGGCTGCAAATCTGCTGAGGTTTGACAGTTCCAAATGGTTGGTGTAGACTTTGATTGATCATGGAGGTCGCCATGATCCCGTGCCTGCTGCCCACGAACCACCGAAGGAGAGCGGTGGAAAGAAAAAGTTATGGAACAAGCGCAAGGGAAAATATTCACAGGAGCCCTCCAAGAAGCAACAAATAGTGGCAGTTCATGTCGTTGCTACTTATGCTGCTGCCCATACAGCTTAAACACCTGCCAGTAGATATGTTGGTACCCTCCCAAGGTGCGTCAAGTGTAACTTCCACTATCATGGGCCGTGCTGGGAAATGCTGTGAAATAACTGTGACAAGAAGGGGCATACAACTCGGTTTTGCAAGACACAAGTCCAACCAACCAATCAGGCCCATGGAGCTGGAGTGAGCCAAGCATGTTATGGATGTGGTGAGACCGGGCATTACAAGAGGAATTGCCCAAAGGCAACAACAGCTGGCAACACGGGGAAAGTGCCAGCTATGGGCCAGGAGGAGGCGGTTGCTGATCACACAGTAGTTTTAGGTACGTTCCTCCTCGACAACTTTTATGCATGCATTCTTTTTGATAGTGGTGCGGAGAGAAGTTTTGTTAGTCATGCATTCAAGCATCTAATCAAGCATAAATCCCAACCCCTAACCGAAACCTTTACCGTCGAGATGGATAACTGTAAGAAAGAGAGCACTGACGACATATTAATAGGTTGTACCCTTACCCTAAATAATTATTCCTTTCCCATCGATCTCATGCCGGTCTCCATTAAAAAATTCGATGTCATTATCGGCATAGACTGGTTAAGTCTTCATCGTGCCGATATTCTCTGTTTCGAGAAAGTCATTCGCCTCAATTTGCCTAATGGTGAAGCCCTCATCCTTTATGGTGATAAACTCAGCAAAGACCTACATATCATATCTTGCATCAAAGCCCAAAACTATCTGCAAAAAGAGTATCAAGCGTTCCTAGCCCATGTCATTAACGAAAAGCAAGAAGTTAAAGACCTCGAGAGCATCCCCGAAGTCTGCAACTTTCCTAATATCTTTCCCGAAGATCTTCCCGGAATCCCTCCGGAACGCCAAGTTGAGTTCCATATCGACTTAATCCCAGGAGATACCCCTATAGCCAAATCCCCTTACCGTCTAGCGCTGGCAGAAATGCAAGAGTTATCTAGCCAGCTTAATGAACTGCTCAACAAAGGATTCATTAGACCGAGCTTCGCACCCTAGGGAGCCCCGGTATTATTTGTGAAAAAGAAGGATGGATTCTTTCGGATGTGTATAGATTATCGCGAACTAAATAAGCTCACCATCAAGAATCGTTATCCTCTTCCCCGAATCGACGACCTCTTCGATCAACTGCAAGGAACCAAATACTTCTCAAAGATAGACATAAGATCGGGGTACCATCAGTTACGAGTCCATGAGGGGGATATTCCTAAGACAACATTTCGGACTCGGTATGGTCACTACGAGTTTGTAGTGATGCCCTTTAGTCTGACCAATGCACCGGCGGTATTCATGGATCTGATGAATCGGGTGTGTCGCCCCTTCCTAGAGAAGTTCATGATAGTATTCATTGATGATATACTTGTCTATTCCCGAAGCAAGGAAGATCATAGACATCACTTGAGGCTAGTGCTAGAAACATTACAAGTGGAGAAACTGTATGCACAATTCTCTAAGTGCGAATTCTGGATCAGAAAATTAACTTTCCTCGGTCACCTGGTTAGCAAGGAAGGCATACACGTGGACCCTTCCAAAATCAACACGATTGAGAATTGGTCAGCACCGAAGACGCCTACATAAATCCATCAATTTTGGGTCTCGCTAGCTACTATCGCCGATTTATCCAGAATTTCTCCAGAATTGCTAAGCCTCTAACCACCCTGACTCAGAAAGGTGTATCCTTTAGTTAGGGAGAAAAGCAAAACACTGTGTTTCAAACATTGAAGCGGGCCTTATGCAGCGCACCTATCCTGTCTCTACCAGAAGGGACGGACGACTTTGTTGTCTACTACGATGCAACCAATCAGGGCCTAGGTTGTGTGCTTATACAGCAAGGAAAAGTCATTCCTTATGCCTCAAGAAAACTGAAAGCACACGAAGTCAATTATACAACTGACGACCTGGATTTGGGAGCAGTGGTCTTCACATTAAAGACATGGAGACATTATCTCTGCGGAACCAAGTGCACTGTCTTCACCGACCATAAGAGCCTACACCATATTTTCGATCAGAAGTAATTGAGCATGAGGAAACGACATTGGGTGGAGCTACTTAATGATTATGAGTGTGAAATACGCTATCATCTAGGCAAGGCTAATGTGGTAGCAGATGCCCTCAGCCGGAAGGAGTACTTAGGTCGCAGAGTGAAGGCACTGATTATGACCATCATTCCCATATATCCGCTCAGATCAGAGAGGCTCGGCTAGAAGCCTTGAAACCAGAGCACATGTCGAATGAAGCTTTGAGGGGAATGGAAAAGAACTTTGAGATCAAGGGAGACGTAGTCTATTATTTCATGAACCGGATCTGGACCCCAAAGTTCGGCGGTTATAGAGAGGTTGTTATGAGCGAAGCTCACAGGACTCGATACTCCGTTCACCCAATTCAGATAAGATGTATCTGGATCTCAAAAAGCTCTATTGGTGGCCAAATATGAAAGCAAAGATGACTACCTTTGTGGGCAAGTGCCTGACTTCCGCCAAGGTGAAGGTGGAATATCAAAAGCCCGCAGGTCTACTTCAACAACCAGAAATACCTTAGTGGAAGGGAGAAAGGATTATGATGGATTTCATCACTAAATTTCCCAAGTCTACGCGTGGGTACGATACCGTCTGGGTAATTGTCGACAGATTGACTAAATCCCCCCACTTCCTGCCAATCAAAGAAACCTTCAAGATGGAGAGACTGACACAAACCTACATGCAAGAGATAGTCCGACTGCATGGTGTGCCTATGCCCATTATCTCTGATCGGTATAGCAAATTCACCTCAATATTTTGGTAGACACTGCAAAAGGTTCTTTGAACTATGTTGGATATGATCACAACATACCATCTGAAAACCGATCGGTAAAGTGAGAGGACCATTCAGACATGTAGAGATTATGTGTTATAGATTTTGGTAAGTCATGGGACACCTATTTTCCCTTGGTCGAGTTCTCCTACAACAACAGCTATGATACCAGTATCAAGGTTGCACGGTTTGAAGCCCTCTATGGCCGTAAGTGCAGATCCCCACTGTGTTGGGCTGAGGTGGGTTACATGCAACTAGCTAAGGGTCAAGTCCCCGGCATCACTCTCACAGGCCCAAAAATCAATCGAGAAACCACCAAAAAGATGGTGCAAATTCGTGACCGAATGAAAGCCTCCATGGATAGATAAAAGAGCTACGCCGACAGAAGATGAAAAACCTTAGAATTCCAGGTTAGTGACCGTGTAATGTTTAAAGTCTCACCCTGGAAGGGTGTGATAAGTTTTGGGAAGCATGGAAAGCTGAATTTGAGATACATTGGGCCATTCGAGATTCTCGCTAGGATCGGTTCCGTAGCATACAAACTTCATTTACCCCAAGATCTTAGCAACATTCATCCTGTCTTCCATGTGCCGAACCTTAAAAAGTGTTTGTCCGACGAAACCCTTGTGATCCCTCTTGATGAGATCGAGATCAACGAGAACCTTAATTTCGTGGAAGAGCCATTTGAAATCATGGATCGGGAAGTCAAATGAACAAAGAAAAGTCGCATACCGATAGTGAAGGTCCGCTGGAATGCCAAGCGGGGACTTGAATTCACTTGGGAGCGAGAAGACTCAATGCAACAGAAATACCCTCATCTTTTTCTGAGTCCATGATTTGTATTCTATGTTAGAATTTCGGGACCAAATTCCCTCTATCAGGGGGATGATGTGGCAACCCGAATCTCTTTCTGTTAACATTAGCCCGATTCCATTAAATAAAATTGAATTTCATTTTGCTCCGTCAAATTCTTATGGTTTGGAGAATCATTTAAGTTATATATATTTAAATTTTATATAAGATTCGGAACCAAAATCGCGTGAAAACTCAAGTTTCCTTTGAAAATTAACAATCTGGTCTAATTGGTGTTCATAGCCGTGAACCCAATCACGGCCATAAACCGTTCATGGTTGGGTGGACCCCACCACTAACCATGAACCCAACCTATATATATGTGTTCCTACCCCTCATTTACACTTTTCTGACCGAAAACACATCTATTTTCTCTCTAAGCTCCTAACCGCAAACTCAAGATTACCCCCCTTTTCTTCCAAAAATCATCAAAAATCACCTTTGGGTGTTGTTGTGGAGCCTCTAAAACGCATTTTTCACCGATTCACCAAACCTCCGTTGAAGGGTGTACGGCTGTGAACCCTTCAAATCTTCAAATCTTCAAGGGCTGAAATCTGTTCACGGCCGCAAACCATTCAAGGACCGTGAACCCTTTAAATCCTCACCAAGAATACCAAGAACCGTTCATAGTCGTGAACCGTGTACGGCCGTGAACACTATCCAGCAGTGAACACTTTGGAAACCAAAAACCCTTCATCCACTTCATCAGTCTCGGTAACATTCCTTAACCAAAAGCAAGTGTTTTCCAACACTATAATTAATGTTTTGCTAATAAAATGTGTATTTAATTTTTATTAGGATCCCGTTAAGTGTCGCGTACATCAACTCAAGGGTCTTCGTTTACAGTCTCATTGTCCGACACTTTCATGCAACCATCAGTGAGTTCATACCCCTATACGTTTACTATTTTTAACGTTTTCAGGGGGGAATACATGCCAAACTGAAATGATTTTTGTGAACATATACAAAAGAATTTCAACATATTTAAAACTTATGCAATTGATGAGATCTGAATCAAATTTCTCATAGAATGATTTTAATAATCAAAATACATATTAACAAAGTGTTAGGTTGTTAATAGGAATCTGTCACGCCCCTAAACCAAGACGAAGGAAACGTTCGGGGGTGGAGGACATCATGTATAGTATCACAACAATTGCATCATAGTAATCAAAGTAAGCATAACCATTACATTGAATATATAAGGTATTTACATCTGTTTGATACATAGTTTATATACAGCAAAAGTATAACAAAAGTATAAAAGACGCGACTCTATATGGTCCATCTTCTCAAAAGATTACAGTCGTACCTGTCTACTGATTCCTGAGAATACAAGCGATTTTGAAAGTGTATCAACATTTAAGTTGGTGAGTTCATAAGAACGTTTTTGTAATGAAAACCTGTATTTGAATCTGTAAAATGTTTGTATGCTTCTAAAGAAAATCCAATATTTTCTTTATTAGTGTAAGGTGGTCTTAGACCTTTAGACCAAAAACGTATGTTCGTTACTGTATTCTATAGCAGTATATGAAAATGTTAGTTTGTATGCCTGGTTACCACCGGTTGTACTATGTAGAATTCTTTTGTACGAAAAACCTTGTATGATAACCCTAGCTACCACCAGTATGTATAATATGTTCTATTAATGTGGCAACCCAAATCTCTTTCCGTTAACATTAGCCTAATTGCGTTAAATAAAATTGTATTTCATTTTGTTCCGTCAACTTCTTATGGTTTGGAAAAATCTTTTAAGTTATATATATATATTTAAATTTTATATAAGAGTCGGAACCAAAATCGAGCGAAAACCCGAGTTTCCTTTGAAAATCAACAATCCGGTCTGATTGGTGTTCACAACCGTGAACCCAATCACGGCCATAAACCGTTCACGGCTGGGTGGACCCCACCACCAACCATGAACCCAACCTATATATATGTGTTCCTACCCCTCATTTACACTTTTCTGACCGAAAACTCATATATTTTCTCTTTAAGCTCCTAACCGCAAACTCAAGATTACCCCCTTTTCTTCCAAAAATCATCAAAATCACCTTTGGGTGTTGTTGTGGAGCCTCTAAAACGCGTTTTTCACCGATTCAGCAAACCTCCGTTGAAGGGTGTACGACCGTGAACCCTTCAAATCTTCAAGGGCCGAAATCTAATAGCAGCCGAAAACCATTCAAGGACCGTAAACCATTCAAATCCTCACCAAGAACACCAAGAATCGTTCACGGTCGTGAACCATGTATGGCCATGAACACTGTCCAGCAGTGAACACTAGGGCTGCAAACTAGCCGAGCTGAGCTCGAGCCTGACAAGGCTCGGGCTCGACTCCTTTAACTATTTATAGGCTCGAGCTCGAGCTCGGCTCGTTCGAGCCTTGTGGTAAAAAGCTCGAGATCAGCTCGTTAAGAATTGTACGGGCTCAGGCTCAGTTTGGGCTCGGCTCGTATACGGTATACTCTAATTTGCTAAAATGGTATTTATTAAATTACTATTTATTTTAATATATAAAGATAAAAGTATTTTTTTATTATATATATGTAGGCTCATTTAGGCTCGCGAGCCTAATCGAGCCAAGTAACCAGCTCGAGCTCGTTTAATAAACAAGTCTAATATTAAGCTCGAGCTCGAGCTCGAGCTCGGGCTCATTTAAAATCTATCTCGAGTCGAGCTTTTAACAATTTGATCTCGAGTAGCTCACGAGTAGCTTGGCTCATTTGCACCCCTAGTGAACACTTTGGAAACCCAAAACCCTTCATCCGCTTCATCAGTCTCAGTAACATTCCTTAACCAAAAGCAATTGTTTTCCAACACTATAATTAATGGTATCACTAATAAAATGCACACTTTCACGCAACCATCAGTGAGTTCATACCCCTACGCTTATACTATTTTTAACGTTTTCAGGGGGCAATACAAGCCAAACACAAATGATTTTGTGAACATATACCAAAGAATTTCAACATGTTTAAAACTTATGCGATTGATACAATCAAAAGATTTCCACGTTTTATAAAATACTTAGATATTTTATCCCTTTTGTAACATGCTAAGCAAAAGGGACGTTTTCAACTTACAGTCAAAATTGCATAGTTTTTAGATCAATACATGAACCAAGTACATAACATACATGCAAAGTATAACAGGTATAGTTTGGGATTTCATATACGGTTTTACAAATTTAGAGCTTATACATTACTACTTTCATATTTCAAGAGTATTACACTAAATAATTATTTAAGTATAATTATTATTACTCTACAAAGTATACAAACGGATTAAAATACAAAAGAACGATATAGAACCACACGTAAACTAGTTAATACAGGATTGTGAGATATCTCTTCAATTGTACCCTCCACGGTACGGAATAAATCCTATCATTTAGCGCAACCAGACTCTCCTGGAGGGAGAGCGTGAGATTTGTAAATAGATATATTCGGGACTGACAATCCCACACCTAAACTGCTAGCTACCGTTAGGCAAGCATGCCTAGGGTGACAAATATCATACCGTCCGACGCCTGAAGAACATTGCAGAGGTTATCAGTCATATCAAGCATGGTTATACGACTCACAATTGTTTAAACTAACCTTTGTTTATGGGATTACATTCTTCACTAGTTTTATTTTAATTAATAGAACTACTATACATTACACTAGAGGATTCCAGGAATACAATACATGGTTTTATTTTAAGTAATGAAACTACTATTCATACTGGTGGTAACCAGGGTTTTCAAACAGAACATTCTATACATTACTGGTGATAGCCAGGGTTTTCATTCAAAACAACGATATACAATACAACTCGTGGTAACTAGGCACACGAACTAGTACATTCTACACTATTACATAACACAGTAATAAACATATATGTTAGAAATTATTGGATTTTCTAGGGAAGCATACAAACATTGTTACAGATTCAATGACAGGTTTTCATTACAGAAACATTTTTAGAACTCACCATCTTAATGCTGATACTCTTTCAAAATCGCTTGTATTTTCAGTAAATCAGTAGACAGGTACTCCCGCATGCTTTTTTAGAAGACAGAGAATATAGAGTCATGTCTTTTATATTTTGTTATGCTTTTGATGTATACAAACTATGTAACAAACAAATGTATATACCTATATTTCAATGTAATGGTGGTGTTTACTTTGATTACTATGTTGCAATTTTCGTGATACTGTACTAATGAAGAATGAAATCTTGTAAACATTGGTTAGTTATATTGTTGTTAGTTTGATATAACCATGCTTGATATGACCTTGTGACCTCTACAACGTTCTTCAGGCGTCGGAACGGTATGATATTTGTCACCCCATACATTTCTGCCTAACTGTAGCTAGTTGTTTAGTTGTGGGATTGTCAGTCCCGAATAGATCTATTCACAAATCCCATGCTCTCCCTCTAGGTGACTCTGGTTATATAGTGGTAGGATTTAGTTCCGCACCCCGAAGGGTACAATTGAAGTAGTGCCTCACAACCCTGTATTAACTAGTTTAGGTGTAGTGTTGTAGTTTTCTCTTGTACTTTAAACTGTATGTATACTTGTAGAGTAACAATAATTACACTTAAATAATTATGTAGTATTGTACCCTTGTGTTCAGAAAATAGTATTGTATGCCATATACTATATCTATCATAGGTTATATGTCTGTTAATGTATAAGTTCTGGAATTGATAAAACCGTGTGTTGAATCCCAAACTATACCTATTATAGTTTGCATGTATGCTATGTATTCGATTCACGTTTTGTACTAAAACTTTGCAATTATGGTTGTATGTTGAAAACTTCCCTTATGCTTAACATGTTACAAAAGGGATAAAATACCTAAATATTTTTTAAAATGTAGTGATCTCTTAGTTGTTTCAATTGCATAAGTTTTAATTCTGTTGAATTTCTTTATATTAGAACATAAATTTTCTTTGTGTTTTGCTTGTATCCCCCCTGAAAACGTTAAAAATAGTAAAAGTGTATGGGGTATGAACTCACAGTTGATTATGTGCACGTGCTCGACAGCAAAACCGGAAAAACGACCCTCGAGTTGGAGTACACGAAATTATTGGTATCCTAATGATAATTAAACACATAATTTGTATTTTAATTAGCGAAACCATTAATTAAAGTGTTAGAAAACACTTGTTTGAAGTGGAAAAAGAGGGTTTTTAGCCAAGGTTCTCGGGTTAAGGCTATTTGCGACCGTGAACAGAGTTGGCAGCTATGAACTAGGTTTGCGGCTGTGAACTAGGTTTGCGGCTGTGAATTGGTTTGCGCCTATGAACTAGGTTTGCAGCCCTTGAAGATATGAAGGATGTTCTTGGTGTTCTTGAGGAAAAACTTGAAGATTTAAAGGTTTGTTCTTGAAGATATGAAAGTTCTTGGGAGGTTCTTGGGAGCAACGTGAGAGAGTTTTTGGGTGAAAAAGATGAAAATTGAAGAATATTTCTGGGAAAAACTATATACCAGTAGGGTTTGCGGCTAGGAATGGTTTCTCGGCGGTATACGGGTTCGCGACCCAAGGGTTTACGGCCTAGGGGTTTACAACCGTAAACACATGGCTGGACGAGTTTGCTGATTTTTCGAGGGAAATCTTGATTTTTCGAGTGTTTTTGGTTCTAAAAACTTATATAACCTCTAATTATATAACTTAGAGTATTATCTAACCCACCAGAACTTAATTGAACAAATAAAATTTGAAATTTTATTTAACGGAAATTGACTTTTGTTGACTAGAAAGTATCAAGTTGTCACATCATCCCCCTGATAGAGGGAATTTCGTCCCGAAATTCTTTCTAAAATGAATGCAATTATGGACTAGGAAAAGAGATGCGGATACTTTTGTTGCATCTGTTCTTCTTGTTCCCAAGTGAATTCGGGTCCCCGCTTGGCATTCCAGTTAACCTTCATTGTCGGGATGCGACTTTGCTTTGTTCGTTTAACTTCCATATCCATGATTTCGACTGGTTCTTCCACGAAGTTAAGATTATCGTTGATCTCGATCTCATCGAGTGGGATCACAAGGGTTTCCTCAAATAAACACCTTTTAAGATTTGACACGTGGAAGACGGGATGAATGTTGGTAAGCTCTTGGGGTAACCGGAGTTTGTAGGCTACAGGGCCGATCCTAGCGAGGATCTTGAATGACCCAATGTATCTTGGATTTAGCTTTCCATGCTTTCCGAAGCGTATCATGCCCTTCCAGGGTGAGACCTTCAACATAAAGCGGTTACCAACCTGGAATTCCAAGGGTTTTCGTCTTTTGTCGGCGTAGCTCTTTTGTCTATCTCTGGAGGCTTTTAGTCGTTCTCAGATTTGCAGGATCTTTTTGGTGGTTTCTCGAATGATTTCAGGGCCAGTGAGAGTGCTATCAGGGACTTGACCTCTAGCTAGCTGCATGTTACCCACCTCAACCCAACATAGAGGGGATCTGTACTTACGGCCGTAGAGGGCATGGATCAACCTTAATACTAGTGTGATAGTTGTTGTTGTAGGAAAACTCGACCATAGACAAATGGGTGTCCCACGACTTGCCAAAGTCGATAACACATGCTCTAAGCATGTCTTCTAGTGTTTGGATGGTTCTCTCATTTTTCCCAACGGTCTATGGATGGTAAGCTGTTCTCATATCTAGCTTAGTTCCAAGAGCCTTCTGCTGTGACTGCCAAAATCTCGAGGTGAATCTACTATCCCAATCAGAGAAAATGGATACGGGCACACTGTGCAGTCGTACTATCTCTCGGATTTAGGTTTGGATTAGTCTCTCCATCTTGTATGTTTCTTTGATTGGCAGGAAGTGGGCGGACTTGGTCAGTCTTTCAACGATTACCCAAATAGTGTCATGACCATCCTTAGTTTTGGGCAACTTGGTAATGAAATCTAGTGTAATTCTTTCCCACTTCCACACAGGTATTTCTGGATGTTGAAGTAAACCTGAGGGCTTTTGATATTCCACCTTCACCTTGGCGCAAGTTAGGCACTTGTCCACGAAGGTATCAATTTATGTTTTCATGTTTGGCCACCAAAGTGCGTTGGTTAGACCAAAGGGCATCATTACAAACCGCATGCTTTTGAGAAGATGGAGCATATAGAGTCACGTCTTTTATATTTTGTTATGCTTTTGATGTATAAAAACTATGTAACAAACAAATGTATATACCTATATTTCAATGTAATGGTTGTGTTTACTTTGATTACTATTATGCAATTGTTGTGATATTGTACATGACGTCCTCCACCCACGAACGTTTCCGCTGTTTCGATTTGAGGGTGTGACAACTAATTAAAATAAAACTAATGAAGAATGAATTCTCGTAAACATTGGTTAGTTATATTGTTGTGAGTTTGATATAACCATGCTTGATATGACCTTGTGACCTCTACAACGTTCTTCAGGCATCGGAACGATATGATATTTGTCACCCCATGCATGTCTGCCTAACTGTAGCTAGCAATTTAGGTGTGGGATTGTCAGTCCCGAATAGATCTATTCACAAATTTCACGCTCTCCCTCTAGGAGACTCTAGTTATACTATGGTAGGATTTAGTTAAGCACCCCGAAGGGTACAATTGAAGTAGTGCCTCACAACCCTGTATTAACTAGTTTAGGTGTAGTGTTGTAGTGTTCTCTTGTACTTGAAACTATATGTATACTTGTAGAGTAACAATAATTACATGTAAATAATTATTTAGTATTGTACCCTTGTGTTCAAAAAATAGTATTGTATGCCATATTGATGAGTTGAAAAACTCTTTGATCGTTTAGATCTTACACAGGTTAATCAGAATAATGCAAACAGAAATATCAAACAAGAGAATGAATCAAAATAAACTGAATGATTCAATAGATTCACGCCTCAGCAGAGCTCGACAAAGAACTTCCGATGTAGAGGCTTTTTAGGGTTACAATCGATAAAAGGTTTTCGCTATGAATGATCGACTCCAAAATCTTACGTACAAAGATGCATGCAAGCATCTATAAATACTAAACCCTAATAATAAAATCATGGATGGACAGGCCCAATCCGGATACAAAATTGGACTAAGGACCGAGCCCAAGACGCAACACTTAATGGACCCTACAATCTCCCCCTTTCCGTCAATTGGAGCGAGATCTTACTTTGGCTTGCTGGATCCTACTGCAGGAACTTTCTTCGTGGTATCGAACAGACGAGGAATGATGGCAAGAATGGTTTGTCTGAAACGGATGTACCACTAGATCATATCATCGAAATACTTTTTGTCATCTTCAGAATTCTGCTTGCACCGATTAATGATCCCCAGAACATGCTCCAAGCACGAAGTGGTATATAGATGCTTGTCAGCCAAGGTGAACAGACATTTTTGGCCTTCATTTCTGGTGAACATGACTGAGTTCCGCTTTGGGTCGATCCTCCCCATCTGCATCATATTTAAATCACTTGCAGAACCAACTGGGGAGATGGTGGGCTTCTTCTTGAAAACACTAGCAATCTCCTGATCCATCTTGGCAACCTCCATGATGTAGCAAACCAACATCCTTTTGAAGTGATCTATGATCGGCCCATATTCAGCTTCATTGATGAGGAGGATGTTATGCGGGATGATCCAATCATGTGGATTCAGGTTAGGAAGATCAGCTAGACAAATGGCGTGTTCGGTTTTAGCTGACCCCCTCAACACTTTGAACCTGACATTTGTGAAGTTACCCTCCCGAAAGGGTTTGAGGAACCAAATGTTGATGATCTTCTGTGCACTCCACGTCTGATACTGAGGCTGAGCAGACCTCAGATAGAAGTCAATAGGCTCCCTATCGACCTTCGGGTGAGGATGAGGGACTTCAGCAACGTGAGAAAATGCGTGAAATACAAACGCCTTTCGGGTAAAGGGCATGTCGAACTGAGAGTCGATAGAATTAACCCTATCCAAGGAGATAATAGGTTCAAGCCAGAGGATGCTGGGGGTATCGATAGCTTCTTTGATAAGCTTCTCGAGAGTCCATGGAGGGAATAGGGTTTTTCTACTTTCAAGGAGATCATGAGCCTCCTTCATCTTCCTTTCGTTTGCTTCTGCCTCTCTAGCAATCCGAGGACTCATGTCTGAATCCTTATCCATGGCTTGTTTCTTCAAGAGATCAGCAATGGTCTCTTTGTCATCATCACCATCACTGTCATCCAGAGCCTTTTTCCTTTTATCATGAGCACCCGATCCTGAAGCCTGACCAGTTGTTGGTGGTTCGGTTGCTTTAGTTGTAGCTGATGTAGACAAAGGAGGCAGTTGAGATTGATTATCGCCCTTTGAAGGTCCTTCTCCCCCTTGTTTTGGATGGGCCACGAACTCAGGAAGCCCCTCGATTTTGCTGAGCAGGGCAAGGGAAGGAGCAAGCTTTTCAGCAAGCATTCGCCTCACTGAGTAGTTGAGAATTGGTTTGTGCGCTTTAATAATGTTGGAGAGGGCTCCGTGGACATCCGAAACACAACTCGAAATGACCGCTCGCTCAGATCAAAGAGAAGCAACCTCCTTTTCTGATTGGGAAAGCTGAAGACTCTTGACCTTTAGAGCAGTTGTTTTGTGTGCAAGCGCATCCATCACAGAGTTCTCCGAAGCAAGGTCTTCTTGGAGCTTTGTGAATCGCTCCTCAACAACTGCCTGGAAAGACTCATTGTCAGCTTCAAGAGACTGACGAAGACCGGCAAAGAGATGTTGTTCTGATGCAAATGAAGTAGCCAGCTTCTCAACAGCAGAATCAACCTTCGCTGCATTAGATTCAGCAGTCCCCTGTAAAGACTGTAAAAGAATGTTAGCATCGTGAAATAGTTTTTCGGCTTTTTCGGTCGCAACAGCACAAGCCTTTGTGGATGCCTCAATAGCAGCAGTAGCAGAGTTGATAGAGGCTTCATGAGCCTTGGTGAAAGTATCAACCATCCCCTGAATGGCAGCTTCTGAGATATTGGACCGAGAGGAGGAGGAGGAAGCGACGAGACTATCAATTTTCTCATGAAGTTTCTTGATGTGCTTTTTAGTGATAGGAGCATCATCATCATCATCGCTTTGAACCTGGTAGGGACTGTAGTAGACATAATCAAAAGTCATGTCTTCCCCTCCAAGAAAAGTCTCGGTATCGGCTGAGTGATTGGGAGATGAAGGTGAAGGTGGAGGTTCGGTTGTGGGAGTAGGTTCGGATGTGGAAGTATGTTCGGTTGCAGGTGTGTGTTTGGGTGCTGAAGTACGAGCCCATGTATCAGATACATTGGTTCGAACTCCAGTGGTTGTTGTTGTTGTAGCTTTTGAGAAAATGGGAGGTGGTACAGGAATAGAAGTGGGTGGAATATGAGTAGTGGAGATTATGGGGGAATGGAAATAAAGATAGTGATTGGGGGAGGAGAGACAGGTTTGGTTGAAACTGGTACCTCATGTGAAGGCGAACGGGGAGGAGAGTCGCCTCGAAACGACTCGTCTGAGTCTGAATCCTCATCCTCAGATTCACTAGAGGAAGAGGCAAGAATGAGTTTCTGCCTGGGCTGGGTTTTCCTCTTCTTTGGAGGAGGAGATTGGGCAGCCTTCGTTGATTTCCTCTTTTTAGGAGAAGGGTCTTTCGCTCCTTTGACCACTTTCTTGTCTTTCCCCTTTTCTGGTTTCTTACCCCTGGGAGCAGGCTTGTCAGCATCGTTGATGGACTGAAACATCTCTTGAGTGAGCTCTCTAGGACCCGAAGGAAGAAACTCCTTGTAGGTCTTGATGATGCGGCTCTCCCCTGAGACACAAGCATACATTGACTCAGGAATTGAGCCAACAAATTGAAACTTGGAAGGATCAGTAACAATTATCTTTGTGGTGTGGAAAACGCCAATAGAGGAGAGTGGAGATGTAGCCACAATGGGGACATGATACTTATCCATTGCCCATTTGGTGACGAGCGTCCAGAACCTGGCATAGGAAATTTCAGAATGGCGAGAAGTAGAGGCAAGGCTTTGGATTAACTGCTGCCATAAGACTGAGCCATAGTCGAGGTTGACCCCATTGTACAACCTGTAGAGAATCGTCACGAACAAACGACTAGCCCCATCTGAACCTGCACTCCTCTCTAATAGACCCTTGAACAGGATCGTGAAAAATCCATTCCACTGAGGAGGAATACACAACTTCTTGAATTTCATCACTGTAGTAAGGATTTCAGTGTAACCCATGTTGTAAAACATGGAGAACAACTGTCCCACTAAAATCGACTCAGGGTTAATCCTCGACTCATCAGGTTCAAACCTAAGAAGCAAGCAGAAGCGCTGTTTTGAGATGGAGGTTTTGGTATCAAGAATGTCAAAGAAGATGCGATCAACAGACTTATCGTAGTGGGCAGTAGAGAAAATCTGGGATAAACACTCCATAGGGACAGTTTCCACCTTGGTCAGAGCGAGAACCAGTGGAGAGTCTTTGAGACACTCCACGATGGGGTACATGAATGCATCATACGAAACTAGGGTGAGATCAATGACCAAGCTTTGCTGGGGTCAGATTGGGAGAATGTGGGAGGTTTCACGAATAGAGGAGGAATCCGCCATTGATGAGTCTTCGAAGAAGAAGATGAACAGTGGTAGAAAAGCGTCTTTGCTAGCTCTCAGAGATTTGGGTGCAGTAAAGAGATAAAAACCTAGGGTTTAACCCTTTATACCGTCTCTAGAGGAGAGAGAAAGATTCGCCACCAAATCTTCTTGAAACGCAAAGCGGTTTCAGAGTTGATTGACGCGTGACAGTTAGCAGCCCCTATGATTACGCAAGAGAGAGAAAAACGTTTCCATTTTACACATCTTCCCATCAACTTCCTTTTTGAATTCCTGAAACCTTTAGTCTCCCGACTGAGTCATCATCTTATCGTTAAAAATGAGCTGTCTTTACTAAATAAAAGCAAACACGTGGATAAACCACAACATCCCTTTGAGAATATAGCATTAAAAACCAGAGCTAAAAAAATAGCTTGTAGTGAACCAAACCAGACGTTTGGAAAATCAAAAAGATTTTCGTGCATAGAGTGTCAAAGATGAAGAAAAAAAGAAACATATATATGGGAAGTTATGATGTCAATATAGACACGAAACAGTGATCCCGGGCACGAATCTCTTCCTTCAAAGTCAAGAGAGACTTTAAAGTGTCTGTGTGGTTTCCCGTTGAATTACGATCAAGCACTTGTTTAGAAGTGTTGAAAGGCATCTTTTAATGAGGCTTAGAGGGGTGGCTTTCTCTTCATTTTAGAATTCCAGATCTTGACATAAGATAGAAACCGAATGAAGTACTTGTGAGACCAATGTGGTCTGTTGAACAAGTAGGTTTGGATCGTATATTAGTGACTTGATGGAAATGCTTGGTGTGAAATCTTCAAGAAAATTTAAAACTGGATTCTATGGGAAGAAATGTTATGGTATGTAACAATTTCATAAGAATCACACAAAAGGAAAATAGAGATTTCATGGTACAACCACTTGGGTGGATTCGTTAATTCATAAGTGAAAGCTAGAGCAAATTTAATTGTTCACCGTCAATGCATAGTGGGTATTGAATTGAGGGTTTCACTTAGCACGTAGTGACATGAGGCTAATATAAAAAACACAGAGATTTTGTAACCATAAACCTCAGTGGTAATTTCTGAGAGTCTCAAGGGTTACATGTATGAAGTGAATATGATGGAGAAAAATGTTTGAGGTGGTGTAAGGAAACTAAAGTACCACTGCTATAAGAAATAGTGACCAAGCAGAAAACTCTTAACTCATATGAGAAAAGAGTAAGGTAGCTCATGATTAGAATAAATGTGGCAGCCTAATTGGGAAGACAAGGTTTGTATATACCCAATCAATAAGGCTTTATTGAAAATCAGTTGAGGCTTTGGACAACACGCAGCAGCATGCTGCTAGGGACACTTAGCTAGTAAAAAGTGTGAGAATGATACCTGCCCCATCGATATTCCATAAACTGTTAACATAAACAGAAGTAAAGACAAAAAGAAAGAAAATATTTTTGGAATTTTTGATAATTTTGTAAAGAGAAAAACAAAACAAACCAAACAAAAAAAAAATTGAACCGAACCCGAAATGGACCGAACGCTCGGTTCATTTTGGTTCCTTAAAAATTTTTGGATTTTTGGAAAACAATTGTACAAAAGTATACAACCAAAGATATCACCTTTTTGAGATAAGCAAAAACAAGTGCAGTGGGACCGAACCAGAAATATACCGAGCGTTTGGTTCATTTCGCTTCCAACTTTTAGTTTTGAGAAGGTGTTTTTGGTACTGACACCGATTCCATCATACCTAGGCCTTGTAGGATTTTATTGAAACTTGCTTCAGGAAGGGATTTGGTGAAGATGTTGGCCAGTGGATCATTGGTTCGAACAAAGTGAATTTCTACGTTTCCTTCTTCCACATGATCCTTAATAAAGTCATACCTTAGTGCTATATGCTTTGTCTTGGAATGTTGCACTGGGTTATGACAGATCCTAATTGCACTTTATGAGTCGCAATATAGTGGGGTCTTTTTCATATTGAGTCCATAATCCTGGAGTTGGCTTTGGATCCAAATCACTTGTGATGTGCAGGAGGCGGATGCAATGCACTCTGCTTCGGCTGTAGACAGAGAAACACATGTTTGTTTCTTAGATTGCCAGCTCACCAACTTCCCGTCGAGGAATTGACAGCCTCCTGTAGTGCTTTTCCGGTCTAGACCACATCCTCCTAGGTCTGCATCTGAGTATGCTTAAACGAAGAAACCTGAGTTTGAGGGATACCAGAGACCGAGAGAGGTGGTTCGCTTCAAATACCGGAATATATTTTTCACTGCCAGCATATGTGGTTCACGAGGATTTGCTTGGAACCTGGCACAATAGCACACTGAAAACATTATATCGTGTCTGCTAGCTGTGAGGTACATCAGGGAACCAATCATTTGGCGATATAGCGTTATGTCGACTGCCGGTTTTCCAAAGATGGTGTGAGCTTGGTACCAAACGCCATAGGGACTTTGACCTTTGAGTCTCCCATCATGCCGAATTTGACAAGGAGAGTCTTCGTATATGCTTCCTAGTTGATAAAGATGCCTTCGGGTCCTTGTCTAATATTTAAACCAAGGAAAAAGTTAATTGGACCCATTGAGCTCATTTCAAATTTAGTCTCCGTCAACTTTCTGAATTCAGCTGTTAGGCTAGGATTCGTTGAGCCAAAGATGATATCATCGACATAGATTTGAACGATCATAAGGTGGTTACCTTCCTTTTTACGAAAGAAGGTTGGGTCAACCGAACCTTGTTTGAATTTAGACATCTTTAAAAACTTAGTTAATGTTTCATACCATGCCCTAGGTGCTTGTTTCAGACCATAAACAACCTTGTCTAAGATGTAGCAGTGATCTGGATGCTTTTCATTTACAAAACCAGGAGGTTGCTCCACGTACACGGTTTCTTCAAGTTCCCCATTTAGAAACACACACTTCACATACATCTGGTAGACCTCGAAATTTTTGTGTGCAGCATAGGCAAGAAATATTCGAACGGATTCCAGCCTTGCTACCGGAGCGAATGTCTCTTCGTAATCGATTCCTTCTTCCTGGCAGTATCCTTTCCACCACTAGCCGAGCTTTATTCCGGATTACATTTCCCTCCTTGTCCATTTTGTTTCTAAACACCAATTGAGACCGACAACCAAGGCATCTTTTGATGTTGGAATGAGTCTTCAGACCTTATTTGTTTCGAACTCATTGAGTTCGTCTTGCATTGCCTGAACCCAATCAGAATGATCGAGAGCAATATTGACGGTCTTCGGCTCTATTTTGGATATGAAAGAATTAAACATGCAGAATTCTACTTTGGAGAATAAAGCAGTTTGCTTCGCCTTCAATTGTGATCGAGTTAGAACCTTTTTTGATGCATCACCCACTATTTGAGATACAGGATGATCTCTGGTCCATTTTGTGAGAGGAGGATAATTTGGATCATAGGATGGATCCAATTCAGCATTTACCATTTCTTCCAACTCTGATTGAATATCATCATCATAGAGCATATCCGAGTTCTCCCCCTCGACAGATGATGAACCAAGAAGTCTTTCTTCGACTGAGCTTTCGGGCTGATTCGGACTTTCGGTTGTCACTGGACTTTCGGGTGCTACCAGACTTTCGGGTGCGTCAAAGATTGGATTCTCCCCGTGGACATGTGAGGCCTGTTGATTTGAAGAAAAGTGATTTTCCCCCTCGATCGAAATACCGCTCTGGGGAGGTTCGTTTCGAACTGGTTCTTCTTCTCCCATTTGTTTGGCTGCATCTTCGACAATCTTCTTAAGGTGATCAATCTTATTGTCTGCTGCCGTTGCTACAGAATGAGTGGCTTTCTCAGGTTTATCAAATCAATCCATGAACTGATCAAACAAATTGGCGATAGAGGCTGTGACCTGACCAGTTTGAGAGAAAATCTCTCCAATTCCCCCTTCAAAGGACTTCAACTTCTTGACGTAACTGTCATCAAACGTTACATAATAGGTTTCTTCAATACGTTTAGGACGTTTATTCAAAACCCTATACACCTTTGAAGTAAGAGAATATCCCAGAAAAAAGCCTTCGTCGGCTTTGACATCGAATTTGTTGCAATGTCCTTTGGAATTGAAAATTAAGCACCTTGAACCGAACATGTGAAAGAACTTAACATTCGGCTTCCTGTTGTTAATAATCTCATAAGGGGTGAGAGAGAAACGCTTGTTGAGATAAGATCTGTTTTGAGTAAAACAAGTTGCAGCAATGGCGTCAGCCCAGAAATATAGAGGAAGAGAAGCAAAACTCAACATGATTCGGGCCGCCTCACATAGGGATCGGTTTCGCCTTTCGACAATTCCGTTCTGTTGAGGTGTATAGCGAGCTGAGAAATTGTGACTGGTGCCTTTTTCTGCTAAGAAATCTTCGAATTCTTTGTTCTTGAATTCCAGTCCATTGTCGCTCCTGATGTTTCAAATGACTTTTCTCAGTTGCACTTCGACTTGCTTGATAAAGATCTTCAGTTTGGGAGTCGCCTCAGATTTGTGCTTTAGAAAGAATACCCAAGTAAATCGTGAGAAGTCATCAACAATAACAAGGATGTACTTGTTACCGCCAATGCTCTCGATTGATGATGGACCACATAAGTCGATGTGAAGCAACTCAAGTGGTTCAACAACTTTGGTGTTTATGATTTTTGGGTGACTTTGGCGACTTTTTTTTCCCCATTTCACATGCAGCACATAAGTGTTCACGATCGAACTTGAGCAATGGTAGTCCCCGAACTTGACCACCGGTGACTAGCTTGTTGATGTCTTTGAAGTTGAGATGTGAGAGCCTTCGGTGCCACAACCAACTTTCGTCTGAATGAGCTTTGGACAAAACACATATTGTTGGATTCCCTTTGATTGGTCTGAGATTCAGAGGGAACATTTCACCTTTTCGTTCAGGCTTGAGAATGACTTTGTTTGTTTTCTTCTCTATTATCTCTGAACCTTCGTCATCGAACGAAACTTTGAGACCTGTACCTCCCACCAGTTAAGACACACTGATGAGGTTATGATGTAATCCCTCTACATACGCCACCTTCCTGATTGTAAAGTCTCCATTGGTTATCATCCCATAACCCTTTATCGTTCCATAAGAGTTGTTACCAAACTTGACATTGCCACCATTTTGAAGTGACCGAAACTCCCTTAGCTCTTCCTTCCTTCCTGTCATGTGACGAGAGCAGCCACTGTCTATGTACCATTCTTCGTCGAACTGCTCGTCACTTATAACCTGCAAAAAATTAAGCAGATTTAGGAACCCAAAGTTTCTTGGGTCCTTGTGAGCCTTTTATAGAAACAGGAATAGTAAGAGAAACATCAACAAGATATGTTGGTTTTATTAAGGTTGTTTCATCTTTCCTCTTAATAGTAAACACTTTGATTTTATTAGAGTTAGATGCAGGTATTTTGGATTCAGGTTCGGGAGTTTGGGCTTTAGCTTGCTTTTGGTCTTCATTCGCTGAGGAAATATTCCTTTTTCCTTTCAAATCCTTCGTCGATTGTGAGGTTGGTGTAGGACGAGAATTAGGCTTAGAAGATGAATGAGAACGAGAAGAATTAGAGGAATAGAAATTAGAATGAGAATCTTTCCTGACTTGAGGTTCGAAATGACCCTTTCGATTGTGACCATTTGAGGGACCGAACCTGGACCTTCGGTTGCTGTTGTTGATGTACCAAAACTGGCTTTTCGGTTGTTGTAGGTTGGAGGGCCGAAACTGGGTCTTCTGCTGTAAAAGCTTGATGGACTAAACTCCGGTCTTTGTCTGTTGTTGTTTGGTGGACCGAAACCAGACTTTCGGTTGTTGTTACTTTCGGGACCGAACCTGTCCTTCCGGTTTTGTTCTTCCTGTGGCCTGAAAGTCTTTTTCTGGTTCTTTTGATCCAATGAACCGAAGCTTCTTTTACTCTTATTTTCTTCTCCTTTTGACTTGGATTTTCTATCAAAGTGAGTATAGTGAGGATTTTGGGAGCGCCAAAATTGCTTTCGCTCTGAGAGATTTTTCTTGTATCTCAGATTTCTCTGCTGCTTTTGATTTTTCACCTGTTTCGGTTGTCTGTGAATATTTGCCTTTTGTTTCGGCTTTTGAACAACTGGTTCACTTTCCATGGAAGAGGTTTCGCTTGTAGAAGAGATGCATTCTATCAGAACCTCTTTTGTGCCACTGGAACTGGGCACGTCAAAGTTGGTAGGTTTATTTAGTGGTTTTGCCACATATCTACCTTTGGCCTTCCATGATGTTCGCTCCGACAAACCAACTATTTCATCTGCGTTGTCTATCGGAGCAGACCAGAAAAACTCATCACAACCATCTGCATTATCTTCATTCACAATGGCAGTGAGTTCGGCTGTCTGATGTTCGGTTACTCCTGTGACCTTATACACCTGATTGGGAATGGTTCTAACCTTTTGGTATACAACGACCTTTTCTTTAAGGATTGGGGACTTATTTTTGGACAGACGAGCGAATTCCATAGAATTTTCAGAAATCAAGTTTTTGTGGTTTTCAGGTTCGCTCCTAATAAACTCTGAACAGTCAACCACATCCTCTACAGAGATTTCACTCATGTCATCGTCCTCATTAAGTTCATATGCATTTTCAACATCAATTTTATTTTCTGAACTTAATTTGGTACTCAATGAGTCAAATTTTTGTATAGTTTCGGCTCTGAGTTTCAACTTATCATTTTCATCCAAAAGATTCTTAAGCATGTCCTTATGGTCTTTGGACTTTATAAAAGATTCAATTTTGTCCAGACCATACATATAAGTGGGATTTACATCATCTGAAGATACAACACTTTCACAGTTGTATGCTTCGACATCGATTTCATCCTCCTTTAACTCAAGGAAGGGCAAAATCATGCGATGTATCTTCTGGCCTATTTCACAGTTTAAATGCAGTTGAGTAATGTTAGTATAAAGTCTTTCTGCAATTAAACAAAAAACATTCCTCTGTTTTAACAATTTAAGATTGTCTCTTTGCAAATAGATATTCTCATCCCTAGACTTAACCAGCTCCAACTCCTTCTGCTCAATCCATATCCTTCGCTCCTCACTCTTGGATGATACCCTGCCTATTTGGTCAGTTAGATTAGAATTCATGACACGTGTTTGAGTTAAACAACTATCTAGATTTGAAATTCTTGAATTCAAGTTACTTAATTCTTTTTCATATGATGTTTGTGGAATTTTAAACGAAACAAAGATGGATTGTACCTTCTTGATCAGTTCATCTAGTTCACTGATCTGCACACTGAGAGGCTTCGTTGTAAAGCACACATCCTCTCGCTCCTTATCCACTTCGTTTCCACCATCAGTGTTGTATCCTCTCATATGGGATACATCTGTCACCATCAGACATCTTCCACCAGCATCACTACTCTTCGCCACATAAGCCTTTCCATGAGAAGGCTTTCTCACCTCATCATCTTCTGAGTCGGTTGACCACACCTGTACGCCACCGAACTCATCATCATCTATCGAATCCTGCACAACAAGAGTATTCATAGAGGGATTAGTAGTAGCCTTCTTCCTTTTAATCTCCTCCAGTCTTTTCTGGAGACTCGCTTCTTCATCCTTCTCGTCATCTTTCTCTGCCATCTTTTTCAACACGCAATCTTTTGCGTAGTGATTTTTCCCACCACAGTAAAAATAGCTGACACCAGAATCAGCTTCACCCTTCGCTTCTTTCTTTGATTCTTCAACCTTCGGCTCCTCTTTCACCTTTTCAGAGTTGTAGCTTCCCTGCCAGTTTCGGTTCTTGTTGGTAGGGAACTTCTTCTTGATGAACCTTCTGGGATTTGACACCATCATTGCATAGTCTTCAGATGTTAAATCATAGTCTCGCATATTCAAATCTTCTTCTTCTTCTGCTACAATTCTTACCTTTAGACATAAGAGCCAAAGACCCCAAGTTTGAAACCACGCTCTTCTCTTGTAGCACAATCTTTTCCTGGGATTTCAGAATCCCCACTAGTTTTGCCAAAGAATACGATTTGAACTACTCATGCGCTTTAACCGTCGACACAACTGCCCTCCATTCGGGTCTTAGGCCATTTAAGAAAGTGACCTTCTGTTCGATGAGCTTTCTTTCAATGTCATGTTTGATCATCTTGCTGAGAATATGATTGAACCGATCAAATGTTTGTGTAACAACCTCCTCTGGCATCTGCTTGAACTCTCCTAATTTAGAGAGAAGTAGGGTCTGAATTGAGTGCTCCAGATCTTCATCTGTGGAGTACAGCTCCCGCAGCCGATCCCAGATTTCCTTTGCAGTACCACAAGAGCTTACTAATCGAAATGTGTCGGATTGAAGAGAGAATCGAATTAGTCTCAATGCCTTAATGTTGCATTGGAACTTCTCCTTTTCGTCCTGAGCGACGTCTTTCACATCTTTTAATAGATCATTATACTCCTTTTGAGTTTTAATGATTCTTGAAGTGCTTGAATGAGCGAAAGGGCCAGCTGTGATAGCTTCCATATCAGATACCCATTATCTTCCAATCCAATAACGTAATCTTCAAAGTGGTGCGTCCACACTTCATAATCTTGAGTGTAGAGGATTGGAATCTTGGTTGTTGATCCGATGCTGTTAGAGATGCTGATGGGGTTGGATTGAGAATCGTCCATGCTTGATCGTTTAAACTGTTATAAGATCAGACTTTGTAATACGTAATATTAGGGCAGGATGAATAAATAATGAGATACTTCAATTATGGAGTGACGGCTCAATAAATATCAATGAATGCGGAATAAACCCTAATCACTTCTTTCACAGAAGAGATGTGTATGAATTACACAGTCTCCCGCTCTGATACCAATTGATGAGTTGAAAAACTCTTTCATCGTTTAGATCTTACACAGGTTAATCAGAATAATGCAAACAGAAATATCAAACAAGAGAATGAATCAAAATAAACTGAATGATTCAATAGATTCACGCCTCAGCAGAGCTCGACAAAGAACTTCCGCTGTAGAGGCTTTTTAGGGTTACAATCGATAAAAGGTTTTCGCTATGAATGATCGACTCCAAAATCTTACGTACAAAGATGCATGCAAGAATCTATAAATACTAAACCCTAATAATAAAATCACGAATGAACAGACCCAATCCGGATACAAAATTGGACTAAGGACCGAGCCCAAGACGCAACACTTAATGGACCCTACACATATACTATATCTATCATAAGTTATATGTATGTTAATGTATAAGTTCTGGAATTGATAAAAACGTGTGTTGAATCCCAAACTATACCTATTATAGTTTTCATGTATGCTATGTATTCAATTCACGTTTTGTACTAAAACTTTGAAATTATGGTTGTGTGTTGAGAACTTCCTTTATACTTAGCATGTTACAAAAGGGATAAAATACCTAAATATTTTATAAAATGTAGTGATCTCTTAGTTGTTTCAATTGCATAAGTTTTAATTCTGTTGATTTTCTTTATATAGGAACATAAAATTTCTTTGTGTTTTGCTTGTATCCTCCTGAAAACGTTAAAAACAGTAAAATTGTAGGGGTATGAGCTCACAGTTGATTATGTGCACGTGCTCGACAGCAAAACCGGAAAGACGACCCTTGAGTTGGAGTTATCGGTATCCTAATGATAATTAAACACATAATTTGTATTTTAATTAGCGAAACCATTAATTAAAGATTTAGAATACACTTGTTTTTGGGTTAGGAATGTTACCGAGACTTGTTTGAAGTGGAAAAAGAGGGTTTTTAGCCAAGGTTCTCGGCTTAAGGCTGTTTGCGGTCGTGAACAGAGTTTGCGGCTGTGAACTAGGTTTGCAGCCCTTGAAGATGTGAAGGTTGTTTTTGGTGTTCTTGGTGTTCTTGAGGAAACACTTGAAGATTTGAAGGTTTGTTCTTGAAGATATGAATGTTCTTGGGAGGTTCTCGGGAGCAACTTGAGAGAGTTTTTGGGTGAAAAAGATGAAAAATGAAGAATCTCTCCGAGAAAAACCATTATACTTATTGGGTTTGCGGCCGGGAATGGGTTCTCGGCGGTAAATGGGTTCACGACCCAAGGATTTACGGCCCAGGGTTTACATCCCAAGGGTTTACGGCCGTAAACGCATGGCTGGACGAGTTTGCTGATTTTTCGAGGGAAATCTTGATTTTTCAAGTGGTTTTGGTTCTGAAAATTTATATAACCTTTAATTATATAATTTAGATTATTATCTAACCCACCAGAACTTAACGGAACAAATAAAATTTGAAATTTTATTTAACGGAAAATGACTTTTATTGACTAGAAAGTATCAGGTTGTCACAAAATCAATATTAAGAAATTAGGACTCCTACGAGTGTTAATTAACAAAAAACATAATAAGCACTAAAGCATCTTGTCGATTGTGATCAGATCAAATAAAGATGAAGAGTATAAGAAAAAAAACAATCCAAAACTGTTATAAATTAACATAACGTCTATTCATATTCAAAACTGTAACAAAAAGAGAATAAAGTTTTATTTCTTCTTGACAAATTTGAACCAGTGCATTGAATGATGATTTGAACATCAATTTTTTTTTTATAAATTATATCAATTATGAAAAATATCTTCTATCAACAAACATAAATGGCTTAAAACCAAAAACTAATTGTATCAATTACTTCCATTGTATCAATTATATAAAATTCTTATATCAAGAAGAACACATTCCTATAAACTTAAAAATCTCCCAGTCAATTAATACCTTGTTCTTGATGACCAAATTGTAACATCAAATCTTTGGAAGCAAAATCTTAAAAAATCATCCAAAAAAGGTCTCTTGAATATGCATAATAAAAAGGATAATAAATTAAATTACCATAAAAAGATATTTTTACCTTAATTAGTAATTTTGTGAAGCTCTTGAAACCTTGATGTTCCACTTAAAAGTCTGTAACTTAAATAAATTCTGTAACAGAGGCTATCGACACGTGGCGCGTCTTTAGCAATTTTTAATTGCTTCTTCTAATATCTGCAAGAATTATTACTTAAGTATTTTCTATGTTATATGTAAAGGGTTAACTCAAATGCATATGTAAAAAGAGGAAAAACAAAAACTGACTCAAGTATTCCTGAAACTTTACCACAAGAAGCACAACAGTAACTCCCATTAAGTTGCATTAATTGGCCAAGATTCATAACGCCTACTTTTTTCTGCTGAAGGACACATTCAGTGTGACAAGATAAGCCACAAGATTCTACATTTGAGGAATCTAAAGAACATTCAAACCATAAACTTGGATACTTGTTATCATCAAACAAATGACAAATGCAACAAGAACATCTCTTGAAGAAAGTATCAGTTACAGATAAAACAGCTCTACAAGAAGAGTTTTTGCAGATCCATGTATCGGAAAACATAGCATCAGAATGTGATTCTGGAGCAATCCGAATAGGGATTTCCCGTTTCGGAGTGATATTATTAACACAACTAATAAGACTTTAGCTGATGTAAGAAAATTCAAAAACCTTTGGTTTAGATAAAAGGAGCACATCTCTATGGATCCCAGACAACCACCAATGATCTTGATCTCCAAGATAAGAACCATCACTCCATCTGTTGGAACTTTATATATAAAGGAATTGCAAGTTCGCAATTTCCTTTGTATCCCATATTGGTGGGGGGAAGAAACTTTTGTGGGTTTATAAGCCTATTCCCTTGGTAAGCCTTCAAAGGCTTTAGTGGATCAAAGGAATGGGCCAAGCCCACGCACGCACCTAGCCTAGCCTAGCACTAGCCGACGTCGCGAGTGCGCGAAATGGCGCGATTTAGGCGCACTTTGCACTTCACGCTGGGAGCTGAGGAGCTTTTATTTTTGATGGGTTCGGGTCAAGCCGGTTTGACCAATCCGGTCAAATGGTTGACCACCGTTAACTTCGTGGAGGCCAAGCTGAGGAGCTTTTATTTTTGATGGGTTCGGGTCAAGCCGGTTTGACCTATCCGGTCAAATGGTTGACCGCCGTTGACTTCGTGGAGACCAAGTCAGGGTATTCTAGAAGGGTCAGGAAACAGCTTGCTTGGAGAGCAAGCTGTCACCCTAGGGTTTCTGGGGCCGGCCTATGGGGGCCCGTTTGATGCCTTCTAGGGTTACAATACCTATAAATACAGCTCCCTAGGAGCTGCATGGATACCTTACGAAATCTGAAAGCTCTCTCCCTCTCTCTGCGTTTTTTCCCTTCTGGTTTCCAAGTAGTCGCTTTGTGTTTTTCGATTTCCAGTGATGTTGGAATATCGATCAAGCTGCATTAAATCCTAGGGTTTTACTCTGTTGCTTACAGCAAGTACAAGCGAAGTAAAAATCTTTAAGGACAGGAGTCTGATCCGTGCAGTTGCTTCAAGATCAAGGTCAACAATCAACAGGTCGGTTTTACTTTTATGTCTTGTGGTTAATTCGTCCAATAACAGGACAGTCTTCTTCTACCTTTCTTATAATCAGATCTAATCGAGAAGGATAGATCTAGTTTCTTGGATGAAACTTGGTAAATATAATAATAATAATTGGATCTATTATTCGCAACTAATCGACATATAATTCTCAATATTATTTGTCGGTTTCCTTGCTTGTCTATTAGTTTGCTTTACAACAATCTTAAAGGTTTTTTATTTGTGATAAATCAACGGACTAATGGACACTACTGCTAGCCTCCACTTCATGAACCAAGAGTTTGCCAAACTTGAACAATTCGATGGTCAGAAGTACACTCGTTGGGCCGAAAAGGTCAAGTTCATGCTTCACGTCTTGAAGCTCTCCTTTGTGTTGGACCCAAAACTGGCACCAATTCCTGATGATCCAATTCCCAAGGAGGGGGAATCTATAGACCCAGTGATCATTACAGAACTGGAAAAGCAAAGGATTTTGCATAGAGAATCCAAGGAATTGTGTGTGTGTCACATCAAGAATTCCCTATCTGATCGGCTCTATGATCTTTACTCGCCGGTCAAAGATCCAAAAGAGCCATGGAATGCGTTGGAACTTAACTACAAGGCACATGAGGAAGGTACTAACAAGTACCTTGTGTCCAAGTACCTTGAGTTTCAAATGGTTGATGACAAATCGATTATGGAGCAAGTGCATGAACTCCAAGTCATGGTCAACAAGTTGAACGCACTCACCGTCTCTATTCCAGAACTCTTTCAGGTTGGTGCAATCATCGCAAAACTGCCACCCTCGTGGAAAGATTTCTCTAAGAGAATGATGCACAAATCTGAGGACTACTCCTTGGATGATCTGATGAAACACCTCTGCATTGAGGAGGAAGCTCGCATCAGGGACAAGCGAGGTAAAGTTGGACAAAGTGTGCATCAACTGTCAGCTGGGAGTTCTAGCCACAAAGGCAAATCTGGGGGACAGAACAAGAACAACTTTGGAACCAAGAAACAAAGCTTCAAGAAACCGGGTCATCAGAATCCCAACTCAAAGCCAAAAAGGGCCGGTCCTTGCCACGTCTGCGGAGAGATTGGGCACTATGCGAGAGAATGCAAAGATCGCAAATCAGTACCAGTTGCACAAGCAGCCGAGAAGGTGACTGACATGGTGGCTAGTGTGAACCTTGGAGAGATTTTCATGATCTCCTCTCTTACTCGAGCAATCTATGCTCGAGGTTGGTTCGTGGAGATTGGAGCCACTGTGCATGTTTGTGGGCATCGAGAGAGATTTAGCACCTATCACCCCATGCCACAAGGGACGGTTGCCGCCTGTGCTGATGGCCATAGAGCTGAAGTTCTAGGAAAAGGTGATGTTTGGTTGAAGTTCACACGTGGTGAATGGGTGACTCTTCGAGATGTTCTTCACGTTCCTACTATCTCGAAGGGTTTGGTTTCTGCGGACAAGTTTGACAAGGGTGGGTTCAAGATGGTGCTTGAGAGAGGCAAAATTGTGATCACTAAAGGTAGAAGACATGTTGGGAGGGCGAACAATACTTCGGGAATGTATCGCTTGTCTCTTAGTGATGAGGGTAATATGAGTGGTCCTAGTGTTGAGAATGGTGTTTCTAGTGTTGCTAGAGTGTCGAGTGTTGGTAATGATGTAATTGATGGATTGGTTGCTAATGTGAATGAAGTGAACTTTTCTGGTTATATTGTTTGTTCAATTTCTTTATGGAATAAACGTTTAGCTCACACTAATGTTAAAAACATTGAAAAAATGCAAACTAAAGGTATGTTAAAATATGACACAAAAGATTTTGAAAAATGTGAAACATGTGTAAAATCAAAGTTCACTAAGAAACCATTTCCATCAGTTAAGAGAAACACTTCATTACTTGAGTTGATTCATTCTGATATATGTGAGTTAAATGGAATCCTTACTCGAGGAGGAAAAAGGTATTTCATCACATTTTGTGATGACTTCAGTAGATATCTACATGTTTATTTGTTGAGATCAAAAGATGAAGCTTTTGATGCATTTAAACGATATAAGGCTGAGGTCGAAAATCAACTTGAAAGACACATCAAAAATCTTCGCTCGGACAGAGGCGGAGAATATTTCAACCAAGAGTTTGACACATTCTGCAAAGAGAATGGAATCAAACATGAGAGAACATCACCATACACTCCCTAACAGAATGGTTTGGCTGAAAGAAAGAACCGAACCCTTTGTGAGATGGTCAACTGTATGTTGAACCAATCAGGTCAACCAAACAATCTGTGGGGGGAAGCACTATTGACTGCTTGTTATGTTCATAATAGGATCACTAGTCGCGTGATTCCTACAAGCCCTTATGAGTTGTGGAAAGGTAGAAAGCCTAACCTAGACTATTTGAAAGTGTGGGGGTGTGTTTCTTATTATCAGACTCCTGATCCTAAGCGAACCAAATTGGGAGCACGAGCTAATAAGAGTGTATTTATTGGATATGCTCAAAATAGCAAGGCTTACCGGTTACTAGATATTGATTCAGGTGTTGTTGTGGAATCCAGAGATGTGGAATTCTTTGAGGACAAGTTTTCTAAGGATGAAGAAAACTCTAGTCATACAACACCTACAAGTACCTCTCGAGAAATACTCCCACCTCCTCCCATTGTGGAGGAACCAAGGAGAAGTACTTGGGCTAGAACTGAGAAAACCTTTGGAGATGACTTCTATTCTTATTTGGTCGAAGGAACACAAAAGAAAGTGATCAGAGAGGTCATCTTTTCAATTAATTTGGATGATGATCCTAAGACCTTTATTGAAGCCATTACGTCTCGGGATGCTCCTCTGTGGAAGGAAGCAATCAATGACGAAATGGATTCAATTATGGGTAATGGAACTTGGGAGTTAGCTGATCTACCCAAGGGGAGAAGACCCATAGGATCCAAATGGATATTTAAGAAGAAATATCATCCTGATGGATCCATATCTGCCTATAAAGCAAGGTTGGTCAAAGGGCTATAGGCAGCGAGAAGGGATCGATTATTTTGATACCTATGCCCCAGTTGCTAGAATTAGTTCAATTAGAACTATCATAGCAATATCAGCTTTGAAAGGATTGTACATTCATCAAATGGATGTGAAGACAGCCTTTTTGAATGGTTTTCTCAAATAGGAGATTTACCTGGAGCAACCAGAAGGTTTCGTAATACCTGGACAAGAAAAAAAAGTATGTAGACTTGTTAAGTCTTTGTATGGGTTGAAACAATCTCCCAAACAGTGGCATGAGAGATTTGACACCACAATGAATGCATTTGGTTTTCGGCACAACAGTGCTGAAAGGTGTATTTATTCTAAATATACACCTGATTACATAGTAGTTATATGTCTTTATGTTGATGATATGCTGATCATTGGCACTCACCTAGAAGGCATTCTTGAGATGAAGAAATACCTATCCTCGAACTTTAAGATAAAGGATCTTGGAGAAGTAGATACTATTCTTGGTATCAAGGTGAAGAGGACAGGTGGTCAGATTTCTCTGAGTCAATCGCATTACATAGAGAAAATTCTGACAAAGTTTCAACATTTGAACATTAAGGAATTCAATTCTCTTTTTGATTCAAGTGTAAAACTGAAGGTGAATTCTAGTCGAGTTGTGGCTCAACTAGAATATGCTAGTGCAGTAGGAAGTATGATGTATGCTACTCACTGCACACGACCTAACATCGCATTTGCTGTAAGCAAATTGAGTCAGTACACTGTTAATCTAGGGACGGAGCACTGGAAGGCAGTGGGTAGAGTACTAGGATACCTGAAAAGGAAAAGTACTTTTGAGTTGACATATTCGTCATCTAATGGAATACTTGAAGGTTATTCTGATGCCAGCTGGATTGTCACACCCCACTAAAGTGGAAACACGAGGCGTGGCAGTATAAAGGGTTTCATAGCAAAAGTTATAAGACAACACCAACCATTGTATTAAAAATCATTACAAATTTACAATGGGTTTGAACAACTTTTAAAAGAAATTACAATGAAAATAGAAATGCAACACATGCGAATGCTCCTAAAAGTGAAGTGTCCCTAAGTGCCACCTACTTAATGATTCCTGAAAAAGCATGTAAAACGAGCGTCAACTATAAAAATAGTTGGTGAGTACTCATAGATAAACAAAATAATATTGGTTCCATGAATTGAAATCAATGTTTTGATAAAGTTTCCAATAATAAAAGTATATTGTTAAATTGAGAAAATAAGTTTGTACAAAAACAAAGTTCTTTGTCATCATGAGAGATAAAGTATGTTGCCCAAATGAGATGCAACGTTCATATTCTCATGGAAGATAAAGTTCGTTACTCAAATGAGTAAACAAGTTTCATTGCTAAAATGAGCTGTCAATTTCGTTGCTACAAGGAGCAAACAATTTCATTGCTAAAACATGTATATAAGTTTCCAGTAGTAAAAGTTCGTTGTTGTAATGAGAAATAGAGTTCATTGCTATAATGAGAAACAAAGTTAATTGCTTTAATGAGAAACAAAGTTGATTGCTATAATTGATAAACGAGTTTATTGCCATAATAAACAACAAGTTTATTGCTATAATGAGTAACAAGTTTGTATGTGTATGAGCAAACAATGAGTTATTGAGTTCTAAACCAAACCTATGACTGAAGCCCTATCAAGATCTATGCTTATCGTTCCATAGATGAATATGGTATCATGCACTCCAACAATAGGGCGAGTGAGGAGTTGTCAGTTCCTAATAGAGCTATCCATAATGACCATTGGCTCAAAGAGTTAATGGTTAGAGATAAGGGAAGGGCCTTAATACGATAAGTTCTCATGTTCCATGTTGCATAGACATACATAGAGAGATATAGCAATAAAATAGCAATCATGATTGATACAAATCAATTTAGATACAACATTCAAATAATAGTTTTTTTGGGACATGCTTTCCACCCCAAAACATTTAAAAACCGAAAATAGGGGATTGGTGAATACTCACAATATGCAAAATATAGCAACCAAGTTTATATGAGTCAAATAAATACAACGAATATAAATAGTTTAGGACATGCTTTTCCACCCCAAAACATTTAAAAACCAAAAATAGGGGATTGGTGAATACTCACAATTCATTGAGATGATGCAAATGGTGCCTTAAACTACGCTCCACTCGTACCACTATCATTTTCCTACAACGATGTTACACACTAATGAGTCTCCAATCGAAATCTAACACTAGTATACATACTATTACAATAGAATTATGCCAATATTGTGTCAAAATTTAATATAGATAAGTTAGAAACATTTTTCCTGTGGAAATTAAGTTTCAAAGAATCAATTGTTATATAACAATTTAAGTGGAAATTTCCCATTATTGAAATGCTAATATTTAACATTTTAGAGGTGTTCCAATGATTAAATATTCAAAAGCTAAATTAATTTAGTTCTAATATTTCCCAAAGTTTGAATTTTAGTTTTAATTGAATTGAAAGACCTCAAGATAAATTTTCTTGAATTTTTGATTTGTCTGACTATTTTTCATGATTTTAGTTTCTTGAATAATCATAAAATCATGGAAAAATAGTAAAAAGTTAATAAAAACTACCAAACTTCATATTTTGGTTCTAACTACATTAAAAGACTTCCTGATAAACTTTCATGGTTTATAGATATGTATAACCAATTTTCTTATATTTAATTCTCTAAATAGATACAAAATTCATGAAAAATAGAAATCAGTTTCCAAAATTACCCAAACTTTTTTTTATTACTGTTATTAGAAATTATTAAGCTGGGAAAATTATAAAAATTGATTTCTAAACTGTGTAACCAAATTTTATGATTTTTGAGCATTTATTCTAATAAAAATTGAAATAAATAGGAAACAGTTTCCAAAATCGCCCAAATTTTTTTTAACACTTTTATTATACATGTAGAAGCTGAAAAGAATATAAAAGATATTTTTCAATTAGTCTTTCTATTTTTCTTTGTTTTATCCTCTTAAATAATCATTAATTGGAGAATAATTATTAAAAAGTTAAAGTAAATTACCAAAAAAGTTTTAAACTTAATTTACAGAGTAAATAATCTGGGAAAAATACCAAATGTGATTTTTATATACTGAAATCCGATTTTGTGTATTTAAGTGTATTTAATCTTAGAAAATAGAAGAAAAATAGTATACCGAAGAGAAAAATCATGAAAATTGTTATGTAGCCTCCGAATGTACTTCAAGGTGTCCTGGTAAACTTTAATGAATTGTGGATGAGCAGAACTATTTTTCTATGTTTAGGCCATTATAAATACAAAAATCAGGGAAAAATAGGAATGCATTATGAAAAATTCTGAAAATACTTTTTTTCAGTCTTCCACAGAGAGTATAAGCTGCGAAAAGTATTATATACCATTTTCAAATTATATAAATTGGTTTTATGATTTATTGGGGCTAAACAAAAAGAAAATTCAAAATCCATATTAAACAGTAACAAAAACCGATGAAATTTAATGTGGGGTCATTATTTAACATAGGGGTCATCTAAGAATTTACCTAGGATTTATAGACCTCAGAAAGTATTTTAAATGATTTATTTCCCTATTTTGTTGCAATAATTATAATAATTCAAGAAAAATGAATTATTTTCTGGAAATTTACAGAGCATCTTATTTTGTTGACGGGAATCTGGGAAAAATCGGATTTGGTCAGAAAAGGAGTTTTAGATATTTATTTGGAAATAAATCCTTCATGAACATATTTGAAAGCTTTTAACAACATACTTTGATGATCTAGCATCTAAGCTTGAAGATCATCACATGCATGTTGGTTTAAAGATCATACATGAGTTTGAAATGTTCAAAAATCATTTTTGATAGAAAACTTAGGGTGCATGTGGTGATTTTTACCCAAAACTTGTAGAAAAGTGCATTATGTTGATTTTGACTTAGGTTTTGAATGAAATCCTACCACCATCATCATCAAAACCATGAGTAGATGCAAGTGTTCATGATTTTATAATAGAATGGAGTAGAAGAAAAAGAAAGTGTAAGAAAAATAACAAAACTTTGAAGGAAAATGAAGGGAAATCATGTTCTACCTTAATGAACACCACTAGATGATGAAGATTTTGAGTTTGAGGTGTGTTCTTGGAATTCTTCTCCGGAAAATTTCGTGAGTATGGAGAAATGAAGAAAGAAATGGAGTGGTGGTGATGAAGAGTGTGAGAGAGAATGAGGGGTAGAGTGAGAGAGAAGATGGAGTGTAGAGGGGAATTGATTGAGTGTGTTGGGAAGAGGAGAGAGAGGGGAATCCGACTTTTGAGGGTATAATATCCCTCTCTCTTTCATTTTTCTTTATAAAAATTCAAATCTTTTATAAAAATTATCCAACTTTTTATAAAATGTGCACCTTAACCTAGTTTTTATGCATAAAACTCTTGATTTTTGACTTATAAATTAAGGGTAATTGTTAATGAGTTCAATTTTATTTCCTTAAATGCATTTTTATAATTTTAATTATTATAAGATAATATTAGAAGCTTCATAATTATTTTTATAGAATTTTTAAGGTTAAAGTTTGTAAATATGAGTTTTTAGGGCATTTAGGGTTTTTGAGAGTTTGTAGATCTTTGGATAACAAAATTACTTGAATTTTGAGACATCAAACTATTTTAGAGTTTCATAACTGTTATTCAAATTAGAAATATTGTTTGTAATTTATTTTTATTGGTTTATTGGCATTCTATGTAGTGATTCCGAGATTCAAACAAAATTGAGGAATCAAGTACTAGTCCTAGTTTCAACTTTGACTTAAGTTTCTATGAGACTCTGACCTAAATTTTACTACTAGGTCAAGTGCATGAAGTGTGTGTATGATTCATGAAATGGTGTTCGAGTCAAAGAGTGACCCTAATATAGATAGTCACTAAAGTTGAGTAGTAGTAGAATTCACATATCAATGTGAAATCTAAGCACATTATCCATTGTTTCTAATTGGTTCCAAGTTTCTAGTAGGTTATAACTTAGCTTCTAGTTACTAAGTCTAGTATGTGTAGTGCCTATATGTGCAACCAAGTTTATTCAAATCTAGAACCGACTCGAATTTTGACGGTTGTCACATGGATTAATCACACTAGTGATTCAAAATCAACAAGTGGTTGGATTTATACTCTAGCTGGTGGTGTTATTTCTTGGGCGAGCAAGAAACAGACATGCATAGCTCATTCAACGATGGAAGCAGAGCTAATTGCCTTAGCAGCAGCAGGCAAAGAGGCAGAGTGGATTCGAGATCTACTTATGGATATTCGTTTGTGGGATATTCCGATGCCTTTAATGCCCATGTACTATGACAGTGAGGCCACACTTTCTAAAGTATATAATGCGGTATATAATGGGAAGTCAAGACATGTAGGCGACACTATTTTGTGAGACAACTAATTGAAAGTGGTACCATCAAGGTTGTCTATGTCAAGACAAGTAGGAACTTGACAAATCCGTTTACCAAACCTCTGACGAGAGATTTGGTTACATCTACCACGAGAGTCATGGGTCTAAAACCACAATAGAATCGTTTAGTGATGGAAACCCAACTTGTCATTAGTGCTCCTAATTTTTTTTCAAGTTTAAAGGGTAACAACGAAATCACTAACTATAGAAGGTACTATCATTCATGATATATCCATGTGAGGTAGGATAGTACGTCGTTGCCGAGAATGAGGTTGAGTTACAAATCTTAACATAGTTTTGGAGACATCTAAGCAACGAAGATGTTGTAAAACTTTTCCTATATGATCTAGAGGTGGTGCCGCCTCAAGTGAAGATTAGTGGTTTATCTTCAAAAGGGTCATGAAAAGGATTTATAGCGCATGGCCATAATAGTGCTCAGGGAGAACACAAATATGACTTGTGATGTGTGGGGGTAAACCGGAGAGGTCATTTAGGTTCATGGTTTAAACCTATAAGGATACCATTGAATCCGTCTCTTCTTGTTTGTTCTCATTAAACTAGGGTTTAATCTTCGTGACACCCGAGTGACATCATCTGTCTGAGTGAAAGGAAACTTACCAACTTGGTGGGGGATTGTTGGAACTTTATATATAAAGGAATTGCAAGTTGGCAATTTCCTTTGTATCCCACATTGGTGGGGTGAAGAAAATTTTGTGGGTTTATAAGCCTATTCCCTTGGTAAGCCTTCAAAGGCTTTAGTGGATCCAAGGAATGGGCCAAGCCCACACGCACGCCTAGCCTAGCCTAGCACTAGCCGACGCCGCGAATGTGCGAAATGGCACGATTTAGGCGCACGACGCATCGGTCGCTGGGAGCTGAGGAGATTTTATTTTTGATGGGTTCGGGTCAAGCCGGTTTGACCGATCCGGTCAAATGGTTAACCGCTGTTGACTTCGCGGAGGCCAAGTCAGGGTATTCTAGAAGGGTCAGGAAACAGCTTGCTTGGGGAGCAAGCTGTCGCCCTAGGGTTTCTGGGGCCGGCCTATGGGGCCCGTTTGATGCCTTCTAGGGTTACAATACCTATAAATACAGCTCCCTAGGAGCCGCATGGATACCTTACGAAATCTGAAAGCTCTCTCCCTCTCTCTGCGTTTTTTCCCTTCTGGTTTCCAAGTAGTCGCTTTATGTTTGTCGATTTCCAGTGTTGTTGGAATATCGATCAAGCTGCATTAAATCCTGGGGTTTTACTATGTTGCTTACAGCCAGTACAAGCGAAGTAAAAACCTTTAAGGACAGGAGTCTGATCCGTGCAGTTACTTCAAGATCAAGGTCAGCAATCAACAAGTCGGTTTTACTTTTATGTCTTGTGGTTAATTCGTCCAATAACAGGACAATCTTCTTCTACCTTTCTTATAATCAGATCTAATCGAGAAGGATAGATCTGGTTTCTTGGACGAAACTTGGTAAATATAATAATAATAATTGGATCTATTATTCGCAACTAATCGACATATAAGTCTCAATATTATTTTTCGGTTTCCTTGCGCGTCTATTAGTTTGCTTTACAACACCATCTATATACTTTTACAGCTACAACATTCTTCTTGTCAGATCCACACTCGTGACAAAACTCGGTTATTTCAAATTAATGGGATCCTAAAACTCTAATGCGACTACACGATTGTCAATCAGTTAAACTGTGAATCGTGAATGTCAGTAGGTGTATATTTGTAGCAAAAAGATAAAAGTAATTAAATAATAATTCTACAAAACTCTTAGGTACTCTTTGTTTTTTGTACAAAAAACCTCTTCAAACCACTTATTGCTACGCGGCGCAGCACACGCACAACACTTTCCATCTCGCAGTTGTTTGTTTTTTAAAAGCGTTCTAACTTAAAAACCTCTGTGCGTCCTCTGCGCCATACAACATTGAGCTTCCCTCTTTAAACCACTTCTCCACACCTCTAAACCTAAAAAAAAGGAACAGACATATATTCCTATCGCATACGCCGCCCTTCTTCTTCCTTCTTCCATCGATCTCGTCTCCTATCTCGCCTGATATCTCGTCGTCGTCACAAACAATTCTTATCGCTGCATCTGCCATTCCTTCGTCGTCGCCGCCTTAGCAATCCGTCGTCTTTTTTGTGAACCACTACCGTCGACAGGTAAGTTTTTTTTCCTCTAATTTATGATTCAAATGTTGCTGAAATCGATTTTACAACCCTCTGAATCATCGACATGTCTTTTCTTTTTACATATTCTGAAATTGATTTAAGTTATCGCTTATTTGTTGAAATTGATTGATTATGCATTGTTTTGACATTTTTATTGGTTAGTTTTTGTGTTTAGATTGTAGTGATTCACAGTTTAGCTTCCTTTTCCTTCCATTTGTTCCAAAAAAGAATGAAGTCAGCTTGACTATATTAATTTATATCATCCATTAAAGTAAAACGGCTACTATTAATTGAGAAGTTAGTCACATGTCATGCTTTGGTTCTTTTTGGAATTAAGGAGTTTGTATTGATAATAATAGTATTAGGGATCACAGAGTGTTGAATCATTTATGTTTTCTGATGAATCGTTTTTCATGGCTTGAAGTTTTAGCTTAACCATAAGGGCAGGTTCTATAACATGTGTTGGATTACATAGGGATTGAAATGGTTTTGGTGGCAAATCAATGGAAAAATTACAGACAATGTCAAATTAAAGTAATGTTATGGGAGACTATGAAGTGGAATGGAATCTGCAATTCAAATTGACCTTCTTGGACGATTTTACCCTTGCTGATATCATCCCTGTGATGGAATTAATTGTGGAATGGGTATTGGTTTTTTTACTTCAAAATGGCCATGCTTTTGACAAATTTACCCTCAAGGAAGAAGCCATTGTTTGTGTGGTGGAAGATGTTCACTTATCGCACGATAATGAATGAATGGAGAAGATAAATGAACAATTTGTTGATGTTTTAAGCTTATTATGTATTGGCGATTGTTTTTTTTTTTTTTTTTTTTTTTTTTTTTTTTTTTTTTTTTTAATTTTATTATATGTATTAATTAGTTAATAACTTGATGTTGGTTGTTTAGCTTTTGTCAAATTTTAAACTTAACTTTCAAGTTTCTGGTGAAATTTTCCAATTCATATGATAATCTATGGGATGCGATCTTAAAATAAAAGTTGTTTAAAACCGCAAGATTATTACAAAAAGGGAAAATTTAGTGAAAAATGAAATGTGAAGCCTTTTATTGAAAAAATAAAGTTAAGATTTAATCTGATTTTTTTTAAAATAAAGTGTTTTTTTATGATATTTAAGGTATTTATACTTGTAGAAAAGTGTTTTTGTACTTAGCCAAAAGAAGTATTAAAATTTCAGTTTATTGCAACAGTCTGCAGATGATAAAAAACAAACAAATTTTTTATTACATGTTGCAGTCGTTTGGTCCACCTCTTCTGCCGCAAAGGTTTGTAGATGTGGTCTGCAGACTTCGCGTTTTTGCTTCGAAAAAACAAACAACACCTTAGGCACGAAACTAGAAAAATAAATTGCAATTACTCAATAACACATACGACAATAATATTTGAAGTAAATCTAGGCAAAATAAACAAAAATTACATTAATCTTACCGGAGCAGTTGACACAAATCGATGGATGAAGTTGAAACCGCACATAGAGACGATCCCACAATTTCAGTTACATAATGGCGATGCTAGGTTGAACTGATTCTAGATTTATGAAATCTGATTTTAGGAAAAAAAACTTGATGAATCTCCAATGACGTCGACTCATTAATTCAGAAGTTGACTCATTAATTCCAGACAATGATGCTTGATTTTGGGGAAACCATCAACGGTGTTGAATTTTGGAGAACAATATTTGACTAAAAGAGAGATAGTCCGCTGTTGACTAATCGTACCTTCTTCACGATGATTCGCTTCAATGAAGCCTTGATCGTTCGAATATTAGGAAGCGGATCGTCAGAGATGGGATGGGAGAGAGAGAGAGAGAGAGAGAGAGAGAGAGAGAGAGATATGTGATGATGGGTATGACAGATTGAATTGAATTTGATATTTTGATTTAGGGCTATAAATTATGTTATCCCAAAATGACCCTGGTTCATTTTAATTTGATACCCCGTGTCATCTTTTTTCTAAGTATTTATAAAATTGTCATAAATCATCTTGACATTCTCTTATTTTGATCTAATGGCTCGTATTTGGTTCTTGGGTTTTCGGGAAACTATGAGTTCTCAAATAATCCTTCCTCTCTTTCTTTCTCTCTCTCTCTCTCTCTCTCTCTCTCTCTCTCTATATATATATATATATATATATATATATATATATATATATATATATATATAGGAAGGATCATTTGAGAACTCATAGTTTCCTGAGAACCCGAGAACTAAATTTGGAACATTAGATCAAAAAAAAAAAAGGATCGAAATGTAAGGTGGCGTTTTTGTAAATAAATAGAAAGAAATAAATAAGTAGAAAGAAAAGAAAGGATGGATATCTTAATTAATTTGACGAGGGTATTATAGGAAACACAATTTTAATTAAATTCTATCTCTTAAACTCACGATCTGTCCTCATCCTCACAATCACATTCTTCTTCGATGATTCCCCTCATCAGTTTCTTCTCCAACACCGGATCATCTACTGTTTCGATTATCTCAACCTCCATCGCCAATGATTCGCTCATCAAGCTTGTCTGTTTCCCCTAAAATCAGCGCCACATCATCCAAATCTGGAGTTATTGTTCCTCGTCGATCTCTCATCTCCGACCGATTTTAAAGGCACCGACTCCGATCCTATACAATTCCATCGAGATATAGAATTAATCATCTTACTTGAGCCACTGCTGGCCATTCAGAAGTTTAGATTTGTATCAATCCGCACTCATGAAGTTTAGATCTCCTAGGGTTCCGTTTACCTCAGTCGGAGAAAAAGCAATGCTATAAGGACTCCATGGAGGAATCTCTGTCTAATTCGTCAGAGGAGGAGTAGGTCAATGACCGGGAGGAAGAAGATGAGGAGGAACTGGAAGCCGTTGCATGACTTGTTGATTCTGATGAAGATGAAAACGCCACACCTGCGGTTGACGCCACTGGTGAGGAGCAAGACGATGAGGAAGAAGACGAGGTTTGTTTTTTTTTTTTTTTTTTTTTTTATTTTTATATATTGTGCTTTTAGACTGATTTTTTGCCGCTTTGGTTACGTTTGATTATGCATGTTTGGGATATGAAGCATTTCGTGGTGTTTCATGATACATTTTGGTGCGATTTGTCTGCCTTAGGGTTTTGTGCTACGGGATTTGTTTGCTTTTAGTATGATCCTCTGGTGTGTTAGGGAGTGTAGTTTTTAGGGGTTTGGTTCGTTTTTTTATGTTAGCTGCAGCTTATTCATGCATTTCCTTCGAAAAAGAGAGCATACTGATTCGTCTTCCAGATGCCGTATTCCAATAATGTTTTCAGTATGCTTAGCCTCTCTCATCGTATATGTTGATTTTTTTTTTGTTATTAGCGTTTTTGTTTAAAATGATGTTTTTTTTTTATATGTGGAGCTTGACATTTGTTGATAACTACTTGCCATTTGAATGCTGGTGACATTGAACTGAAAAACAGCAGGCTGGACTGGAAGATGATTGGAAATAAAAATTGCAACTTGCAAGAGAATGCAACTTGAAATATATAAAAAACTATATTAATATCCACAACAACTATAAAGATTAATTTGCAGGGGATACAATGAATCATAAAGTCTCAACTTTGGCTAAATCACAATAAACAAACTTAAGCATTATAAACTTTTTAGGAAGCTGTACTAGCGATTTGGTTTGATTCTATTCCTTTAATATGTTTGGTGGAATCAAGTTATACATAATGGTAGCCAGGATTTGTATGTAGAATTCATCCAGCCTTACCGTATTCATGCAATTGTTATGATTCTAAGTAGTGCTTTTCAAAGGATGTATGGAACTGAAGGTTTAATGTGATGAATCAGTGTTGTTTCTTTGAGTCATCTTCGAAATTTAGTTTTAATTTTTTGATGTTTTAGAATTGAATCAGGTTATTAGGGAACTTGGCGTGGGCTCACTTGCAGCAATAGAAGTATAAATTAGTTGAAGAGATATATAGGTATGAAAGAAGAAAAAATCCATATGCAATCGTTCAAAAAACATCTAATTTTGTTGAAAAGTTCAGATTTGGATTTGAATGTTGCAAAAAACAACCATCATATTGCAAAGGCTTATATTTTTACATGAAGAAAAAAAAGACTATGTTACTACAACTTATGACATGTTTTCAAAATATTCGACAACAAAATTTGCCACAGTTACCTCTCATTATTATTGCAATACATGTAAATAATAAGTGAATCACATATGAATTACATGTGATTCACATGCGAATTACAAATAAATTACATGTGAATTACATGTGATTCACATGTAAATCACAAGTGAAACACATATGAATTACATGTGAATTACATGTGAATTACATGTGATGCATATGCAAATCACATAATGAATTACATGTGATTCACATGTAAATCATATATGAATTACATGCGATTCACATGTAAATCACATATAATTCACATATGAATTACATATAATTCACATATGAATTACATGTGATTCACATGTAAATCACATGTAATTCATATGTGATTTACATGTAATTCATATGTGAATTACATGTGATTTACATGTGAAACGCATGTAATTCATATATGATTTATATGTGAATCACATGTAATTCATATGTGATTTACATGTGAATTACATGTGATTCACCTTTAAATTTAAATCACATATGTAATTTATATGTGAATTACATGTAATTCATATGTGAATTACATGTGATTCACCTTTAAATCACATGTAAATCACATATAATTCACATGTAATTCATATATGAATTACATGAGATTCACATGTAATTCAAATATGAATTAAATGAGATTCACATTAAATCACGTATAATTCACATATACATCATATGTAATTCATACGTGAATTGCATGTGATTCATATCTTAATCACATAAGTATTTTCGTAAGTGTTTTTGTATCAATCAATTTTTTTTTTTTAATTTTCTTGTAGATTTGGAAGAAATTGTGGTGAATATTGAAGATGTGAAGATGATAAGTTGATGAAAAATATGGAAATATTGACACAAAAACATAAAAACGCTTTTTTTTTGTATCGAATAAAATACTTATTCTATTGTGTTTATAGATTAATAAACAAAATGAGTTTTTTATAATGTACTTACGAATATTATAGTATAAAAAATATGAATATATGCATTTGAAAAAATATGCATATATGCACCTAAATTTTTTTTTTTTAAATTGCAGTTTTTTTATATGCAGTTTTTTTTTTGAAAAAACATAACTTTATTTAAAAAACTTGCAGTTTTTTTTATTAAAAAAATGCAGTTTTTCTTAAAAAAAATTGCAGTTTTTTTTTTAAATGCAGTTCTTTAAAAAAATTGCAGTATTTTTGAAAAAAAAAATGCAGTTTTTTTAATAAATTGCAATTTTTTTAAAAAAAATATTGTTTTCAATTTTTTTTTCAAAAATACATGTTTTATATAAAAAAATTAAAAAATCTGCATTTAAAAAAAAAAGAAAATTACTACTTTAAAAAAAATCTGAAATTTGATTTATGATGTAAATTTTTAGACATTTATATTAATATATTGAATAACACAAAAAAATTAAACATTAAATGAGATTGGTAAGATGACGATCATGTCCTTAACGAATTGCTTTTGATCAAACGCTCCACTTTTAGTTCTCGGATTCTCGGAAAACTTTAAGTTCTCAACCGATCTCAACCATATATATATATATATATATATATATATATATATATATATATATATATATATATATATATATTAGGTGTAAAACCCGTGGGACCCACGGTTGATTGATTTAAATAGAATCATAATTTTGATTACATAATATACGAAGATACCATAGTTAAGAAAAAAAAAAGATAAATACATAATAATAGTATATTTATTTTATTAAGATTGGCATTTGTAAGTATTTAAAATTTATAAATTTTAAGCAATAATGAATTTTTAATTATAAAAATTTATTTAAAGTAATGTAATTAACATGCATAAAGGAAAAACAATGAAATATTATAAGTTACTTAACATGAATAAATCAAATAGAATATATTAATATAATTTTATCAAGTTATATAATTTAATTAATTAATACTAAAAATAAATAAAAGATGATACAAAATAATTGATTATAAATTACCAAAAACTTCTTTATAAACAACATTGGAAGTTTTATTGGTTAGGTTACCATCCTTATCTAAAATTAACAATTTTAATCCTACTCTGCTTTGAACTCTAGATAAGTCAACATATAATTATCCATGTGAAAAAACAGGATCTTTGAGGTACAAGCCAACCTTGGATAACGATTGTCCTTGACTCTTATTAATAGTCATAGCAAAACATACAGCCAATGGAAACTGTCTTCTTTTGAATTTGAATGGATTTTTTTTTTCTGATGGCGTTAAAGACATTCTTGGAATAAAAGTCCGATTTCCAATATTAGTTCCAGATAAGATACGTGCCTCGATAACACGTTTGCCCAATTATATCACTTGGAGTCTTGTTCCATTACATAAGCCATTTTTTAATCAATATTTCTTAGTAACATAACCGGAACACCGATTTTTAAAACTAACTTATGATTTGGTAGACCCGAAACTTTGAGACCATTTAAAACATCAGGTGAGTATAAATCTGCATCAAACTGATCATGGACAAATTCAGATTGGCATATACTATCTGAACTTAAATATTCAACCTCATCTCCTGGAAACTTCAATAGCAAACGATCATTTATCTCCTGAACCACTTCATTCTTTGGAGCTAGTATTGCTCTTTCTTGAAAATAACTTGTATTGTTGTAATTATCCAAAATCGAAGGATATACAAACTCAATTAACGAACCTATAGGATCCTTTGGATCACTAATGAGAATATCATCTGGAATATCAATAACCGTTTCGCCGTCATTCTGACCACCAAGTTTTCCTTCTCCTATATCCAATAGCCATTCTGCAAAATCTTTTATTTTTTCTACAGCAGACTGATCCCTTCCAACCGTTAGCCTCATGTTTTTTGTTAACTTATGGATTTTGCAATGTTGCCATAAATATGAAGAACTTAAAGAAGCGTTAACAATGTTTTGTCTGCTACCACCCGGAATAACAGGCAAAATTTGTCTGAAATCTCCTCCAAAAACAATAACTTTCCCTCCAAATGGAATATTCAACTCGGTAGAATTTTCAGACCTCAATACATCTTCTAAACTTCGATCTAAAGCTTTAAATGCATGCTTATGGACCATAGGTGCTTCATCCCAAATTATCAAAGATGTTTTTCTCAATAAGCTAGCGAGCTCACTACTTCGATTTATTTTACATACAGAATCCTCAGTAAGTTCAAATGGAATTATAAATCGAGAGTGAGATGTTCTACCTCCAGGCAATAATAACGAAGCAATTCCACTTGAAGCAACATTTAAAACGATATGACCATCACATCTAATTGCTGCAGATATTGTCTTCCATAAAAAAGTTTTACCTGTTCCACCATAACCATAAACAAAGAAGACACCTCCTTTATTTTTTTTAACTGCACCCATGATATCAAGGAAAATGTCACGTTGATCATTTGTTAATGCAAGAAACATATGGTCAAACTCAGTCTTTACAATGGAAATGTCATAATCTAGCTCCTCGGTGATAAGTCGATTGTTTGAAGAAGAAACAGAATCAACATCCGGGTAAGGCATGTTTTTATAATTTTTGAGAGTGTTGTTGTTACGAAGTAAAATCTGTTCTATCTCGTACAGAGTTAAGTTCATAAGCCGATCTTCACTAAGAGTTAAGCCTGGAGGACAAAATATCAAATTAATTACATATATTATTACCAATATTTACTTATAATTAAAAATTTATCAAATGTATGTTAGAAAATAAATATTTTAATTTTTAAATAAATAATAATAATAAAATTTTAATACCTGATAACTTTAATCTCTGTCGTTGATTATAAAGAATTCCATCCGCCAAATATTCCCATGTATTTTCCCAAACAACTTCTGGTTTAGACATACTGTTACACATCAACAATGTGGCAAATAAGAATAGTAGATAAAAACCAGTTCCAGAATGACTTGCTTTTTTAATTGCATCGATGTATTCTTTGTCATCATCCAAAAGCCCAAGAGCATAACAAGCATCTCTAAAAGACAAATATTCTTCACCATTTACTGTGCGAATCTCTTCAAATGATCTCGGACCTTTCACCTTATTTAAAAGAATCCTTAAGAAATAAGCTTCCTCTAGATTAGGTGAAACCGAATGAATTCTACCAATGCACTTTCCTACTTCCCTAGGCTTCCAAAACCTATTCTTACGATTCCAAACAAACTTTGTAGGAAACTCAACATACGTAAGTTTTCGTGCATCACTTGAAATTACATTACACTCCATCCAAGCTGTGAACATTGAAGCAACAACAGAAGGTTTGTCCAAAACATCATCAATATCATCGTCTTCCCCATATACAATCTGCTGTTGACCAGGAAGATGAAAAGGTAGTCTAACCACAGAAGGATATCTGTAATGAACATCATATGTAAAAATTCTCCATGATGCTTCACATGCAGATAAATATCTACAATCGTAATATTCATTTATTTCATCGACAGCATCATGATTATCACAATCATTGTTGCTTCGTACAACGACAATTGTAGCTCTATCTGGTCCTTTGTTTATGTATTTGAATAAATACTTTATAGATGATCCCTGATTGCACCATTCAACATTAATATGTGTCTGATATCTTTTCAATAGATATTTGTTGTAGGGGACAACATTTCTATTATCCAACTTGACACCTGATTTTTCAACAAAATGACCATTGTTTCTTCTCCTATATAAGGGAAAACCATCCTGATCAACAGATGTATGATTGCAGAATTGCTTTGGAAAGTTTTTAGAGCACTTTTTGTCCACCATGCATGGGCAATTGATATTTTTGATGGGTTTTGGTCATAAGACATCCTATGTGCTCATACAAACCCTAATGCTTGGATCTAGGTTTCTCTATTGTACATGCTTTGAATCCAAGACTATAAACCCTAATTCTAGCATACAAGTAATCATATTAGATATTAGAATAAGTTTATAATGTTACCTTGATTGTTATGTAGCAATAACAATCCCAATTCCTCCTTGAATTGACTTTGGAAGGCTTAGAGTCACAAGTGTCACTCCTCTAATGGTTCACAAACACCATAAGTAAGAGGATGAAGAGGAGAGAGGATGGAGGCTGCCCAAAATGTGTGAAAACCCTAGAAGGTTGCTAGTCCACGTTTTTGAGCCTTAAGGGTTCTATATATAGTGAGGCAATTAGGGTTATCTAACAAGGAAACCCTAATTTGGATGCTTAAGCCCCAAGCAACCCATAGACTCCTTTAATTAAGGCCTTGGACGATTTTCTTATGGGCTTCCCCATAGAATTCGTCCACTCCTTAATTTAAGACAATCCATAGCCCACATTGCAATTATCTTATAATTACAATTTCAGTCCCTTAAGTTTAATTAATCTCTTTTAGTCACAAAACTAATTACCAATTAATTCTTGACTAATATTAATTAAACAATATGATTTCTCCTTTAATATATTATTCCCATAATATATTAATAAATCATATTTAATCCTTTCTCTCCATAATTCATCCTATCAAGTTGCTTTGGTGAAGGCAACCCAAAAGGACCATGCACCATCAGGTCAAGTACATACCAAAATAGTTATGGACTTAGACATTAATCCAACAGTCTCCCACTTGGATAAGTCTAATAACTATTATGCGTATGACTTCAGATCCTGATCTGCAATCGTAGCTTTCCAAAGCCGCTGTCAACTCTGATCCTATCAGATACACGTGTCCTTAGATAAGGGATCATATATTCCTCCATTCTAGATATCATATGAGATATGATTTCAAATCATTCTCTTTGTACTACTTCTCGATTTCTGATTTATGACGACAGACTAATTGAACAAATCAAATTAGCCCTAGCTCGGCCGAGCATTTACGTTTGTCATCACTAAACCATCGAGGGGCCCAAAGATATCGCTTTTATTCTACTTTGAATAAAAGGAACAGATAAACTTTGATACAATGCTTGCTTGCACTCACCCACCGAATTACACACAACAATATGTTTTATAACACCAAGTTACTGGTGCGTTTACATATTATCAATGTGCAACCGATTTGCAAGATACAACTCACACATCTCGGTTTCAAGAATATAGGATGTTATCGTCTCACTAATCACTCGTGATACAATGTCATGGAGTGATCCAAGTGAGCGTGGGTTTAATCCAATGCTCAAATCATATTCATAAGCACTCATGAACGTTGCAGCAAACATTTGCTTATGTCTAACGCTCTTTAGACAATCCACACACCAATTCACGACAGTCTTCATTCATATCTACTTCCAACATATGAACGACTGCGGCCTGTTCGAATAATTCGATTATTCTTAATAAACTCAATTATTCTGGAAGTCAAAACATGCAAAGTGAAACACAAGAATAATACTAATCCCATATGGCCTCAAACCTTTGAGTATAAATAAAACACCTTTAATTTATCACCATATCGATTACTCATTATTTGTCGTTTCGGTTAATCAACTTCTTACTTGAATTCCAACACTTGTTCCATGCTCCTAGCATGCACACAATGTTTACCTATGGTTCTTACTTTGTGAAATAGATCACATTGAACACATTTCCAATCCTTCTCATTTAATATCAAATTCTTGCTACTTATAGAATATGCTAGATTCTAACATTCTATGCAACTATCCTTTCGTAATGTCACTGCACCAAAGTCACAAAGACTATTGCCAATGATATTACAAAGTCCTCTATCGGAGATTGTTACAAGACAATTCCATAGACGTGATGTCTCTCACTCAAAGTACATTCTTTGAACATCCTTTTGCATAGAAGTTTCTAATCTAGTCATAGATTTCTCAATATTCAATTCCCAATATGGACACACTTCCATATGTTCCATATGACAAATCATTCTTAATAGAATCTTATCTATTCGTAATGATGTCGATACGGTCCATCCAATATGGAAACATTTCCATATTTTCCAATACTATACTTCCAACTACTCACAAGCGACCAATCCTCGTCGAACTTTGGGTTGTCCTTTGATAGTTGTTTAATTGTTTTAGTCAAAACCAATTCTAGTCCCTTTTCCCTCTAAATGCGCTCGACATTTGGAAAATTTTAAAATGGTCAAACATTAAAGCATTTGCAATCGATCCTATACCCGAAGCGTATGGGACACGACGTATAATGTTTTATTTTCTATGTTCTCAAAATTCGAATTGTGAAGAGGGATGCCTTAATCATAATCGAAATTTTAAGAACACACTATGTACCTTTGACTAAATTTATTAACATTTCTCAACCTAATCCTTTAGATTTGAAATGAAGCATAATATTCTCTCCCTTAATTATAGCAAAACAACCTTTCAACTCTTACAACTTTGCAAAGTATGACTTTTGTTTTCTATAATTAATATTGCTAACCTTGCAATACTTTCCTTAATAATCATACAATCATAACATTTATGCTCCCACTATCATGATGATTATTATAAAACATAACACTTATGCTCCCACTAGCTTCAACATGTATTCATAAACATCTTAACTTTCAGAAAACAATACTTATTGAATTTCTTAAGTTCATGTTTCTAATACTTAGTGCTTTGATAATCCTTTATCAATGCTTCTTGAACTTATACACCTTTGCCTTCGATAGTTCATATGTGTGTCTAAACAATTAAGACTAATTGTCAAACCTCACAATTCAAATTATGGAAAGGGATGTCGTAACCATGATTGAATTTGAGAATGCAATTTTACAATCACTATCTTCTTAAAATCTCTCTTAGTGAAAGCATTTCTTCACAATCATTTTCATGAAGGAGGAAATCTTATGACACTTAGATTTGAGCGGTGTATGTGTTCTTATCCATGTGAATTTGTTAAAACTAAAGTTTATGACAAATTCAAACTCATATGGACCGAACTTTCTTAGTCTTGATTTCTTGCCTTTATGGTAGCACAGTTGCCCACCATGTCTTCCAAGTAGTTAAGCATCTCACCCTTTCCTATCAATGTACCTTTCATTGATTAAGGTGCTTTGCCTTTTATGCGTTCAAAATGAGAACTCATAGAACTCACATGCATAATTAACTTAATTGGAACAGCACATAATCAAAATATTGTCAACACGATAGGTTGTAAACCTTAACTCGTGTGCTAGTGATGATCGATAAGGTTTATTTGATTTGTTCTTGAGACCTTTCAAGACCATTAAGACTCCCACTGACTCCTTGACATATAAGGTTCTCTTGTCAATAACCATTTCTTGACAAACAAATATTCAAGAGTTAGTGTAGTTTTTATCAAAACTCCTCATAAATTGGTCCTAGTTGATCTTTGTCTTATCTAAGACATCACAACTTACCACATTTAATGAATGTTTTAAACCTTCTTAATACTTTTCACTCATTGTCACAATCTTAACTCTAAGACTTGTTTTGGAACGAAGTATGATTGACTTCTTGATTTGACCATTTCTTCAATCTTTGATTCCTCTTCTTGGACATACAATTGTACCAAGACTCACTTAGAGGATCAATTGAGATATGGTTCTTAATCATTAAGACCTATCATAAAGCATAAAAGGTACTCTCCCTTCTTCTTAGAATGGAGAAACTTTTATCTCTTTGCCTACTTGATTCTTGTTATTCGTTCTACTATTGATTTAAACCTTTTCAATCAATTCATAATTACACTTAATCTTATAAGTATAATCATATTTACTAAACCTTTAGTAAATCATAACGAATATCTCGTTACTCTTATGGTGGACTTTGATCACACAACTTTGTGTATTCGATCTCCTAGTCCTTCACTTGACACTTTGTCAATGAATTAGTCTAATTTCCAAATACGAAATTTCTCATTCATCGTGCATCCACGTTGCATGATTCCAAGTTTCTGTCCGATTGAAACTTGGGCGATGAGAAACTCTCCCTATTTGGTAAATTCTCGACTTTCCATAAATAACATAATAAGAACCAAATCCATTATTGCTAATAATAGAACCATTTTAACATCAATTTTTCATACACGCCATTGTAAGGATAAATAAATAAAATTTAAAATCAAAATTTATTTTATTGCGGAAAAAATTTGTCCTTACAATGCAACTCATTTGAAAAACTATGCTAGTACATATTTCTTAGCAATCTAATTCTAACTCTAAGTAGTAGCTCAAGAATCTAATCTTCAAGTAATGCGATCGAAATCCATTCCTTCTCGGTTAGATTCTGCTCACTTCTTCCCTTAAGCGTCCTTTTCTTTTCGTCGATCCTACAAAACATCAATTGTAATCTTATCACATTATGTATTAAGAATCTAGAATAGAAGCTCAAAAGAGTTAGTCAATGGATGTTACCTATATTAGAGCCATACGTTTCGACTCTCCCATCTCTTAGATCTCTTAGGTAAATGGGGCAGCTTCGTCTCCAATGCCCCTTCTCTTGGCAATAAAAGCAAATCGACTCTTTTGGAACAGGACATGGAACTACTTCAGATATCGCCTTTCTCTTATGATCAAACTTTCCGATCATAGCATGTCTTTCGTTGCCATTGTCTATATCCATAGAGGTCTCGAAGGCAGATTCACCAATCAACTTTGCTTTTCTATTGCGCCAAATCATTACAGATTCAGCAGCAATAAGCATATAGGTGAGATCTATAAGGGTCACGTCGTAGTTCATCATATAGTACTCTCTTACGAACTCACTATATGAGTTGGGAAGTGACTGAAGAACGCAATCAACAGCCATTTCCTCACAGACAACGGATCCCAACATTCTTAACTTATCAATGTGTGACTTCATCCCTAGGACGTGTGCACACACAGACTTTCCTTCTTTATGTTTACTTGCCAAAAGGGCTTGAGTGATCTTGAACTTTTCAAGCCTTTGAACTTGTGGGTTAGGGAGAATAATTGGAGGAGGAGGAGGAAGTGAAGCATGATCTCTTGTTCCTCGATCGAATCGTGGAATATCATCTTCATGTGGAATGCTTGTTCCACGGGATTTGAGAAGACCATAGTTGTCGAACTTTGACATCTACAAAACGGGAGAAAAATGAATTCAAGTTAGTAGATAGATTGAGTCCTTGGTAGATCACCCAAATGAAATTCCAAGGCTAGGACCCAACACAATACGCTACAACCTAGAAAAGGGATGCCGTAATCTAGTTGCAGAATATTTGAAGGTAAGTGAATGACGATTCACTAATTTCCACCATGAAAAACGAAAAAGAAATTTAAGTTTTAAATTTATGAAAACTCCTAGATCCTTTGAGATTCATTGAACTTTCAATGGCATGTTTAAATCTCGATATGCCCCTCTTGTTTGTGACTGGGATGTCGAGGATCACAAAGCGGGTGTGAATAACCATGCAAACTTACATGGTGCCCTCACATGTTACAGTCACCTATTCGATGTGCCGGTAAACCACACACGCTCCACCGAACTATGACAAACATTGAGTCACCTTTTGCTACCTTTGCTTAGACCATTTAGTGTGCCGGTAAACCACACACGCTCCACTAACGTCTTTGCAAGGGCACAAAGTGTAATTTCATGGAATTGCATCAATTCACTTTTGCCTAAGTAACTAAGATTGGGAATTTTATGAAAACATTTAGTTACTTTAATAATTCATTATACTTATAATGGAAGGTTTCGTCCTATCCTACCCTTTCGGCTAACGACCCTCCACTAGTCAAGAGTGCGGTGGGTAAGAGTGGATACCCATTCAATCGCCATTTTATAGGCAATTTCCTTAAACACCCCTTATAGACTAGCTTCGTGAATGAGGCCTACTAACGGTAAGACTGACTTTTACTCATACATATATAATGTTAGACTTTTAATGTTATATATATAGTATAGGGTGTATTTTACACTTTTAAAATACTAGGTGGTTTAATTTAACAATTATACTTTTAATTCAATTAAATTGTTAACCTAAACTTTTATGGATTTATTAAACCTCTTTTAATTATACATCTTAATTAATTAATAAAACCATAAGGGAGTGATTTGAACTTTTCAAAACATTACTAGGGTTTTAGAATTTAACATTCCTAATTAAACTTTTAATCAACTTTTAAATTCCAAAACTTGAGGGCAAGTTTTGAAACATTTCAAAACATTAGGGTTTAGAATTTAAATATACATCAAAATTAAACTATTAATTCAAAATTTAAATTCCAAAACTTGAGGGCAAGTCTTGAAACCTTTTTCAAAACATTAGGGTTTTAACTATTTAAATTTCAAAACAACAAAACTTTTGGGTTCAAATTTAAAATATAAAACCTAAAGGGATTAATTTGAAACTATTCCAAACTTTGTCAAGAATATTCTAGATCACATAATTCAAATAAGGCAATTAACTATAATTGGTGGTTATCTAATTAGATCCAGTTCAAATTCTTGCAAGATAATGATCAAATAATTTCCATAACTTAATATATATCAAATAAGGTAAGAATTATCTAATTAGATGACCAAAATCTTTTATTTTGACAAGGATAATCATAAGGGATTAACAAAATTCGAATTTTATTAAGTTTAAAAAATTATGGCAATTATCCTAAGTCATAATAGGTAAAAATCCCGAAAATCCGCCTATCTGACGAGTTGACTCGTCGAGTCTGCATGGACTCGGCGAGTTCAGCCATGGACTTGGCGAGTCCAGCCTCTAGAATCCAAAAAATCGAATTTTCCAATTATATCAAGCATCAATACAATAGAAACCAATCTAGTCTCTGATACCACTGATGGGTTTTGGTCATAAGACATCCTATGTGCTCATACAAACCCTAATGCTTGGATCTAGGTTTCTCTATTGTACATGCTTTGAATCCAAGACCATAAACCCTAATTCTAGCATACAAGTAATCATATTAGATATTAGAATAAGTTTATAATGTTACCTTGATTGTTATGTAGCAATAACAATCCCAATTCCTCCTTGAATTGACTTTGGAAGGCTTAGAGTCACAAGTGTCACTCCTCTAATGGTTCACAAACACCATAAGCAAGAGGATGAAGAAGAGAGAGGATGGAGGCTGCCCAAAACGTGTGAAAACCCTAGAAGGTTGCTAGTCCACGTTTTTGAGCCTTAAGGGTTCTATATATAGTGAGGCAATTAGGGTTATCTAACAAGGAAACCCTAATTTGGATGCTTAAGCCCCAAGCAACCCATAGACTCCTTTAATTAAGGCCTTGGACGATTTCCTTATGGGCTTCCCCATAGAATTCGTCCACTCCTTAATTTTAGACAATCCATAGCCCAAATTGCAATTATCTTATAATTACAATTTCAGTCCCTTAAGTTTAATTAATCTCTTTTAGTCACAAAACTAATTACCAATTAATTCTTGACTAATATTAATTAAACAATATGATTTCTCCTTTAATATATTATTCCCATAATATATTAATAAATCATATTTAATCTTTTCTCTCCATAATTCATCCTATCAAGTTGCTTTGGTGAAGGCAACCGAAAAGGACCATGCACCATCGGGTCAAGTACATACTAAAATAGTTATGGACTTAGACACTAATCCAACAATTTTCAGCTCCACATGGACCATGAATCATGAACTCATTCACAAGTGAATACAATTCAGGATCTTCATCTTTGTTTGGTATTTCGGCGGATATTATGGGATCGATTAATTCAACAGTGGGTAGCTTGTAGTCAGAATGCATGAATAGACATATATGACTATGTGGCAAACCTCTTTTTTGAAATTCAATTGTATAAACAACTGCAAAATATTTTGCACAAAAAAATATGGTTAGACCATAAGCAAAATGTTAAAAATATGAAATAAAAAGCTTTTAATCTCATGAATTATGAAATAAGTTAATTTTAAATACCTGCTTGAACTATGCCGAAGATATGATTCTTCCTTAAGTCTTTAATAAATGCATCAAGCTTGATCTTGAACAACCTACATAGTATATCAGGTCTGTCTTCTGGTTGAAGTGAAGTATCCTTAAGAAACCTTTTCACCTCTGGCCATTTGGGATTACACGTAAAGGTTATGAAGAAATCAGGATATCCATACCATTTACATAACGACATGGCATCCAAATAGTTTTGAAGCATATAGCGTGCACCACCAGTAAATGATGAAGGTAATATCACACGTTGTCCGACGTTGGAGATACTTGTAGCTCCTTGAGCTTTTTGCTTACGTAAATTCTCATAAGACTCGTATCTAAGAACATGTTGTTGTCTGCGTATGTAATGCAATCTCTCACTTTCAATCATAGTTTACGCATCTACCAGAAATTGTTGAAACAACCTTTTTGAATTAAGAATCAGTGAGAACGAATGATCCCTGTCTTGAATTCTAAAAGCAAAAAATTCTCTCATTGTACATGTCGCCCGCTTGCTGTTGGTTGTATCTGTAATTCCTCTATGAAGAATGTCAACACTATAACCATCATCCCCATATGGAAATAGTAGTGGATATTGGAGAGGAAGGTAAGAAGGATGCAATTCACTGATACGTTGTAGAAAACCCGATTTTGTTTGAACAACGATATCTCTATTTTCAATCGAATCTGAAATGTCACCTACCATTAAATCTACAACCTCAGAAGCAGTTGGTAGGTTATATGTTCTTCCATCACGATTCCTTTTCCCGATAATTCTTAACTTCATATCAACGTGAGGATTTTTCTGAAAAGCATCTCTTACCATTCTATAAGAGCTAACCAAGACATTATTTGAATCTAGCATGACCTTCAATTCTTCAATAATTTCATTATCAAATGATGTAGATTGTTGGTTTTCCCCACTATATGAAAGGAAAATATAAATAACATCAGCAATATATATATATATATATATATTAAAATAGAGTATGAATAAGAAAAATGAAAATTTACCGAAAACATCTCTGCCTATTTGAATTTTCATTATCAGTATCATAAATGTATAACTGAGAGAATTTTGGTTGCGATCCTTTTGCTGGTAAAAGACTTCCAATACGATGATAATTTTGGCCACCAAGTCTGAAAATGTATGGAGCATTTCCTTTATTGATTGAAGAATCAATCTTACCACCCATCGATGTAAAAGAAAACATTGAATTGTAACGTCGTATATTTTTCCTGAAGTTTTTGCTTTTACAATCGTTTGATTGAAACATTCTTTCATAAGTTGGTGGTGCCTTTTTTAAATCTGGTAATTGAACCTTGCCATAACCACAACATAACAAAAAATTTGTGCTCTTTTTTTGTTTGCCTCTAATGGATTCATTTGTCCATAACTTTGCACGACATGTTTGGCATACAACAATCTGATCACCATGATCCAAATATTCTGTAAAAAAATTAAGTGTTATTAATATAATACTAACTTTATAAATATATACCATATAGGAATTGATTTGTAAAAAATAATAAAAATGGATATATTTTTGTTTACCTTTGGAAATACCAACGATTAAGTTTTCAGATACGATCTCATGTATATTTTCTACATCTGCTGTCAGGTCAATTAATGGAATAGGAGATAAATGTTTCGATTTCTTTTTTAATTTATGACATCCTGGATTTAACATGATCGATGATGAAGATTGACATATTGTAGATGCAGTTCTGGATGTCATATCTTTTGAAAGCACAGAGTAGTTACTTTTATTTGCTAACGTTGAAGTTGGGTAGTTATTGAAACCAATGTTAGCTGAAACAAATAATAGTATATTAAAAAAAAAGATTATAAATTTATTAGAGAATGCATCATAGTAAATTTAAAAAGAAAATTATTACCATGTGTAATGTTAGATAACGGAGTTCTAACATTTATGTATGAAGGAGAAAATTGTAAGGGCGTATTTTCATTTCCTCGAGATCTATATGAATGAACATTTTCATTTTGAAGACCAACGCTCTTAAATTGATCTGCAAAAAAATATATTATAAAAAATTGAAGACATGACGTAAAAAACAAAATAAGAAGGTAAAATTATATAAGATTATAGGTAAGAAGGTAAAATTATATAAGATTATAGGGTAATAACATAAAAAGATGAGAATTTATGTATTGTATTTTTCAGTTAAAAGAAGTGTAAAACGTGGTTGATTTTAATAAGAAAATTACAGCTATCCATGTTTTTTAAGACATGTGGAGTTGATGGATTTAGAATGCTGAATCTTATATTTGTTGTCTTCAATCGCTTATTATCCAAATATAATTTTCTCCGTCTTCTATTCTCTTTTGCTTGCAAGTAGTAGATATGGTTGTTTTTTTTCTGCATAAGAAATATAAGCATATGATATAAAGTTAACAATAGGTAGATAATTGTATTGATATAGAATATTAATAATAGTGAAGAAATAAATGTACCTTTGTAACCTTTGTTAAAAAATATTCCAGATGATGAAGATTCAACGTACAACGAAGCAGATAACATATTTGTTTTTTCTTGTCATGTTAATACGGGTTGGTGTTATAATAGTACATATTTTTATGTTATTAAAAAATATACAAAGAACTTAAAAAATATGTAAAAATAAAATTAAAAAATGGTAAATGATAAACATACCGTTGTTAATTGAAGAAAGAACATTAGTAGCGGTTGAAGATTGTTGGATTGATGTAGCAGACAAATTAACGTGTTGTCTATTTTCTAAGTAAAAAGTATTCAATTTTCTAGTCTTTTTAGAATTAACCGACTTCATGATTTGCTTGCGTTCTGAACAATTAACACAATTCAGTTAAAAAAATAAATGCTATGCACATAATTAATAAAACAACACAACCGAATTTATTATTTAAAATTAGACGAAAGTCATTGAAAAAATAAATAAAGTAAATATAATATAAGTGGGACCATAGTTGTAATGTAGTTACAATCTAATATTTTTATGTCAATAAAACCTAAATATAAAATAATGACAATACCACTAAATCATTTGTCTTAAAAATGATTTGTACATCAATATTATATACATCAATACCACTATTTTTTTTTTTAAATTATAAATTGTAATATAGAATTGCAGTTTAGTATTGTCATTATAGTCATAGATTTATTATAGGTTAATAATTTTTTTACTTTATACACTTTGAAATGTATAATTTATCATTAATATCCCCTATTTTCAAAAATTGGCAGCCACGTATGCAACATCCCTAACCTCCCAAACCTAACATACGAATCTACATTTCTCCATTTCTAGGTATTCGAAAAAGAAAGAAATGACGAATGGATGGGTACAATTAAACGTAGCCCTAAACATATCTATCCAATTGACTACAAATCTCGTTTGTGGCGTACAAAAAATGAAATGGAGCTATCATTCAGAATGTGTATGTAGGTCAGAACCTTGACGATTAAACAACATAGAACGATTTGTGTCGATATTCTCGAAAATCAGGAAATGAGAAGGATGCGATTAGTTACATATTATCGGGTGTTTTGAAATGGAATGTGGAACGATTCGGAAGAGGATATCATCATAGAGACTTACATCAATTAATAGTCGATGAAGGAAGTGACGAAGGTAAGAGATGTGGAAGAGAAACTTACAACCAAAGTCGATGTCGAACTTAGAGACTTACATCAATAAATAGTCGATGTCGAACTCAGAGATTGAAGAAACGAAAAATTGGGGGTTGAAGACAGCAAGATTGAAGGTAAGAGATGGTCAATTGTTTGTGAATCTTAGGTTTTATTAACAGAACATACATTATTGGGAAGAAATTTACCTGGTTTTGTTTTTGCAGAACTCTTGTTTATAAAGATATTAGCGAAAACTGAAGAACTTCAAAAGAATACCTCAAAATCGATTAAGAATGGAAACACAATCAGGTATTTTTCAATTTGCTAAAAGTTTTGAATTTCATATTGTGTGAGTATTATTTTAAAATTTTGAAATTTGAATTTGCTAAACATTAGGCTTAATTTTGTGCAAAATTATTCACTGATTTATATTAATACGAGTAAATAAAAAAAATACCTTGAAGTTTCATTTTTTGTGATATTTGTTAATATTATTTAATTTAGATTGTATTTTAAAATTTTATTTGTACAAAAATAATTTCATATTAAAAAAAACCACCGTGTGTTGAAAACAATATATATTTAGTATTATGCATAATTCTTGTATTTGGAAACTAAAACTTATTAATTTGTTTATTGTACCTTACATTTTTCTTATTTAGTCAAAACAAAAGAAACTAAAAAACTATTTATTATGTTATCATATTTGATTAAAAAGTAGATACAGATATCTGAAAAGTAATTATATGATTGATAAAGATTACAAACCATTGACCTGGTGTTTCTCTTAGATGGATTGTTTTGCCCTTTTGGTTTTGCTATAAGTTGGAATGTTTTTCCCTTTTGTGTTGGGTGGCTTCATTTATGTTGTTTACTATTTCAATTTTTTGTCTTTTTCTTGCTAGACCCTGGTATACTTGGTTTGGGATGTCTGCTGATTCTTGCTTCCTTCATATGAGGTTTATTGGCCTTTTTTCCCTTGTTGATGCTCCTGGTATGTTTTATGTCGCTTTATAGTTGATTGCCTTTTTTTGGTTCATTCCTATTAGTCCGTTGCCCTTTATGTGGCTTTATATGAGAAGTAGGCCGCTATATTATGAAATAAGTTATTTGGTAAAACGGTCCATATATAAGGGCAGAATTGTCGTTTTCTATTAAAAATAAATAATGATAGTTTTTTAGTATACGACATAAACAGAAAAACAAACAATGATAGGAACAGGGCAAGATTAATAGGAAAGGGTATAATTACACTTTTCTATTAAATACAAAGAATAACAGATTATTATTTTTATTTTTATATTTTATACGAATTTGAAGTTTTTGCCATTTGGCTAAAAAACTGCAATAATGAAAAGTAAATAGCTATGGAATAGGAAAATTGTTTTAATCATGAATTTTTCCAAATTATGATCAAATACCAGAAAGGGAGATCCAAAACTCTTAGCAAGTTCCTTCTTTCTGGACATGGTCACCTGATGCAAATTGCAATAAATAACAATGTTCTTACAAAAATATAATTACCATTTTAAGTCATTTTCCCATATTTAAAATATTTATTTACCTCAAAAAATATTTGTATTCATATAATAGTTTTGTTAGTTTGTCATATAATATTTTCTTTAAAAAACACTTGATAAAAGAAAAAAAATGTTAAGCGCTTATTTTAGAAAAAATGACAAGTTTTTGTTTGTTTGATATATCTTCAAGCTGCATACCCAATAAATGGATGGACCGGAGTTGCTGCATTATCTCATGTACAGTGTGAGGTACTAATACACCTTCCAAAGCTGCTTAACTTGAAGAACCTTGCCAAAACTATGTTATAGCTACCAATATAAACCCTACCCTTCATGAAGTAAGAAAAAATTGAATGTGAGTATAATTAAGTTTATCTTCTTAACATATGCTAATTTTATTTTGTCTAACTATAGGCTTATTATAACTGGGATATGACCATATGTTATACAACAAAACTATATGGTGGCACAAAGGAAGTTGAGGAAATATAGAAATTAGCAACATATAATGCTTTTTTCTTCAAAAAAGTTTCACACATTTTGGTTTTGCTTGTGTAAAATACTATCTTATTGTTACGTCTATTTTCTTTTTTATTTTTTCTTAATTAAGCATTATACTACTATTGCTATCGGTAGTCTATCCAAATTTTTAGAAGTCTTTGATTAGTGATTACAATATTTAATTATCAATATCTTATTCTTACCCGTGGTTTCCACAAATAATAACAAATTTTTATTTTTATTTTTATATTGTATACGAATTTGAAGTTTTTGCCATTTGGCTAAAAAACTGCAATAATGATGTTTCTGTTAGATGGACTGTTTTGCCCTTTTGGTTCATTCCTATAAGTTGGAATGTTTTTCCCTTTTGTGTTGGATGGCTTCATTTATGTTGTTTACTACTTGATTTTGTTGTCTTTTTCTTGCTAGAACCTGGTATACTTGGTTTCGGATGAATCTTGCTTCCTTCATATGAGGTTTATTGGCCTTTTTGCCCTTGTTGATGCTCCTGGTATGTTTTATGTCGCCTTATAGTTGATTGCCTTTTTTTTGGTTCATTCCTATTAGTCCATTGCCCTTTATGTCGCTTTTTATGAAAAGTAGGGCGCTATATTATGAAATAAGTTATTTGGTAAAACGGTCCATATATAAGGGCAAAATTGTCCTTTTCTATTAAAAAGAAATAATGATAGTTTTTTTAGTATACCACATAAACAGAAAAACAAACAATTGCAATGTAAAAACTATTCGTTATGCCCTTGTACACAAGTACATTGCTTGTTGTGAATTTAAATTTAACTGTTTTTAAACATATTATTTTCCAAGATTAATTTTAGTGTAATTGTGATACAAACAAATTTTAAAGTGAAAGTGTCAAATAAGTAAAAATATACTGTTAAACCACTTCAAATAAACAAAACAAACGTATAAAAACAAACGAAAGTCCCCAAAATACTTGAACGAAACAACGAAATAGTCTTTAAAACAAAACCAAACTTAATAATTGTTTTTAAAAATCATAATCAACTCAGTTCTCCACTTTTGGCACCCAAACTGGAGTATCTTCACCAAAAGATTCTGTATTTGATTTTATAGAATTTGCATCACCATCATCTTCTAGATCATAAACGTCATCACCATAACAACTCACTTTTCCACTTTTGGAACTAAAAGTGGGTTTACCTCTCCCATTGATTTTCTTTTAGATTTTATTGAACTCAAATCACCTCCACCATCAACATCATAAATGTCATGGAGGTTGCGCTTCAAATCACCTGATATTTTCAATGGACTTGTTGCGGATGATTTATCAATTGTTGAGGGAGTAAAATTCTCATCCGTTTGTGATATGACATCCTAAATTAAAAAAACATAAGTTGACAAGCGATCTAATTAAATATAAATAAAAGTTAATATGAGAATATAACATACCTTTTGAACATTTTGAACGACCTCATCTGATTCCAGGGGTACTTCATTTAAGGACACTGATTGAACACTCTAGAAAATAATATGGAAATATGTAAAACGTTATGTATGTAAATAAAAAATAAATATAAATATTGAACATTAAAACATTATTTACCATAAGTTCTAGTTTACTTTCCAATTCTAAAACAACGGACTCATCTTCTGTAAGTTTGACAACGGTGTAGATATTGTTATAGTTGGTGACATTGTAGGATGTAACATCTACAAGAAACGCAAATTTGCGGTTTTTCAAGACGTTCATATGATTTGGATATAGTTCCAAACTGTCACCAGCCTGTAAGAAGATTGTTTAATATATTAAAACAAATAAAATGTTATTTGATAGAAAAATATGAATAAAAAACTATACCTCTTCATGTATTTTTTTCAACTTGAATGCACTTATATCCAACAATCTTTTTGCTTCCCTATAAAAAAGAGTGAATCCGACGGTGCCAGTATGATCTTGTACGTTGATTGGAATTATATACCTAAAAAATATTAGATTAGTTTATTATTTTTGTTGAATGATTGAAATGATCAATATAAATGGAGGTATGTGTATACTTTATAACAGTATGAAAATTCGAATCGTTGCAAGCTGCATTTTTACACTTAATTACAACACTATCTTCCATCTTGCCGGGGACGGTTGTCACACCCTGAAAACCGAAGGCGGAAACATTTTCGGGGTTGACTCCATGTTGAGTATCAAATCCAATGCACAAAGTAAGTAAAGTAGAACAACCATTACATTACATATAGAAAAGTTTTACAATTGTTTCAAAAGTAAAGTGTACAGTTGTGATACATAGTATATATATATATATATATATATATATATATATATATATATATATGAACAAAATGAAACGGGTCTTCTGAGCACTGCGTCTTCGAGCAAAAAGGATCTTTGGTACCTATTCTAACGTTGACCTGAGAACACAAGCGGTTTGAAAATCAGCATAACGCTGGTGAGTTCATAAGCGGTTTTTGTTTTGTGAAAATGTTCGTAATCCTTTCTGTTTCTGAAAATGTTACGCACACCAAGAAAATCCCATATTTTCTTAAAATAGTTGATTGTTGTTTCATAATATGTAAAGTAAAGTTGTACACTGAAAACATGTTTACCCTTGTGAAAATGTACATTTATGTTATCTGTTTTCTTATACTGTTCTGGTTATGTACCAATGGATTCCCAGGAAAGTCCCATACTTTCCTGTTTGTAAATTACCAATTGTAAAAGATGTAAGGTTAACCCGTTTGTTACACTTTTCTAGTTATGTATATGTTCCCCAGGAAAGCCCCATGCTTTCCTGAATGTTGGTTACCATTGTAAAAGATGTATACTGAAATCTGGTTATCTTGTGAAGTGTATAAAGCTGTTCATTATTACTATAAGTAAATCTCTATTATCCTAATTGCGAGTTCCATAACCATACGATAGACTAAACCTGTGGCAATAAGTAGTCCACATCCTTATGACTTTCGTCACCCTTGAACCATTTCGGTTCGGCTGTAGCTAGCAGCCAGGTGTGGGGTAGTCAGCCCCGTATAGATCTATACACTCAAGTCACGCTCTCTAAATCCTAGAGATTCTGGTTACGGGTGTAGTCCTCCACTCGCGTATCTCTGTGGAGTGTTCGCCGAGGACGTGTCTCCAATCATACAGGAATAACAAATTTACTAGTAATAATATTATAATCCTCCACTCGCGTATCTGTGTGGAGTGTTACCGAGGATAAGACAGTGTACAAGTTTTATATTCATATGTTCTAATGTCATGCTTTTAACTGATAAAATGTGGAAAACCATTTGTGAAATATATCAAACGTAATAGTTTATAAACCCATTTCACAAATAATATGTTTACGTGAGCTGCATGTTCAAACGGTTATCAGTTGTACCAATCAGTGTTAAAAGCATATAATATGTACAACACACATATGAAAACGGGTTTTGGAGTACAAGTAATCGCTTGTAATTTGCTTGTGTTCCCCCCTGAAAACAGTGAAAAAGGGTAGGGGTATGAACTCACCAGACTCGGGAATGCGACGGTTTCGGACACTAGACGTTGGTTCGGGGCATGATTACTCGCGATGTCCCTATGTAAAATGTAATAATGTCCATATATAACTAATTAGATTTACAATCACTAATCTTATGGAACATTACACTCCAACGAGGTTAAACACCTCAAAACGAGTGTTTGGAGTGACCCGGGTGACATCTACGGACGTGTATTAGTACTAGGGACTTAGGATTTGAGTTTACTCCCCAAGAGTAAACATTTAAGGGATTTTACAGCCACAAAACACACACATACATGAGTTTACGGCCGTAAACTCATGTTGGTGTGTTTTAGAGTGTTTAATGGTTTATTTGGACATGGGGATTGTTGGAATGGATTTCTAAAATGCCTTGGAATTGATTAAATGAACTTATACCATTTAAAAGGGAGTTTACGACCCTAAACTTGGATTTTACAGCCATAAACTCTACTATGGTCAAGAATAATTCATTTGAGGTACAAAGAACAATCACATGTGATTCTAGTTAATTTTCCAAGCCTTGTTATGAATTTAGGGCACTATTCAACATATTTTTAGGAGTTTACGGCCCATAAGTGTTCTATAGCCGTAAACTCTCATATGTAGGGTATTTGATGTGTTTAAGGTCCCCAAACTATTTTTAGATGGTCCTAGGATTTACCACAAGGCTATTGGTTAAGTTTCAAGGCATTCTAACATGTAAAAATGAGTTTATCCCCCATGTTTGAGGAGTTTACGGCCCAAGCACATGTCTTGGCCGTAAACTCTTGTTTGTCCCTCAAAATGTATGTTTAGGGTGTTCCAAGTCCAGGTTTGTAAGCCTCAAAGTCATATCTAAGTCCCAACAATGATTTGGAAGGGTTAAATGGCTCAAAAACCCCATGATTGTGTGTTTACGGCCCAAGCTTATTCCTTGGCCATAAACACATGTTCCAGGTCCTAATTCTCATTTTAATTCCGGATTTGAAGGCCTAAGAGGTTGAATAACAAGCTAGGAAGGTTACCTCTATGATTTGGAGCCTTAAATCTTTGATTTTGGACCTTAATTTAGAGTGAGGAGAGAGGTTAGAGAGAGAGTAGTGAGATGAAGCCAAAAGCTTCAAATGAAGGCTTAGAACACATTATATAGTGTCTAAGTTTTGGACACGGAGGAATTCTACCCGATACCGGCATTAGGCGAGGCTTTTGGTCGTACCCGATTGAGTTGCCGTAACCCGATGTGATTGATTCTAGAAGTATTCCGATTACTAATATGGGGTGTTGAAATGATTCTTAATTGTATTAAGACACCCATTAAGTCATTTTAGATACGTACAAGTTAATGACTTAATTAAATAAGAAAATCGGAATCGAATTTGAAAACGACGATTGGTTGCTTGAATTGAACTACGAAAGAGTTACAAGAAGTGGTACGGAAATTTCAGGTTGTTACATTATCCCCCCGTTAGGGGGAATTTCGTCCCGAAATTCAAGACAAGATACAAGCCAAATACAAATCATGGATCTAGAAAGAGTTGTGGATACTTCTGTCTCATCGAATCTTCCCTCTCCCAAGTGAACTCCAGTCCCCGCTTGGCATTCCAGCGAACCTTCACTAACAGGATGCGACTTTGTTTTGTATGTTTAACTTCTCGATCCATGATTTCAATCGGTTCCTCCACAAAGTTGAGCTTTTCATCGATCTCGATCTCGTCTAACGGAATCACTAGGGTTTCATCGGATAGGCACTTCTTGAGATTTGAAACATGGAAGACGGGATGGATGTTACTGAGCTCGTGAGGTAAACGAAGTTTATAGGCTACCGGACCAATCCTGGCGAGGATCTCGAAAGGTCTAATGTACCTCGGATTAAGTTTCCCATGCTTACCAAAGCGTACAGTGCCTTTCCAGGGCGAGACCTTCAACAGGACATGGTCTCCAACCTGGAATTCCAGTGGTTTCCGACGGTTATCAGCGTAACTCTTCTAGCGATCGCGTGAGGCTTTCAGTCGTTCCCGGATTTGGATGATCTTCTTGGTGGTTTCACGGATGATCTCAGGACCAGTGAGAGCACTGTCGGGGACTCGAATCTTGGCTAGCTGTGTATCCCCCACCTCGGCCCAGCACAGAGGGGATCTGCACTTGCGACCGTATAGGGCTTCAAACGGGGCATCCCTAATGCTGGTGTGATAACTGTTGTTGTACGAGAATTCGATCAAGGATAGATGTGCGTCCCACGACTTTCCAAAGTCAATGAAACATGCCCTAAGTTTGTCCTCCAGAGTTTGGATTGTTCTCTCACTTTGTCCATCTGTCTGAGGATGATATGCCGTGCTCATATCTAGTTTGGTTCCAAGAGCTTTCTGAAGAGATTGCCAAAATCGGGAGGTAAACCTGCTATCTCGATAAGAGATAATGGATGCAGGTACACCGTGCAGTCGGACTACCTCTTGGATATAAATCCGCGCGAGTCTTTCCATCTTGTATGTTTCTTGGATTGGAACGAAGTGAGCTGACTTTGTCAAACGATCGACAATCACCCAAATAGTATCGTACCCACTCGAGCACTTGGGTAGTTTGGTGATGAAATCCATGGTAATCATCTCCCATTTCCATTCGGGTATCTCGAGTTGCTGGAGCAGACCCGAGGGTTTCTGGTGTTCAACTTTTACCTTGGCACAAGTCAGACATTTGCCCACAAACGTAGCTATTTCAGCCTTCATGTTTGGCCACCAATATTGTTTCTTGAGATCTAAGTACATCTTGTCAGAGCCCGGGTGAACAGAGTATCTGGTTCTGTGCGCTTCCTCCATAACTATCTCTTTGAATCCTCCGAACTTGGGAATCCAGATTCGATCCATGAAACAGTGGACTCCGTCACCTCTGATCTCAAGTTTCTTTTCTATTCCTCTTAAGGCTTCAATTGACATGTTCTCGGGTTTGAGGGCTTCTAGCTGGGCTTCTCGGATTTGTATGGGTAGTTTGGAATGAATGGTCGTCGTCTGGTTCTTCACTTTACGGCCTGCATTCTCCTTTCGGCTAAGGGCATCTGCTACTACATTGGCCTTGCCAGGATGGTAACGGATTTCACACTCATAATCACTAAGTAGTTCTACCCATCGCTGTTGTCTCATGTTCAAGTCTTTCTGATCAAAGATGTGTTGCAGGCTCTTGTGATCAGTGAAGATCGTGCACTTGGTTCCGTAGAGGTAGTGTCTCCAAATCTTCAATGCAAAGACTACGGCTCTTAGTTCCAAGTTGTGTGTGGTATAGTTGACCTCGTGTGCTTTCAACTATCTAGAAGCATAAGCAATTACTTTACCCCTTTGCATAAGCACACAACCTAAGCCTTGATTAGACGCATCGCAGTAGACAACGAGGTCCTCTGTCCCTTCGGGTAGGGACAGAACAGGCGCGCTGCACAAGGCTTTCTTCAGCGTCTGGAATGCAGTTTCTTGTTTATCACTCCAACAAAAGGGTACACCTTTCTGTGTTAGAGTGGTTAAAGGTTTGGCGATTCTGGAAAAGTTCTGGATGAATCTTCGATAATAGCCAGCGAGACCCAAGAATTGTCGGATTTCTGTGGGTGTCTTCGGTGCTGACCAATTCTCTATTGCCTTTATCTTGGAAGGATCTACATGAATACCTTCCTCGCTTACCACGTGACCGAGGAAAGTTACCTTCCGAATCCAGAACTCGCATTTGGAAAATTTTGCGTACAACTTCTCGGATCGAAGGGTTTCCAACACTAGTCTCAAGTATTGTTTGTGATCTTCTTCGCTTCTGGAGTAGACAAGTATGTCGTCAATGAACACAATGACGAACTTGTCCAGATAAGGACGACACACCCGGTTCATCAGGTCCATGAACACCGTCGGTGCGTTGGTTAGGCCAAAGGGCATCACTACGAACTCGTAGTGTCCATATCGAGTCCTGAAAGCTATTTTGGATACATCACTTTCATGAACTCGTAACTGATGGTACCCTGACCGAAGGTCTATCTTGGAGAAATAACTGGCTCCTTGAAGTTGATCAAAGAGGTCATCTATTCGCGGAAGAGGATATCGGTTTTTGACAGTCAACTTGTTCAGCTCGCGATAATCGATACACATTCGAAAGGATCCATCTTTCTTCTTGACAAACAGAATCGGAGCTCCCCAGGGCGAGAAACCCGGTCTAATGAATCCTTTACTGAGCAACTCATTGAGTTGACTGGATAACTCCTGCATCTCTGCTGGAGCTAAGCGATACGGAAACTTCGCTACGGGAGTAGCTCCAGGAATTAGGTGAATACGGAACTCGACCTGACGCTCGGGAGGGATTCCTGGAAGCTCTTCGGGAAACCCATCAGGAAAGTTACAGACTTCAGGGATGCTCGTGAGGTCTTTAACTTCCTGTTTCTCGTTGATTACATGGGCCAAGAATGCAATGCACTCCTTTCGCAGGAGTTTCTGAGCTTTGATGCAGGAAATGATATGAAGGTTGGAACTAAGTTTGTCGCCATAGATTACAAGAGTTTGACTCGAAGGAAGGTTGAGACGGATGGCTTTTTCAAAACAAAGGATATCCGCATGATTGGGACTCAACCAATCCATGCCAATGATGACATCAAAGCTCTTTATGGATACCGGCATGAGATCGATAAGAAACGAATGGTCGTTAAGGGTAAGAGTACAACCTACGAACACCTCGTTAGCGCTTTCCTTCTCACCGTTAGCCATCTCGATGGTAAACGTTTCAGTTAAAGGTTGGGAATTATGTTTTAGGTTATGTTTGAATGCATGAATAATAAAGCTCCTCTCAGCACCCGAATCGAAAAGAATATGAGCATATGAGTTGTCGAGAAGGAACGTACCCAAGACAACAGTGGGATCGGCGACCGCTTCCTCCCGTCCCATGGCGAGGACCCTTCCGGTGTTCTCAGCAGTAGACTTTTTGGGGCAGTTCCTTTTAAAGTGCCCAGCTTCACCACAGTTGTAGCAGGCTTGACCAATGCCCGCTCCCGAAGATTGATTGGCCGATTGAGTTGGAGCCTTACAAAATCGGACCGTGTGCCCCTTCTTACCACAATTGGTAAAAGAAAGTTCTCGACAGGGGCCAGGGTTGTGGTGATACTTGCACTTATCACAGAGGGGAAGATTACCAGCATACCGGCTGGTAGGAGTTGGAGTTGTGGATCCTGCGACAGAAGCAGCAGCAACGGGGGTAGTAGCAGCATGGACTGATACTGTTTGTTTTCTTTTGGAGGAGCCTTGGGAAGATTAACCCTTCTTCTTCTTCCAAAATTTTCTTTTCTCACCACTGCTTTTAGTCGACTCAGGAGTAGTGGTGGTTTCCTCGACATCATTACTGTGGTCAATTATGGCTTGGGCTAAAGTCTTAGCACTATCATATGTATCCGGGCGAGCAGCTAAGACATGACCCTTTGTTGGATTGGTTAGCCCCCATATAAACCTCTCGATATTTTTGCTTTCAGGAGTGACCAAACCAGGACAAAGAAGGGCAAGATCATCGAATCGGGAAGTGTATGCAGCAATGTCGGAACCTTTCATCTTCAGGTTCCAAAGCTCATGCTCTAGCTTCTGGATTTCATCACGGGGACAGTATTCGGCAAGGAGGATTTCTTTCATGGCGTCCCAGCCCATGGCATTGGCTACAGGGAGGGTCAAAGATTTGACTCGGCCATTCCACCAAGTCAAGTCTTTATCACTGAAGGTACAGGCTGCAAATTTGACCTTATCGGACTCAGCATAGGCACAGATTTCGAAGATGGATTCGATTTTCTCGAACCATCGGGATAGGGAAATGACACCTCCAGTGCCATAAAAGGATGTTGGTTTTGCATTCCTGAAATCCTTATAGGAACCCTCCTTTCGGTGTCCTTAATTGTTTTCTTGATCTTGAGTACCACCTCCTGAACCACCGTAACCACCGGTGTTCAATTGAGACATAGCAGTTGCCACCGCGGCGGTAACAGCTGCCTGAAATACCACGGGGTCAATTTCAGGAGGAGGTGGTGGCGGAGGGTTGTTGGTTTTTGAGCTGCGTCTCTTTCTGGGAGGCATCTTGATCTAATAAGATCAAGAATAAGAGGATGATAAGTCCTCTGAATTGAATCGAGAGATATGACAAATATATATTCCGAATAAGCGATAAGGCAGGAAAAGTTATTAAAGCAGGTAAACTATCGCTAACAGAATGATCGAGGATCTATACATGAACGAGAATTTCTACAAAGGATTGGTTCGAGAAATACTCCCATAGTATTTCATGATTCGCTACTACACTGGCTCGATGTTTGTGGTATTAGGGTAAGTTTTAGGCATGTCACATACCACAGTTACTCCCAAACACATGTTGGCCATGTCTCGAATGAATATAGTTGGCCAGGCTATATTGATCCTAGACACGATTACATAACTGCCAAGGTTTAACCGCAGTACACAACACCCATTTACTTATGTTTTGTTCTACTTGAAGTTACGAATTTCGACGGTTCGGTATACTTGTATACTTTTGAAAATACTTATAGTTTGAAAATACTTTTATTTCAGAGCACTTAGGCCCTTTAGTGTTTATTGTTTTATACCATGTAAGGTTTGGCATATTTTATTCACTACAAAAAAGGGCTCTGATACCAACCTGTCACACCCCGAAAACCGAAGGCGGAAACATTTCCGGGGTTGACTCCACGTTGAGTATCAAATCCAATGCACATAGTAACTAAAGTAGAACAACCATTACATTACATATAGAAAAGTTTTACAATTGTTTCAAAAGTAAAGTGTATAGTTGTGATACATAGTATATATATATATGAACAAAATGAAACGGGTCTTCTGAGCACTCCGTCTTCGAGCAGAAAGGATCTTCGGTACCTGTTCTAACGTTGACCTGAGAACACAAGCGGTTTGAAAATCAGCATAACGCTGGTGAGTTCATAAGCGGGTTTTGTTTTGTGAAAATATTCGTAATCCTTTCTGTTTCTGAAAATGTTACGCACACCAAGAAAATCCCATATTTTCTTAAAATAGTTGATTGTTGTTTCATAATATGTAAAGTAAAGTTGTACACTGAAAACATGTTTACCCTTGTGAAAATGTACATTTATGTTATCTGTTTTCTTATACTGTTCTGGTTATGTACCAATGGATTCCCAGGAAAGTCCCATACTTTCCTGTATGTAAATTACCAATTGTAAAAGATGTAAGGTTAACCCGTTTGTTACACTTTTCTAGTTATGTATATGTTCCCCAGGAAAGCCCCATGCTTTCCTGAATGTTGGTTACCATTGTAAAAGATGTATACTGAATTCTGGTTATCTTGTGAAGTGTATAAAGCTGTTCATTATTACTATAAGTAAATCTCTATTATCCTAATTGCGAGTTCCATAACCATACGATAGACTAAACCTGTGGCAATAAGTAGTCCACATCCTTATGACTTTCGTCACCCTTGAACCATTTCGGTTCGGCTGTAGCTAGCAGCCAGGTGTGGGGTAGTCAGCCCCGTATAGATCTATACACTCAAGTCACGCTCTCTAAATCCCAGAGATTCTGGTTACGGGTGTAGTCCTCCACTCGCGTATCTCTGTGGAGTGTTCGCCGAGGACGTGTCTCCAATCATACAGGAATAACAAATTTACTAGTAATAATATTATAATCCTCCACTCGCATATCTGTGTGGAGTGTTACCGAGGATAAGACAGTGTACAAGTTTTATATTCATATGTTCTAATGTCATGCTTTTAACTAATAAAATGTGGAAAACCATTTGTGAAATATATCAAACATAATAGTTTATAAACCCATTTCACAAATAATATGTTTACGTGAGCTGCATGTTCAAACGGTTATCAATTGTACCAATCAGTGTTAAAAGCATATAATATGTACAACACACATATGAAAACGAGTTTTGGAGTACAAGTAATCGCTTGTAATTTGCTTGTGTTCCCCCTAAAAACAGTGAAAAAGGGTAGGGGTATGAACTCACCAGACTCGGGAATGCGACGGTTTCGGACACTAGACGTTGGTTCGGGGCATGATTACTCGCGATGTCCCTATGTAAAATGTAATAATGTCCATATATAACTAATTAGATTTACAATCACTAATCTTATGGAACATTACACTCCAACGAGGTTAAACACCTCAAAACGAGTGTGTGGAGTGACCCGGGTGACATGTACGGACGTGTATTGGTACTAGGGACTTAGGATTTGAGTTTACTCCCCAAGAGTAAACATTTAAGGGAGTTTACAGCCACAAAACACACACATACATGAGTTTACGGCCGTAAACTCATGTTGGTGTGATTTTGAGTGTTTAATGGTTTATTTGGACATGGGGATTGTTGGAATGGATTTCTAAAATGCCTTGGAATTGATTAAAAGAACTTATACCATTTAAAAGGGAGTTTACGGCCCTAAACTTGGAGTTTACGGCCGTAAACTCTACTATGGTCAAGAATAATTCATTTGAGGTACAAAGAACAATCACATGTGATTCTAGTTAATTTTCCAAGCGTTGTTATGAATTTAGGGCACCATTCAACATATTTTTAGGAGTTTACGGCCCATAAGTGTTCTATGGCCGTAAACTCTCATATGTAGGGTATTTTATGTGTTTAAGGTCCCCAAACTATTTTTAGATGGTCCTAGGATTTACCACAAGGCTATTGGTTAAGTTTCAAGGCATTCTAACATGTAAAAATGAGTTTATCCCCCATGTTTGAGGAGTTTACGGCCCAAGCACATGTCTTGGCCGTAAACTCTTGTTTGTCCCTCAAAATGTATGTTTAGGGTGTTCCAAGTCCAGGTTTGTAAGCCTTAAAGTCATATCTAAGTCCCAACAATGATTTGGAAGGGTTAAATGGCTCAAAAACCCCATTATTGTGTGTTTACGGCCCAAGCTTATTCCTTGGCTGTAAACACATGTTCCAGGTCCTAATTCTCATTTTAATTCCGGATTTGAAGGCCTAAGAGGTTGAATAACAAGCTAGGAAGGTTACCTCTATGATTTGGAGCCTTAAATCTTTGATTTTGGACCTTAATTTAGAGTGAGGAGAGAGGTTAGAGAGAGAGAGTAGTGAGATGAAGCCAAAAGCTTCAAATGAAGGCTTAGAACACATTATATAGTGTCTAAGTTTTTGACACGGAGGAATTCTACCCGATACCGGCGTTAGGCGAGGCTTTTGGTCGTACCCGATTGAGTTGTCGTAACCCGATGTGATTGATTCTAGAAATATTCCGATTACTAATATGGGGTGTTAAAATGATTCTTAATTGTATTAAGACACCCATTAAGTCATTTTAGATACGTACAAGTTAATGACTTAATTAAATAAGAAAATCGGAATCGAATTTGAAAATGACGATTGGTTGCTTGAATTGAAATACAAAAGAGTTACAAGAAGTGGTACGAAAATTTCAGGTTGTTACAGCAGTATAGGAAAGATTGGTTTTGGGCACATTGTTTATCCTTCTTCCACATTTGTAGCACGCATCGTAATACCAAGGTAGATTCTGTCTTATATTGACGATGGAACCAACTAATAGAAATTTCATTTCCTATATCAAATAAAATGTAAAATTAAAAAAAAAATACAATGTTCAAATAAAATTAAAGGATATAAAGTAAAGAACATATTCCTTAAGTGGTTCTGTGATCTCACAAACAGTTTTTAAAGGGAAATCGCCTTTAAAATCATCTATATAAGAGGTAGAGTAGCTTGGGAGTGTAGTAATGCTTTTTTCAGACATACCTCATTTGTTATTAGCCTTCAATCTGCAATGTTTAAAATTAATTTATTAAATATAAGAAATTGTATTCATCTAAATAAATATAATAACATAAATAAGTTTAAATAAAAATTAAAAAACTAACTCTTTCTTAAACTCATTAATTTCAACAATATCTGAATTAATGAACATTTTGGTTACATCAAAATGACTTTGGGCTTGACCAATTCCTGTGAAAATAGATTAGTCAATAAAAGTAGATTGGAAAACAAATTAAGTAATAAAATACAAACCATTCCAAACGTTAAGTTTCACGAACTGCATCACTATAACAAAACAAGTAATCGTGGTGTTAGTTTTCAGGTAATGTGACATCTCATGTGCCTGACTTCCAAATATAGTGACATTGAGGTGTACAGACCTAAATAAAAAATTAATTTAATTAGTATGAAAAAATATGACTAAAAATAATAAATAAATGAAATAAATATCATCTCACTCTAAGTTGCTAATAGTCATCTTCATGTAATGTTTTGATGGATTAGGATTGGTTGTCTCAAGTGGCCTAAATGAGACAATTAGCCCAATAACATCTACACAATTTTAAAATAAAAAAATATAAGAATCAGTGAAATACTAACATTTATAATTTATTTCTTTTAGTTATAAAAGTGAATGGAATAAAATTAAACAACTAACCAAATAATGTGTCTCTTGGGCATTTCTGTTCGATGATAGAGTTGAAATCAGCAAACACAAAACCATTAACGGGACCCGAAAAATCATCAGATTTTTTTACGATACTTTTCCAATCCAAAGTTAATGTTTGTTTCTGACCGGTAACACTAAAACCATTTTTAACACTCGCCAAGTTTGGTTTTAAAATGATATAACTTTCACCTTCCTTTAAAAGGTCACGAAATCTTGAAAAATTTTGGTGGAAAACACGAGATTGGTATTTTGTACCCTGTTAAAACAAAAACAAAAAAATTATTCTTTGAAACATATGTAATATTTAGTAGGTTTAAAAAAGTTAACTAACCTCCTCGTCCATGACGATCATTTTAATCGATAAAACGTGGTTATTTTTTATAAAATTCCAAATCTTTAACACGCGTAGTTTGAGATGTGAATCATCAGCAATATGTTCAATGTCTTTTAGATATAGTTTATTGCCGATATTCATTATCTGCGAACAATTGATAGCATATTGAAATTATTATCAATTTTGCGCTTTACATTATAAATTGAAAGCGTATTATTAAACAGTTAATATTAAATGCAAACAATTATAAACATATTACATCATATATTACAGCACAAATATAGATTGAAAACATTATTGTTTCAAATGCTGTTAAAAATACATTCACTTTGTCTAAAATATATACATTCACAAAGTTGACATGGGTAGAAATAGGACCTAACATAATTTTGTAAACATTTAACAAGTTAGAAATAGAGCAAAAACAGTAAATATATGTTTCTTGAATACTTGGATTTGGAGTGTAACAGATGCACAGAAAAAAAATGACAAACATCACTAATAAATCCAAATTGTAATTGTAATGACTAATAGTGTAACCGGTTAAATATGTATTTAGACAATAATATTTCAGTATTTTACCTTACATCCAACACTGTATCATTTTTTAGGCAAATTTATAGAACAATTATCAAATGCTATACAATGGATTTTTGTTTTTTAAAAAAAAAAAACAATCACCATGTGCAAATCATGATCATCAAATAATTCCATACATGGGCAATGTTGTTTCACTACACGTGCAAATGATGATATTTTCACTAACTAATATGATTTAAATAAACAATTTTAGTAAATTTTCACAACTAAAAACAACTATTCACATACTTGGAAGGTTTATTAGTTAAATAAAAAAATAAATAAAATTAAACAACAACAACAATAATGCTAAACATAGGTACGATCATTAAAAAATGATTTTTTCTGATTCTATTAATTTTTTTTACAAATAAAATCAATAACACAACCTTAATTATTAGCTCATGAAACCCAACACAAAAAGTAAGAAGAAAAGGAGTGAATTGACTCACTTAAATAAGCAGATGAATATGTTAACTTAAAAAAAAAACAAAGGGTTAAATTGAGGAAATAGTAACATACTTTTTTTTATTATTATTATATTATCCTGATTCATCATAAAAGTACATTGTTAAATTTTGAACGTGTTTACAATTTCTTTTTGTCTGTTATTTTATTATTATTTTCTGGAAAGTACTTTGTGTATATACAGAATAAAAAAACAGTTTAGCATCACATTATGCTAATTGCTATATTATTTGCAGCAAAAATTATAATTTCCAGCAAAGTATTATGCTATTTGCTATATTATTTCCAAAAAAGAAGGATGAATTGAATGTTTAATGCTAATTGCATTGATCCTTTATAGTAGAATAAAAACAGAAAAGAAAAACGGTTTAGAATCCCACTACAATATTAGATATATTATATCCAGCAAAATATGATGATTCAGGAATACTGAGATGCGATAAAGAAACCATGAAGAAGATGAAAGAGAAGGAAATAAATGCAGAAATAAATCACGATAGAATAAAAACTAACCTTATGCGTTGAAGTTTGATGAAGCAGAATTTCAAAGATGCAGTCGATACAGGAAGAATATGAAGCAGAATATCATATATCCAAGTAACCGGTGGATATATACTTCAAAAACTGAAAGAACGGTGATGTTTACGATATTTAAGGTAAGATGTTCTGTTATCTTTTAATTGAAAATTCTTCCTGATTTTATGTGATTTTTAATGCAGGTTTATTGGAATAGGAATAGTTGAAATTTAAAATCCGAAAAATTAAGGTAAGATGTTTCATTATCTTTTAGGTGATTACATTTTGAGTGCTAAATTTGTATATATTATTATTTCCGAAAACTGATATTGATTTTATTTTATGTAAAGATATATACGAAAAATATTTGTAAAAATTTTCCTGCTTTTACGTGATTTTTAAATATGAATTCCGTAAATTAAGTATTTAAGTATTGAAGAATAGTTATTTTTAACAAAGGGCAAATAAGGAATTTAACTTTCATTTTTGAGCGGGAAAAATTGCGGGGGGGGGGGGGGGGGTGGAGCTTATTGATTGCCACGTGGCGATTTGGTATCGTTTTATTAGATTAGGATATATATATATATATATATATATATATATATATATATATATATATATATATATATATATATATATATATATATTCAATTAAACGATAAAAACCACTTGGTCTAGTTCGTTGAATCCAGTAATTGGTTTATAGTTGACACGGATTCGAATGCACTGTGTTACAAGCATTTTTTTTACCTTCTCATATGAGTTTCTACTTATTTATATACTTATACTCCAAATTACACTCTACCACTCTCATTTATCATTCATACATTACAATCCACCCAATCTTCTGATTTCTTTTCTTAAATCAATTTTTTTCCAATTATAAATTTAATCCCTCAATTTTCATAAATTTGCATCATAAATAAATAACTTACTGCTATTTAGTTAAATAGACTAATAGACAATACTTCAAGTTAAACTTTTATCCCCACATGTATGCTTGGTGCTTTAAAATTTACCTGCTCATTTAATTGTGAATTAAATCATTTTTCAGAATAAAATATTTAACACCTCTAGCTTTTATAAAATTGTATTTATCATTTTTTATAAATTAAATTACCTTTTAGTTTCTCATTATGACAATTCATCCCTTCGATATATATATATATATATATATATATATATATATATATATATATATATATATATATATATATATATATATATATATATATATATATATATATATATTAAAACTTACTAAAAATATGGTCCAAAAATTTTGTTTTGAAACTTATAATAAAACCATAAGTCATCCATAATCATAAAGAAAATCATGTATCATTTATCTCAAAACATCGTGTCAAATACTATATATATATATATATATATATATATATATATATATATATATATATATATATATATATATATATATATATATATATATACTTTCTAAAAATATGGTCCAAAAATTTTGTTTTGAAACTTATAATAAAACCATAAGTCATCCATAATCATAAAGAAAATCATGTATCATTTATCTCAAAACATCGTGTCAAATACTATATATATATATATATATATATATATATATATATATATATATATATATATATATATATATATATATATATATATATATATATATTCAATTAAACGATCATGCCCTTAGCGAATTACGTTTGATCAAACGCTCCACTTTTAGTTCTCGGATTCTCTGAAAACTTTCAGTTCTCAACCGATCTAAACCCGATATATATATATATATATATATATATATATATATATATATATATATATATATATATATATATATATTAAATTAAACGATAAAAACCACTTGGTTTAGTTGGTTGAATCCCGTAATTGTTTTATAGTTGACACGCAGTCGAATGCATGTATTTCAAGCATTTTTTTTACCTTCTCATATGAGTTTCTACTTATTTATATACTTATACTCCAAATTATACTCTTCTATTCTCATTTATCATTCATACATTACAATCCACCCAATCTTCCAATTTCTTTTCTTAAATCAATATTTTTTTTTCAAATTATAAATTTAATCCCTCAATTTTCATAAATTTGCATCATAAATAAATAACTTACTGCTATTTAGTTAAATAGAGTAATAGACAATACTTCAAGAAACTTTTATCCCCACATGTATGCTTGGTGCTTTAAAATTTACTCGCTCATTTAATTTTGTTAATTAAATCAGTTTTCAGAATTAAATATTTAACACCTCTAGCTTTTATAAATTTGTATTTATCCTTTTTTTTATAAATTAAATTACTTTTTAGTTTCTCATTATGACAATTCATCCCTTCGATATATATATATATATATATATATATATATATATATATATATATATATATATATATATATATATATATATATATATATATTAAAACTTCCTAAAAATACGGTCCAAAAATTTTGTTTTGAAACTTATAATAAAACCATAAGTCATCCATAATGATAAAGAAAATCATGTATCATTTATCTCAAAACATCGTGTCAAATACTGTATCAAAATCATGTGAGAAAAATATCAGAGTCTAAACATCTCAGGCTAAAACTATGGTGTGTGCAATGCGATCATCCCGAGCCCTTCTGTTGCTAGTGGAAGTACCTGAAACCAAAACTGAAAATTGTAAACACGAAGCTTAGTGAACTCCCCAAACTAGCACATACCATACACATATCATGCAACTAGGAGATACAGGCCCCGCCCACACTCAAGGAGATACTGGCCCCGCCCAGACTCCGTTGCTAGGAGATACGAGCCTCTTCCACACTTTGCTGCTACGAGATACGGGTCCCAAACTACCACATACCATACACATATCATGAAACTAGGAGATACGGGCCCCACCCACACTCCGCTGCTATGAGATACATGCCCCGCCCACACTCAACTACTGTGAGATACGGGCCCCGCCTACACTCAGCTACTATGTGATACGGGCCCGCCCACACTCAGCTACTATGCGATACGGGCCTCGCCTACACTAAGCTACTAACATGCATACAAGTATCACACAGACAACACGTATATCTACAACTATCAATCAATCATATATCAATACTCAAATGATACTATGAGATACGGGCCCCGCCCTCACTCGACTAACTAGGAGATACGGGCCCCGTCCACACTCAGCTACTGATCATACATATAACATGTATGGGCCGACCTTGGTGCCGTAGACCCGTCCTACTAGAGGAAACTCACCTCTCAAACTGGATGTTGAACTTGTGTGTGAGGAATCTCTGCTGGCTGCCCCCACGATTCTCCCGACTGTCACTATATAATAATACTTAGTGAAAAATCTGACAATATTGCATAGGGGAAAATGACCATTTTACTCCTGGTCAAAGTCAACGATCTGGTTAAAGTAAACATTTTGGTTGACTCAACTCGCCGAGTAAGCCTATCGACTCGCCGAGTCCTAGGCCTTAATAATCCTAATTTCGCGAGCCAGCTCGCCGAGTCAACCCCCTGACTCGCTGAGTTCCCGGCTTCTACTCATCACGATTTAGCGAATCAACTCGTCGAGTTCTAACATAACCAGAAACGGGACAATACGTCTCAACTCGTCGAGTTCCTCTATGGACTCGACGAGTTCCTTTGTTTGTTTGGTCCATCTTAATAGATTAAGCCTAGGGTAAAGTTTCCAACTTTACCCATTTATAATCAATCTTAAGGAATTTTAATCCAAACCCTAATTCCTTAAGTTGTGAATCTTTGTCCAAAAGCCTTATCACTCCAAACCAAAACATGGGAACAGAGATCAAGGTCCTAAACACCATATTAACAGGTAATGTAACGACCTGATTTTTCAAAGAAATTTTTCATTTTTGATTAGTCAAATATATTTCCATATTTTAAGAAATCCAATCATAATTGTTTTCAAAACACATGTCAAATAGAAAATTTATTCCAAACATCAGAGTGTCTATAAAACGCCTAGGAGAGAGTGCACGTCGCGGCATTACGCCTGACCCTTTCCCTTGGGATCTGAAGTACCTAAACAAATCCAAAACCTGTAAGCTAAATGATTAGTGAGTTTCCTAGAGCATACCTCACACACAATGCACATATCGCAAATCATGTTAGCTATAGAAGCTACCTATAACACATAAGCCATGCATACATAAACCTATAAGGATTCCATGGGCTCCCCTAGGGTCTTACACCTTCGTGCCATGGGCTACCCCACATGGTCTTTACCTAGGAATGCCATGGGCTACCCCATATGGTCTTACATCCAATTGCCATGGGCTCCCCCTGGGGTCTTCCGTGCAATAACACACAATCACATAGCATATCAAATCACAGAAATGACTAACACATATACCATAATCACATAGTGGGTCGACCTTGGTGCCTTAGAGCCATTGGTATGGTGAGAATACTCATCTCTGTTCGAAGAATCCAAAACTGCTCTCCTAATTGTTTGTAACCTCCCGTGCTGAATAATAATATTAACCCATATTATGAAATCACATAATCAAAGGGAATCCAAACCCCAAGTCCTTCCATGAAGGCCTAAATATCCTTTTTTTGTTAAAGAACCCAAAGTCCATGACCAAAAATCATGAATGGGCCTCTTGGCCCAATAAGACCCTACCATAACACCAATAGCCCAATACAGATAAAATGACCCACTATTCTCAGAATGCAACCAAGTCCAATAACCAAATCAGGCCCAACAGATCAAAGGCCCAAAACAGATCCAAGCCCATCTAATGTGTACACTTAGCGTACCACCCTGGTACGTGTAGTGTATTGGGACTTTGGGACTTACGCGTAGTGTACACCGGGTTATGCCCAGCATGCTAACAGATTAAGCACTTTTTCCATTAAGTGCTTAATACTCGATTCTTTTACGTCCGAAAGTCAGATCTACGTTTATTAAGATGACCTACGGCATAAAGTTGGCAACTGTATGCCTTTGCATGCCTCATATGTTCCCAAAACCCCCATTAAGACCTTTCTAAGGTTCTTAACCCATGCATGAGGTCAAAACACCCACAAAGACTTCATTTTTATGTTGCAAAAGGACCAAGGGACCACATATGTGTCATTTTCAGCCTCTGGAGTTGCTTAACTCACAAGTGGAGGTCCAAAATCAAACAAAGGGACAAAACTAGAAAACCCTATCTAAATCAAATGAATAAGATGGCAAGGTCATAGCTTTATACCTCCAAAAGCTTTGCAAAGTGACCTAGATACAGATTCTTGAAGCACGAAACCACCCCAAGCTTGCTTAGCAATTCCCTCTTCTTGAATAAACTCTAAAATGGCCACAAAAACCCATTCCTTAAGCTCAAAACCCTCTCACACAATATATCAGCTGTAGGTGGACGAAATGAGGCTAAAGAGGCTGATAGGGTTTGGTCCAGGAGGCTATAAGGTGTTTAAATAGGGGGTCAACTCCAAGATTGAGGGTTTTGGCTCTCCATTGCATACGCCCGATGTACCCTTTCGTACGCCCCACGTACCATAGTATGCTAAGCGTACCCTTAGGTACGACCAACGTACGGGAGGGACCTTTTTTTTGCCAATTAATTCATTTTCAAGGTTTTAAAGGTGTAGTTGATTTGGAGTGTTACAACTCTCCCCCACTTGAACTAGACTTCATCGTCGAAGTCCGTAGCTGTGAATAGATCTGGATAATGCTCCCACATCTCCTACTTCGGCTCTCATGTCCATTCGGAGCCTCTTCGGTGCTGCAATTGCACCTTTACCAGCTTCACCTCCTTGTTCCGAAGACCCTTCGTCTTCCTATCTAAGATGGCCACTAGCCTCTCAATGTAGTTCAGGCCTTCATCCACCTGAATATCATCTAGTGAAATGATTGCGGACTCATCCGTGACACACTTCTGAAGCTGAGACACGTGGAAGGTGTTGTGATTCTGGCTAAGTTCCTTTGGCAGATCCAAGCGATATGCCACCTTGCCCACCCATGTTGTGATCCTGAACGGGCGTATGAACCGAGGCCCCAACTTGCCCCTCTTTCGGAACCTGATAATCCCCTTCTAGGGCGACACCTTTAGCAACACAAAATCCCCCACCTGAAACTCGAGATCTGATCGTCGTCGGTCATCATAACTTTTCTGACGGCTTTGCGCGACCCGTAGTCGGTCACGCAGCTGCTGAATCAGTCTGGTATTCTTAAGAACTACCTCAGTGCTCCCCATGACCCGATGCCCAACCTCGTCCCAACACACTGGGGTCCGGCACCTCCGACCATCTAACGTCACGAATGGAGCTCGGTCAATACTGACATGATCACTGTTATTGTATGAAAACTTTTCAAGTCGAAGCTATGTGTCCCAACTACCGCCAAAATCCAATACACATGCTTGAAGCATGTCCTGCAGTGTCTGAATCGTCCTCTCGCTCTGGCCATCAGTCTGGGGGTGATACGCCATACTAAAATGTAGTTGAGTACCCAGTTCCTTGTGGAACTTCTTCCAGAACCTGGATGTAAACCGGACATCCCTGTCAAAGACTACCGACACTGGCACCTCGTGCCTAGCCACCACCTCTCATACATAAATGTCCGCCAACTTCTCTGCGGATATACTCTCGGAAATCGGAATGAAGTGGGCACTCTTCGTCAGTCTGTCTACGATCACCCATATGGCGTCCACACCCCTCCCAGACCTTGGTAAGTTCGTGATAAAGTCCATAGTGATCTCTTCCCATTTCCACATGGGAATGGGTAGCGGATGAACCTTGCCATGAGGCCGCTGATGCTCGGCCTTGACCTTCCGGCAAGTCAAACACCGCTCCACGAACCCGACAATCTCCCGCTTCATGCAGGGACACCAATTGCTCAGTCTCAAGTCTCCATACATTTTCGTAGCCCCTGGATGTATCGAGAACTTGGACTTGTGTGCCTCCTCTAATATCCTCTGTCTCACTCCTCCAGTCACCGGTACCCACACTTGGCCACACAGAGTCAAAAAGTCGTGGCTATCCTTTACAAACAAAGGATATTGTCCCCGAGTACAAATGTTCCCAATCGGGGACCCCGCTGTCTTGTGGTACAACACATCGGCCACCACGTTGGCCTTCCCTAGATGGTATAGGATCTCACAAGCATAATCCTTCAACACATCCAGCCACCTCCTCCGTCGCATATTGAGGTTCTGTTGATCCATCAAATACTTCAAACTCTTGTGATCGGTATAAATGGTGCACCACACTCCATACAAATAGTTCCTCCAAATCTTGAGGGAAAACACTATTGCCCCAGTTCCAGGTCGTGAGTGGGGTAATTCGCCTCATGAGGCTTCAACTGTCTCGAGGCGTAAGCTATGACGTGCCCATTCTGCATCAGCACCGCACCCAACCTTGAAATTGATGCGTCACAATACACCACCAAATCATCTAACCCCATGGGTAGTACATGGATCGAAGCCTCGCATAACCTCCGTCTCAGGGTCTCAAAAGTCGTCTGCTGATCCGTGCCCCACCGAAAGGTCACGTTCTTCTTGGTTAAGAGGGTTAACGACACAACAATCTTGGAGAAATCCTGTATAAATCTTCAATAATAGCCCGCTAAAACCAAGAAGCTATGAATCTTTGGTGCGTTCTTCGGTACTTCCCACCTCATCACAACATCGACCTTGGCTGGATCGACCGAAATGCCCTCCTGATTGTAGATATGTCACTAAAACTGTACCTCCTGCATCCAGAAATCACACTTGGAGAACTTTGCATTAAGCTTCTCCGCTCTCAAGGTCCCCAGTACCTCCCTCAAATACTATTCATGCTGCTCCCTAGTCTTAGAATAGACCAGGATATCATCAATAAAAACGATCACCGACCGATCCAACATCAGTCTACATACCCTGTTCATGAGATCCATGAATGTTGATGGGGCATCGGTGAGCCAAAACGGCATCACCACAAACTCAAAATGCCCATATTGAGTCCTGAAGCTATCTTCTATATATCCTCTTCCCGAATCCTCATTTGATGGTATCCCGATCGAAGATCAATCTTGGAAAACCAAGACGCACCTTGCAGCTGGTCAAACAAATCATCGATCATTAGCAACGGATAACAAAGGATCGGTGCTCCCCACGGGGAACTGCTCGGACGTATGAACCCTCGGTCTAGAAGCTCCTGAAGCTGCATAGATAACTCCTGCATCTCGGGCGGTGGCAACCAGTATGGTGCCTTTGCTATCGGGGCGACACCCGACACCAAACCGAAGCAAAACTCCACCTGTCTCCCCGGAGGCACTCCTGGTAACTCTTCGGGAAAGACATCCCGAAATTCCTGTACTACCGGTACACCGCCCACATCCATCGTGGTCTCTACCCTTGTATCCGAGATATAAGCCAAAAACCTTGTACAACCCTGTTGCAGAAACCTCCTAGCCCTCACAGCCGAACAGAGAGTTGGCCCCTGCGAGGCTCTTTCACCATGATTAACCAATTATCCCCCACTTGGGGTTCGAACCCTCACCAGCTGGCGCTCGCAATCAATCATGGCCCCATTGGCCCCCAACCAGTCCATCCCGACAATCACCTTCAGCCCTCGCAATGGTATCGGGACCAGATCCATGCGAAACCTCTCGTCTAACACATTTAGGATGCAATCCGAATACACCCTCGCAACACTCACAGTGCGGTTGTCTGCAATCTCTACTTCGAGCGGGGAATCCAAAGTTCCCAACGCGTCCCGATACTTCTTGCTAAGCGCAAGTGACACAAACGATCGGGTAGCACCTGAATCAAACAAGACATGAGCAGACGTACCATTGACCAAAAAGGTCCCTATACAAGCATAAAGTACACATAAGTCATACAAATGATAAGAACAGGGAGTAAAAGACACGTACCAGCCACAACGTCTGGCGCTTCCCGAGTCTCCTCAGTAGTCAGCTGAAATATGCCACTCTTCACCACCGAGGCCTTTTTATAGCCAATCTGGTTGCAGTCGAAACATATCAATCCCTTCTTGGGGCAATCCCTGGTGACCACAAAAGTAACATCCTGATATACCGGCTGTCTGACAAGCCCCACTGTGAAATCTCCCACACTTGGCACATCGGCCCCGACCTTGCTGGCCCCTGCTGGAAGTGTCTGAAGTCTTAGGCTTCTTAGCCTAACCCACTACTGTCCGTGCCTGCTCCGGCTTCCGCTTGGTGCAGAAGTCTAACTCCTTCCCCCGTTCCTAGGTCTTCTCCACCATCTCATTCAGGGTTTTGCACCCTCTCAAGCTCACAAACTCCCGGATATCATCCCTCAGTATGGAATGATATCTCTTCATACGCATATCCTCGTCAGTATCATACTGGGGAATCAACAAAGCTTGCTCACGAAACTTGGTGGTGATCTCCACCACAGTCTCGGTGGTCTGCTGGAGTTCCTGGAACTCCCTCACCATCCTTTGTACCTCAATGGCTGGTGCAAACTCCAAATCTAACTATCGGACAAACTCAGCCCACTTCATCTCAGCCACCCCAGCTGCTCCTACTTGGCTAGTAACCTTGACCCACCAATCCCGGGCCCTGTCTGTCAGCATGCAAGAAACAAATCCAACCTTTGCCACGTCCAGACAAGAACTCATGCGTTGGGCATTTTCGATATCCGCCACCCAGCGTCGGCTAACAATGGGGTCCCTAACCCCGAAAAACTCTGGCACCCCACACACCTTGAACTCTCTGAATGAGGGAGTTCAGGACCTAACCTGAACCTCAACAATCTCAGCCCTAAATGCCCTGAGTCTCTCCTCCATAATCTCCATCATACCTACCTTCACCGTCCCAAAGATGAATGGGGTAGCATCAAGGATGCCCCTGGTAACCTCGACTGTGATAAACTCACACAGCCTCTCATCTATGACATCGGTAGTGTCGTCTCATCTAGCCCTGGATCCAGATCCCGATCCCGATCCTGATCCCTCTGCTCCAAATCGTGTCATCACCATGCTGAATTGAAATGCCATAAATCACAACGATCAGGATTTCCATATAAAGGATCTTCCTACACAGGTCCTCCTTGAAGTCATTAGATCTAACATTGGTTTGGGTATAGGTCCTGTGCTTTCAGTAGTACGGGCCCAATACTACTTTCCACACCTGCCTATACCTTTCCCTAATGCTCTACCTTATAACTCCAATTCGTCCCAAAACTAAATCGTATTCCACAACTCCCATATACATCAATCTCAGGCTGTCCTAAGATTTAATATATTCATATCAATCAAACCAATCATGATAGGTTGCCTTTATGCATGCAAATTATACACAAAAAAGGATCAAATAGACTTTCAAATAAAAGATTCTACCCTAGGACCACAACCAGACAAGGAACAGGAAATAAGGCCCAATCAATTATTCTAAAGCTATAAGCTCCTAACTGTATACAATTTTAAAAGCATACATATAGCAAGTTCCATGTAATCAACAAAGCTCAAATATCAGAATAAAATAGCTAACATATTGGGAAACTACTTACTTGGCTCGGCTGATCACGGGCGTTGCACTCTCATCTTTTCATTTCTTTTAAAACCCTTTTATGTTATTTTGAAAAGAAATTTACCATTTCCTTAGTTTGAGGTCTGACACATCCGAGGGTGTGCCCGGATCCCTCAAACCAAGGCTCTGATACCAACTTGTAACGACCCAATTTTTCAAAGAAAATTTTCATTTTTGATTAGTCAAATACGTTTCCGTATTTTAAGAAATCCAATCATAATTGTTTTCAAAACACATGTCAAATACAAATTTTATTCCAAACATCAGAGTGTCCATAAAACGGCTGGGAGAGAGTGCATGCCGCGCCATCATGCCTTGCCCTTGCCGTTGGGATCTGAATTACCTGAAACAAATCCACAACTTGTAAGCTAAATACTTAGTGAGCTTCCAGAGCATACCGCACACACAATACACATATCACAAATCCTGTTATCTATAAAAGCTACCTATAACACATAAGCCATGGAAGCCATGGGCTCCCCCAGGGTCTTACACCTTCGTGCCATGGGTTACCCCATATGGTCTTTACCTAGGAATGTCATGAGCTACCCCATATGGTCTTACATCCAACGTACCATGGGCTACCCCACATGGTCTTTACCTAGGAATGTCATGGGTTACCCCACATGGTCTTACATCCAATTGCCACGGGCTCCCCCCGGGGTCTTCCATGCAATAACACACAATCACATAGCATATCAAATCACAGAAATGACTAACACATATACCATAATCTCATAATGGGCCGGCCTTGGTGCCTTAGACCCATGGGTATGGTGAGAAGACTCATCTCTGTCTGAAGAATCCAAAACTGCTCTCCTAACTGTGTGTAACCTCCCGTGTTGAATAATAATATTAACCCATGTTAGGAATGAATTGTTTTGAGCATCCTAACCATCGTATGGTGTGCATGGAACCCTAGAAACCTTGGATCTATGTTTTCACTATTATACATGGAAATTTGATTTTCCAAGGTTTCACATATTGACTAGCATATCATTAGGTACTTGTAATGTAAAACTAGTTAGAAATACATACCTTTCTCTTGTAGTGAATTGCTTGGAGTTTGAGAGTCTAGCACTAATAGTGTGGATGCCTCAAGTGGTGTCACAAATCACGAAAACAACTTTGGAATGTTGAGATAATAAGAACACTTATAGAAATTGGCCAATCTTTCTTTAGCTCACACACTAGTGCCATTTCAAGTGCCAAAGACCTCTTTATATACTATGGACTATTAGGGTTACACCCATGTAAACCCTAATACACATGACTTTTCATTTACATAGGATCCATGGGTTAAATGCTCCGTGGACTATCCATGGACTTCCATACACTCTTAGCCCATCCTAAATAAATCTTGACCCACTCCATATATATATATATATATATATATATATATATATATATATATATATATATATATATATGTAAGAGTCCATATTTAATTAGCCTCCTTTGATCTTTAAATTAATTCCAAATTAATTATTCATTAATACTAATTAAATAATATGATTTCACATTAATATAGTATAACTTATAGTATATTAATAAATCATAAATATCTTATTCTCAAAAATATATCCATACAAACTGTTAAGGTGAAGTGCAACCCAAATGGACCATGCCGGGTCGGGTCAAGTACATACCAAGTATAGTTATGGACTTAGACACCTTATCCAATAGTCTCCCACTTGGATAAGTCTGATAACTATAGTTGCAAGTATGACTTCAGGAACTAAACGACAATCGTAGCTCTTAAAACTCTATTGAACTATGAAGCGCCATTTTAGATAAGTGATAATATAATCCTCTGTTCTCAAGATATCAGCCGGACAAACACATGGAACATTGTCGTACTTATTGTCCAGCAATTTGTTTCCCGATTTTTGATTTGTTTGACATACAAATTAATTGAACACATCAACTTAGTGAAGAGTTAAAACTCTTTAGATCGATTAGATCTTTAACAGGTAAATAAATAAGAACAATAAACACAAGAACAATCAATGAATCAATCCGTATGTCGAATGATTAAAATATAGTCACACCTTAGAAGAGATCGATTAAGAACTTCCTTTGTAGAGGTGCGCTAGGGTTTATAGAACAATCAATGAGATAATTAAGAAAAACGTTAATGATAAGGATGCATGCATGCACCTTATATACTAAACCCTAGAAAGAAAAACACGGTTGGACAGGACCAAACCATGAATACAAAATATACTAAATAACATTGGCCCAATAATGCAACACAATATCTTCAACAATCTCCCCCTTTGCTTTAAGTGAAACCATGGCCATGTTAATTCAAGATTCACTTCTGCACTTCATAGACTTTAGGAATAAAACTCAGCAGCAACTTACGAACATGAATATACCAAGTGATCACATCAGTGAAGCACTTCACATCATCTTTTTTGTTGCCCTTATACTTCACAACAAGTTCCAGAATGAACTCCAAACAAGAAGTAGCAAACAGGTGCTTGTTGTCAACATGAAAGTATAACTTGCGTCGATCTGCACTTGGACGATCTCTCGCAGTGTAAATAATAAACCATCCTTCCTTGTAAATCTTTCCGAGCTTGAGCTTCTGGAAGTCTTTCGGATCTTCTTTTGGAACAACACTTGGTTTTTGTCTTAGAACCGTAGCATTTTTTTCGGGGGGATAATGTAACAAACCGTTATTTCAAACTTATGTAATAGTGTAGGTCAAATTGTACTTTTTTTTAATTAAATAAAGAGAAATTTTGGCATACTATGTATATTTACATAATTGACCCTCAAAAATAAATTATTAAATAATCTCAATTGGGTTGAACCAAGTGATAGAGATTGTAACAAGTTTTCCAAAAATATAAAGAACACTAAAATCCGAGTTATAACGAAGAAGTTATGACCAATCGAAAATCCGCGACAAAACCGGCAAAACACTGTTTAGTGTAAAAACTGAATTTTTTGATAAAACGCTTTCTAGCCTTAACAATCTAAATGAAAGCTATAGTTTATGTTAAACCGAGAACTTTCATAAAAAGAACGCCAAAATCTGACTTCGTATGAGGAAGGTATGAGTTTTCTAAGTTTCAGTATAACAGTGTACAACTAAAAACTCGAAATAAAGATCGAGTGGTTTTTAGTCGACACAACCTAAACAAGAATTGAAGATCTCGTAATTAGTAGTACAACGGTAAAAAGACAGACAAAAATGGATGTCGTATGAAGAAGTTATGAATTTATAACGAATTCACGTCCCGGTCTGTTTAAAATAATAATATTAAAAATAAAGTGAAAATTAGCCGACGAAGTCTAAACGAAAGTCGTAGAGTATAATTTTACCTACGCGTGCATATAAAGAACGTCAAAAACGGAGTTCGTATGCAAAAAGTTATGAATTTTACAAGTTTTGGCAAAAAAAAATAAAGAAAAATACCAAAAACCGAGAATATTCGCATGAACAGTAACTGCCACGTCACCCTCGCATGCGAGGCCTCCACGTGTCGGCTGCTGAGTGGACCGATGTCTCGCGTGTCACCTCCTGATTCGACCAAGTCCGAGGTCCAGTAAGAACCGGACAGCCTCGCATGAGACACACCGGACCTCACCCTCGCACGCTCCTCGCACACCCCTCGCACGCCTCGGACCAGCCCCCTTCGCACGTGTCGTCTTTCCATTGGACCGAGGGTTAGTCCAATCCGAGCCAGCCAGCAGCGAGCCTCCGGTCCGAAGAACTGCCCTCGCCTCGCCATCTTTCAAACGCATGTCACCCTCGCATAGCTTCAGGTCCGAGCCTTCGGGCTATATATAGCATGCGAGGGCTTCCGAATAATTTCACTTTTTTTACCCTAAATTTCACCATCTTTCACATTTTCCACTACCTTAAGCTCATATACAACCCCTAAAGCCCCGGTATCAAGACTCGAGCCCGAAGTAAGCCGTGAAGCCCCGAAATTCTCGAGAATTCATCCTCTCTCCTGTCAAAACTCTGCTCGATTTGAGCCGGTTTCTCGACAAATAAACTCCTTTTCGTGAAACGAAACTCTGTCCGAATTACCACCTATCAAGTGAATTCATACCCCCGTATTTTCACAATTTCTACTGTTTTAAGGGGGAAAATACAAGTATAACACAATAACTTTGTGTTATAAATAAATGATTTCAAATCACGATAAAATGATTTTAAAAGCATCAAAAATACTTCAAATATTGAACTCTTTTATAAACTTATATTTTTCCCAAATATACATATTTGTATATATAATTTAATATAAATAAGATTTAAAAGGCTTAGGACTAATAATTCATTCTAGGTCCTTTTCCTTGTTTGGATGTGGACTTATAGTACCAGTTATTTGTCCGAAAGTCGTTTAAATTTTACCTAAATATAAAATTGTATATGTATATCTTAGTATGGTTACTATAACTCATTAAAAAGATATTAACAACACGTTAGTTTATAAACAATTAAACGTAAGTATATCTTCAAAGTAACAGTTTACAAAATGCAAAGTACAATGGTATACTATAGTTTTCAATAACAGCTGGTGAAGCCAGGCACACTCTCAAATACAAGTTTTACAAATACATTGGTTTACAAATAAGACGGTTTTATAGGAATAAAACTTCTTTTCACATACCACAGAAAATATGGGATTTTCTGGAAGTGTTTTCATATTCAAAATATAAAGACACCCATTCAAACATAAAGACTTATGTACTCACTCAACTTATGTTGATACTCTCTTTTCAAATTATTTGTATTATCAGGGAAATAATAACAGGTACTCCCCGAGCTTTTTGAGAAGATGGAGCCATTAGGAGTCTTATCTTCTTCTTTTGTACAACTATTTTGGTTTCAATATACAATGATTGAACACATGTAAATATTATACTTTTAAATACAATGGTTGTTTGTGCTTTGATTACTATGATACATGTGTTGTGATACTACAAATGAAGTCCTACGGCCCCGGACATTTCCGCCGTCTGGTTTGGGGGTGTGACAAATTGGTATTAGAGCATTGTTTATAGTGAACTCAGTATATCAATCCATAAAAGATATACAAACTATAAATACATTGGGGCTGAGAGCTCTGACTACAAGTATACTTTTAAGAATTCTAAGTATTTTTACAAGAAGTATACTAACCCTCATACCTACAAGTACATAGTCATAAGAACTTAAAAGTATTTGGATGTTGAACATTACAGTTAACCCGGGCAGTTATGTAATCATATCTAGAATTAATATAGCCTGAATAACTATATTGATTTCAGACATGACCAACATGTGTTTGGGAGTAATAGTAGTGTTGTGACATGTCTAAAACTTACCAACTGCCGAAGAAACTCTAAGAACAGAACATAAAATACTATAAGAATATTATAAACATCGATATGCTTTAGTTTTCTTTTCAGGCATTTCTCATAACCTTATTCTCGTACAGACACAATGGCAGGACATCATCTACCAGGGGACCCTTATTTTCCAAATCATGGCAATCAAGGATGGATAGTGGAAGATCCGGAGGAGGATGCAGAAGAAGACTCAGATGAAGAACCATTTGAGGACAACGAATCAAGCGGTACAGATATAGAGCCACAAGTCTGCAACCCGGGGATACGTCCCCCGAGACAAGAGGAAGAAATACCCATACCCGAGTGGGGCCAATACATAAACCATTGGAGTCGACAAGACGACCAACGCCCTCCCTACGGAATGGCACGGGGTTTCTATAACGTCTCAAAAGGAGGAACAGCCGACAGATCTCTTCCAGTTATAGTGAACCGAATTGCCCGACAATTCGATCAATCAAGGATGTGAATCAATTGCATCCTAGAAGTGAATGCGGCTGTGCAGGCTAACACTGTTGATATCCTTCGTCTTGACGAGATGCAAGATGATACCCAACACCATACTGAAGCCCTTCAAAGGCAACTTAATGCTACCCAATCAGAGATCAGAGGACTGAGGGAGCATCAAGCTGCCCAAGAAAGGCGCTGGAAATCGCAAGACGAAGCGGAACCCAGTAACCGTCGTAGCAACCGCCGCAAGTAGTGTTACACTACTTTCTAGTTTAATATACTGAATGTATAGACTACTTTCAGGAGATGTATAAATCAAGTATCAATAAAATAATAAGCACTTTACTTCAACAAGAGTTATTACAAGTTACATAAACATTCCATTCCAAAGTTTTGGGATTTTGGATATGTTCCAGTGTTATTTTTTCATACTTTTCAAATACGACCGCGAAAATTTTTATTTTCGGTAGGCCGGTTTGATGTCGATACTTTTGCAATATTGTGGTTTATTAAAGACCTACTTTAGGGTTAAGTATCCAAATTACATATACTTAATATACCAATACAATCGACATGTACTTTCATACTCTTTGAAAAATAACCACTTCATTTTAATCTATCCAGTTGCAAGTTGTACTTGCAATGGACATCCATTTTAAATTCTTTACAAGATTCTTGTTGAATTAAGTGTTTAAATTCAGAGATATCAAATTCATATTCATTCTTGATATCTCACTATCTTTTTATCTATTGACTTTTATAGAAAAAGATGCCTCCTCGTAGGAATCCAAGACGTAACAATGAAACGGAAGCACCGACGCCACCTCCACCACCACCCCCTCAATTCGATGCTGCCATGTTCCAAGCGGTAGTCACGGCAGCTGTTGCGGCTGCCTTATCTCATATCAATACTCCTGGTGCTAATGGGTCGGGAGCTGGTCCACGTCCTTCTAACCTTACCGAGGGTCATGAGCACTTGAGAGAGTGCACTTATAAAGACTTCTCGAATGCCAAACCCAGGACCTTTAATGGAACTGGAGGAGTGATGGTTTTAAGGCAGTGGATTGAGAAGATAGAAGCAGTCTTTGAAATATGCTCTTGTCCAGAGGGTAGTAAAGTTAAATTTACTGCCTTTACTTTCTTAGATAGGGCCCTAACATGGTGGAATGGCCATGTTAAGTCACTAACTTTGGTAGTGGCTAATACTATAAGCTAGGAGAACCTAAAAACCATGTTGATGCGGGAATACTGCCCACGAGGGGAAATTCTGAAATTGGAACAAGAACTCTGGGGTATTACTATGGCCGGTGCTGACATAACGACTTACACGAATCGATTCTGTGACTTGGCGATTCTGTGTCCGGAGATGGTTGCTCCAGAGACCAAAAAGATTGAAAGGTATATTTGGGGACTGTCGCCCTAGATACAAGCAAGTGTCATTGCATCTAAACCTGTCACTTTTGACAGTGCCAAGGAACTGGCACAGTCACTTATTGACCACGGAAACCATCAAAACTTTGTGGTTACTGCCCCAGAACAACCTAGGGAGAACAACAATAATAGAAAGAAGAAGGGTTGGAACAAAAGGAAGGGAAAATATCCTCTAGAACCTTCAAAGAAGCAACAAATAGTGGCAGTCCATGATACTACTGTGCCTGCTACCATACCTACTACTGCACCTGCTGTTGCCCCTAACTACTCAGCACCAACTAAGCCCTATGCTGCTAGCCTCCCTAAATGCAACAAGTGCAATTTTCACCACACCGGAAATTGCCCTGAAATGCAGTGCCGTAACTGCAACAGGAAAGGGCATACTGCCCGATTCTGTAGAACACCACCTCAACCCCTTAACCAAGTACCTGCTGCTGGAGTAAGTCGAGCATGCTACCAATGCGGTGATGTGGGGCATTTCAAGAAAGATTGTCCAAAAGCTGGAAATGACGGTGGGGTTGGGAGAATTCTAGCACTAGGTCACGGTGTGACAGGTTTAGATGCAATAGGTAAATAAATAAGAACAATAAACACAAGAACAATCAATGAATCAATCCGTATGTCGAATGATTAAAATATAGTCACACCTTAGAAGAGATCGATTAAGAACTTCCTTTGTAGAGGTGCACTAGGGTTTATAGAACAATCAATGAGATAATTAAGAAAAACGTTAATGATAAGGATGCATGCATGCACCGTATATACTAAACCCTAAAAAGAAAAACACGGTTGGACAGGCCGAAACCATGAATACAAAATATACTAAATAACATTGGCCCAATAATGCAACACAATATCTTCAACAATCTCCCCCTTTGCTTTAAGTGAAACCATGGCCATGTTAATTCAAGATTCACTTCTACACTTTATAGACTTTAGGAATAAAACTCAGCAGCAACTTACGAACATGAATATACCAAGTGATCACATCAGTGAAGCACTTCACATCATCTTTGTTGTTGCCCTTATACTTCGCAACAAGTTCCAGAACGAACTCCAAACAAGAAGTAGCAAACAGGTGCTTGTCATCAACATGAAAGTATAACTTGCGTCGATCTGCACTTGGACGATCTCTCGCAGTGTAAATAACAAACCATCCTTCCTTGTAAATCTTTCCGAGCTTGAGCTTCTGGAAGTCTTTCGGAGCTTCTTTTGGAACAACACTTGGTTTTTGTCTTAGAACCGTAGCATTTTTTTCGAGGGGATAATGTAACAAACCGTTATTTCAAACTTATGTAATAGTGTTGGTCAAATTGTACTTTTTTTTAATTAAATAAAGAGAAATTTTGGCATACTATGTATATTTACATAATTGACCCTCAAAAATAAATTATTAAATAATCTCAATTGGGTTGAACCAAGTGATAGAGATTGTAACAAGTTTTCCAAAAATATAAAGAACACTAAAATCCGAGTTATAACGAAGAAGTTATGACCAATCGAAAATCCGCGACAAAACCGGCAAAACACTGTTTAGTGTAAAAACTGAATTTTTTGATAAAACGCTTTCTAGCCTTAACAATCTAAATGAAAGTTATAGTTTATGTTAAACCGAGAACTTTCATAAAAAGAACGCCAAAATCTGACTTCGTATGAGGAAGTTATGATTTTTCTAAGTTTCAGTATAACAGTGTACAACTAAAAACTCGAAATAAAGATCGAGTGGTTTTTAGCCGACACAACCTAAACGATAATTGAAGATCTCATCATTAGTAGTACAATGGTAAAAAGACTGATAAAAACGGACGTCGTATGAAGAAGTTATGTATTTATAATGGATTCACGTCCCGGTCTGTTTAAAATAATAATATTAAAAATAAATTCAAAATTAGATAACGAAGTCTAAACAAAAGTTGTAGAGTATAATTTTACCTACGCGTGCATATAAAGAATGTCAAAAACGGAGTTCGTATGCAATAGTTATGAATTTTACAAGTTTTGGCAAAAAAATAAAGAAAAATACCAAAAACCGAGAATATTCGCATGAACAGTAACTACCACGTCACCCTCGCATGCGAGGCCTCCACGTGTCGGCTGCTGAGTGGACCGATGTCTAGCGTGTCACCTCCTGATTCGACCAAGTCCGAGGTCCAGTAAGAACCGGACAGCCTCGCATGAGACACACCGGACCTCACCCTCGCACGCTCCTCGCACACCCCTCGCACGCCTCGGACCAGCCCCCTTCGCACGTGTCGTCTTTCCATTGGACCGAGGGTTAGTCCAATCCGAGCCAGCCAGCAGCGAGCCTCCGGTCCGAAGAACTGCCCTCGCCTCGCCATCTGTCAAACGCGTGTCACCCTCGCATAGCTTCAGGTCCGATCCTTCGGGTTATATATAGCATGCGAGGGCTTCCGAATAATTTCACCTTTTTACCCTAAATTTCACCCTATTTCACATTTTCCACTCCCTTAAGCTCATATACAGCTCCTAAAGCCCCGATATCAAGATTCGAGCCCGAAGTAAGCAGTGAAGCCCCGAAATTCTCGAGAATTCATCATTTCTCCTGTCAAAATTCTGCCCGATTTGAGCCGGTTTCTTGACAAATAAACTCCTTTTCGTGAAACGAAACTCTGTCCGAATTACCACCTATCAAGTGAGTTCATACCCCCGTATTTTCATAATTTCTACTGTTTTAAGGGGGGAAATACAAGTATAACACAACAACTTTGTGTTAGAAATAAATGATTTCAAATCACGATAAAATGATTTTAAAAGCATCAAAAATACTTCAAATATTGAACTCTTTTATAAACTTATATTTTTCCCAAATATACATACTTGTATATATAATTTAATATAAATAAGATTTAAAAGGCTTAGGACTAATAATTCATTCTAGGTCCTTTTCCTTGTTTGGATGTGGACTTATAGTACCGGTTATTTATCCGAAGGTCGTTTAAATTTTACCTAAATATAAAATTGTATATGTATATAAATATAAAAGTTATTTCATCAGTTTAATTAGCCTTTGTAATATGTTGAGCAAAGGATTACATGCAAAAATAGTTATTTACCATTTCCTAAAGTACGTATAAATTATAATAGGTATAATTTATGATACATAGAGCAATAATTCATATGAATACACTGTTTTACATGCAACAAGGGTTTTAATTCAAAACAAATCAAGGGTTTACACTTATCAAATACATGTTCGAGATACTAAGTCAAGAACATACTGTCAATCATTTATTTCAGAATGATTGGGTTTTCATAACTAATATACATGTAACGTTTATATGCTTTTTATGAGACATTCAATTCAGGTTGTTTAATTCATTTTAGACAACCAAAGTAAAGCCCTGACATTATAACCAGAATCTCCAGTCTGGGGATCGAAACAAGTTGTGTGTAGATCTATATCGGGATTGACAACCCCGCACTCAGGCTGCTAGCTACAATCAAGCATACACGCCAATGAGTGGCTATTGTTATCAACAGTTTAAGCGCTCATCAGGCGTTTGTTTCAGGCGTTCATGTCTTAGTATGGTTATAATTACTCATTAAAAATATATTAACAACACGTTAGTGTATAAACAATTAAACGTATGTATATCTTCAAAGTACCAGTTTACAAAATGCAAAGTACAATGGTATACTATAGTTTTCAATAACAGCTCGTGAAGCCAGGCACACTCTCAAATACAAGTTTTACAAATACATTGGTTTCCAAATAAGACGGTTTTATAGGAATAAAACTACTTTTCACATACCACCAAAAATATGGGATTCTCTAGAAGTGTTTTCAAATTCAAAATACAAAGACACCCATTCAAACATAAAGACTTATGTACTCACTCAACTTATTGTTGATACTCTCTTTTCAAATTATTTGTATTATCAGGGAAATAATAACAGGTACTCCCTGAGCTTTTTGAGAAGATGGAGCCATTAGGAGTCTTATCTTCTTCTTTTTTACAACTATTTTGGTTTCAATATACAATGAGTGAACACATGTAAATATTATACTTTTAAATACAATGGTTGTTTGTGCTTTGATTACTATGATACATGTGTTGTGATACTACAAATGAAGTCCTCCACCCCTGGACGTTTCCGCCGTCTGGTTTGGGGGTGTGACAATTTCCACATCCATGGTCCCAACTTCTTGAATGTAGGACTTGATCATAATCTGAAGATCCCAACTTCATGAATGTAGGACTTGATCATAATCAAGCATGGCAAATCTGCGAGAGTAAATTTGCAAGCTTGACGTGCAGATCCTCTCGCAACTTTAAACTTTGCATTAGGGAAGCTTTCAGTCTCGATCGGCCCAGTAACCTTCACAACTACAATTTTGCTCGCACTCCAGGTCTCGAACTGAGGCTTCATATGTTTCAAGTAGAAGTTAAACAACGTTTGATCACCGGTGCTATCCGAGAAAGGAATACTGGAAACCTTGATGAAGGCATGAAACCTGAACGCCTTCAGAGTGATGGGAAGGTCAAACTACGAATCCTGTGAGTTCTGAACATCAAAGGAAGCAATGTGATCCAACCAATATTGACTTGGCATATCCACAGCTTGGTTCTGCATGCGCTTCAGGGTCTACTTTGGAAATAACAACATTTTACTCTTAAGAGTGGCATGAGCTTCCTTTTCAGCTCTTTCCTTTTCCTTAGCCTCTTGCGAGCATGTTCGTGAATCTCTGCCTCACGAGCCTTATGCCTTTTAAGCTCAGCTTCATCAGGCTCTTCGTCTTCACTGTCATCAATGATAGGTTCATTGCTAAATAACGGATCCTTGTCCTTTGGATCTTACTTGATGATAGGAGGTTTAACTGATACTTTGGGTTTGACATCCTCCATATGAACTTTTGAGCTCCCTTCTCCCCCTTGTTTCGGAAACGACATCGGCGTCGAAACACCCACCAAACGATGCATCATTGCGAACTCCGGTCTCAGCTTTTCAAGCAGATGCTTTCGGACGGTGATAGAAGTCATAGGATCATGGGTCTCAATGATATCAGATAGCAGTCCATTAACATCAGAAATGCAACTATGCGTGAATGCTTTTTCTGCTTGCAAATCATGGACCTGCTTTTGAGTGTAGTGAAGTTTGGTTTCCAACACTTTACACTTTTCCTCTTTTAGTGTGAGTGCATCCATGATCTTGCTCTCCATTGCCAAGTCTGCCTGAAGCTTTGTGAGTCTCGCATCGACAGAGGCTTGGAATGCTTCATGATCACATTTGAACTCGGTATGAAGTTCAAAAAAGGTCTCCTTTTCTGCTTTGAACATGGCACCAACATTTTGAATAGGTTTATTTGTTATGGACGTGTTGTTGTTGTAGGTAACCTGGTATTCGTAGATGAATACCCTTGTATTAGTAATTAGTTTATCGACTTTTTCGTTCGTTTCTTTGCAAATGGCAGCAGAGTTAAAAATTGCCTTGGAGACGGAAGAAATATTGGCAATATGATCCTTCGCGACTCGCTCAAGGATACCTTCAACAACAACTTTCGATTAAGCTTCAGAAGTAGAAGTGTTGGATGCGAGAAGCAGCTAATCAAGCTTCTCATGAATAGACTTGAACTCTGCTTTAAAAGTAGAGACATCATCTTCGTTATCAACCCTTATTTAAAAAGGATTGAAAGAGAAAGATTCTAAATCATCAACGTCATCGTCTCCGAAAAGCATTTCTGGATCATCAGTATGAATAGGAGAAATAGGTGGGGAAACATGGGTTGAAAAACCTGAAGTATTAGCCCCCATATCAGATATGTTAACTGAACATTCAGGTGCAAAAGAGGGTTGGGGTGGAATCGTGGAATCTGTGAAAATGGGTATGGACACTGAAATCGTTATGGGTGGTTGGGATGATACAATTGGGAGCGGAGAAATGGTTATTGGTAGAGAAGTAGTTGTTTTTGGTGAGGGAGGAGGAAAAGGAACAAAATCATTAATTGATGGAGTTACCTCACGCTCAGTGCGAACTTGTTCCTGTTCTTCAGTGCAAATAGGTTCAGCATCCTCATTGTGAACAGGTGGATCCTCCTCAATGCGAATCTCTGACTCAGTCTCAGAATCTGAGTTTTCGTCGTCACTCTGAGAAGGACATGGAGTGGGAGACTTTCGCCTTCTTGCGGGTTTCTACCTTCGCTTGGGTGCAGTAGTAGAAGTATTGGGAGCCTTTTGCTTATGAGATGGAGGTTTCGTAGCTGCAGAGGGTCCTTCTTTCGTAGAATCAGTCTTCACAGGTTTCTTAGACCCTTTGCCCCCTTTCTTGGGTTTATCAGCCTCAGCCAAAATGGCTTGAAATTCGTTTGTGAGAGGACGAGGTCCTGAAGGAGTGAGAGTACGATGTCTTTTAAGAATCTTACTTGATGTAGGAATATCACGAAGCCTTGCCTCCGGAATCGAACCAATAAAATCAAATTTAGACCTGTCTGCCATGATAATCCCTTTTGTGTGGAATGTCGCAAAAGAAGCCATCAGTGCATCGGTCATCACTGTAATGTTGAGCTGCTTAATAGCCATGTTGACAACCATAGTCCAAAATCTCACACATGAGATCTCACTATGACGAGTGATAGGGTGAGTGCTCTAAATGAGTTTAGCCCAAAGAATTGAACCGTAGTCGATGTTTTCACCAGTGTAGAGTTCGTACTTCAGCCCCATAAAGCGTTTGCTTGCACAGTCACTGCCTGTAACCTTTTCGGAAAAGGATATGAATAAAATGGTGAAAAGAGCATTCCAAATTGGTGGGAGATTAGGTTTCTTGAACTTGGATACAACTGTAAGTGGCTCCTTATATCCCATTTGATAGAACATTTCCAAGATAGCTGCGTTGGAGATGGTTTCTGGATTGATCAGATTCTCAGATTGTGGAAGCCCTAGCAGATTGGAGAAAC